>NW_026262854.1:626771-940157 GCF_025434085.1 Hippocampus zosterae | reverse complement strand
CAGTCTCAATGGCGGGGTGCGGGCCGGGGAATAGGCCTCTTGGCCGGGGTGAATAGTGTTGGAACACGGCCCGCGGAAATAGTAGCGGCTGGAGGTACCGGGGGCGATGCCCGCCCCGGCCCGGCGGCCAAGTTAAAAAAATAAATAATCCCCGTTCAGTCTCAATGGCAGGGTGCGGGCCGGCCCAGCGGCGATTGCGGCGGGCAGCAGGCCTCTTGGACAGGTTGAGAGATAAAAAAATAATAATTCCCGTTCAGTCTCAATGGCAGGGTGCGGGCCGGCCCGGCGGCAATTGCGGCGGGCAGCAGGCCTCTTGGACAGGTTGAGAGATAAAAAAATAATAATTCCCATGCAGTCTCAATGGCGGGGTGCGGGCCGGGGAATAGGCCTCTTGGCCGGGGTGAATATGTTGGAACGCGGCGCGCGTAAATAGAAGCGGCTGGAGGTACCGGGGGCGAAGCCCGCCCCGGCCCGGAGGCCGAGTTAAAAAAAATAATAATCCCCGTTCAGTCTCAATGGCGGGGTGCGGGCCGGCCCGGCGGCGAGTGCGGCGGGCAGCAGGCCTCTTGGACAGGTTGAGAGATAAAAAAATAATAATTCCCGTGCAGTCTCAATGGCGGGGTGCGGGCCGGGGAATAGGCCTCTTGGCCGGGGTGAATATGTTGGAACGCGGCGCGCGTAAATAGAAGCGGCTGGAGGTACCGGGGGCGAAGCCCGCCCCGGCCCGGAGGCCGAGTTAAAAAAAATAATAATCCCCGTTCAGTCTCAATGGCGGGGTGCGGGCCGGCCCGGCGGCGATTGCGGCGGGCAGCAGGCCTCTTGGACAGGTTGAGAGATAAAAAAATAATAATTCCCGTGCAGTCTCAATGGCGGGGTGCGGGCCGGGGAATAGGCCTCTTGGCCGGGGTGAATAGTGTTGGAACACGGCCCGCGGAAATAGTAGCGGCTGGAGGTACCGGGGGCGATGCCCGCCCCGGCCCGGCGGCCAAGTTAAAAAAATAAATAATCCCCGTTCAGTCTCAATGGCAGGGTGCGGGCCGGCCCGGCGGCGAGTGCGGCGGGCAGCAGGCCTCTTGGACAGGTTGAGAGATAAAAAAATAATAATCCCCGTTCAGTCTCAATGGCGGGGTGCGGGCCGGCCCGGCGGCGATTGCGGCGGGCAGCGGGCCTCTTGGACTGGTTGAGAGATAAAAAAATAATAATTCCCGTGCAGTCTCAATGGCGGGGTGCGGGCCGGGGAATAGGCCTCTTGGCCGGGGTGAATAGTGTTGGAACACGGCCCGCGGAAATAGTAGCGGCTGGAGGTACCGGGGGCGATGCCCGCCCCGGCCCGGCGGCCAAGTTAAAAAAATAAATAATCCCCGTTCAGTCTCAATGGCAGGGTGCGGGCCGGCCCGGCGGCGAGTGCGGCGGGCAGCACGCCTCTTGGACAGGTTGAGAGATAAAAAAATAATAATTCCCGTTCAGTCTCAATGGCAGGGTGCGGGCCGGCCCGGCGGCGATTGCGGCGGGCAGCAGGCCTCTTGGACAGGTTGAGAGATAAAAAAATAATAATTCCCATGCAGTCTCAATGGCGGGGTGCGGGCCGGGGAATAGGCCTCTTGGCCGGGGTGAATATGTTGGAACGCGGCGCGCGTAAATAGAAGCGGCTGGAGGTACCGGGGGCGAAGCCCGCCCCGGCCCGGAGGCCCAGTTAAAAAAAATAATAATCCCCGTTCAGTCTCAATGGCGGGGTGCGGGCCGGCCCGGCGGCGATTGCGGCGGGCAGCAGGCCTCTTGGACAGGTTGACAGATAAAAAAATAATAATTCCTGTGCAGTCTCAATGTTGGGGTGCGGGCCGGGGAATAGGCCTCTTGGCCGGGGTGAATAGTGTTGGAACACGGCCCGCGGAAATAGTAGCGGCTGGAGGTACCGGGGGCGATGCCCGCCCCGGCCCGGCGGCCAAGTTAAAAAAATAAATAATCCCGTTCAGTCTCAATGGCAGGGTGCGGGCCGGCCCGGCGGCGATTGCGGCGGGCAGCAGGCCTCTTGGACAGGTTGAGAGATAAAAAAATAATAATTCCCATGCAGTCTCAATGGCGGGATGCGGGCCGGGGAATAGGCCTCTTGGCCGGGGTGAATATGTTGGAACGCGGCGCGCGTAAATAGAAGCGGCTGGAGGTACCGGGGGCGAAGCCCGCCCCGGCCCGGAGGCCGAGTTAAAAAAAATAATAATCCCCGTTCAGTCTCAATGGCGGGGTGCGGGCCGGCCCGGCGGCGAGTGCAGCGGGCAGCAGGCCTCTTGGACAGGTTGAGAGATAAAAAAATAATAATTCCCGTGCAGTCTCAATGGCGGGGTGCGGGCCGGGGAATAGGCCTCTTGGCCGGGGTGAATATGTTGGAACGCGGCGCGCGTAAATAGAAGCGGCTGGAGGTACCGGGGGCGAAGCCCGCCCCGGCCCGGAGGCCGAGTTAAAAAAAATAATAATCCCCGTTCAGTCTCAATGGCGGGGTGCGGGCCGGCCCGGCGGCGAGTGCGGCGGGCAGCAGGCCTCTTGGACAGGTTGAGAGATAAAAAAAATAATAATTCCCGTGCAGTCTCAATGGCGGGGTGCGGGCCGGGGAATAGGCCTCTTGGCCGGGGTGAATAGTGTTGGAACACGGCCCGCGGAAATAGTAGCGGCTGGAGGTACCGGGGGCGATTCCCGCCCCGGCCCGGCGGCCAAGTTAAAAAAATAAATAATCCCCGTTCAGTCTCAATGGCAGGGTGCGGGCCGGCCCAGCGGCGATTGCGGCGGGCAGCAGGCCTCTTGGACAGGTTGAGAGATAAAAAAATAATAATTCCCGTTCAGTCTCAATGGCAGGGTGCGGGCCGGCCCGGCGGCAATTGCGGCGGGCAGCAGGCCTCTTGGACAGGTTGAGAGATAAAAAAATAATAATTCCCATGCAGTCTCAATGGCGGGGTGCGGGCCGGGGAATAGGCCTCTTGGCCGGGGTGAATATGTTGGAACGCGGCGCGCGTAAATAGAAGCGGCTGGAGGTACCGGGGGCGAAGCCCGCCCCGGCCCGGAGGCCGAGTTAAAAAAAATAATAATCCCCGTTCAGTCTCAATGGCGGGGTGCGGGCCGGCCCGGCGGCGAGTGCGGCGGGCAGCAGGCCTCTTGGACAGGTTGAGAGATAAAAAAATAATAATTCCCGTGCAGTCTCAATGGCGGGGTGCGGGCCGGGGAATAGGCCTCTTGGCCGGGGTGAATATGTTGGAACGCGGCGCGCGTAAATAGAAGCGGCTGGAGGTACCGGGGGCGAAGCCCGCCCCGGCCCGGAGGCCGAGTTAAAAAAAATAATAATCCCCGTTCAGTCTCAATGGCGGAGTGCGGGCCGGCCCGGCGGCGATTGCGGCGGGCAGCAGGCCTCTTGGACAGGTTGAGAGATAAAAAAATAATAATTCCCGTGCAGTCTCAATGGCGGGGTGCGGGCCGGGGAATAGGCCTCTTGGCCGGGGTGAATAGTGTTGGAACACGGCCCGCGGAAATAGTAGCGGCTGGAGGTACCGGGGGCGATGCCCGCCCCGGCCCGGCGGCCAAGTTAAAAAAATAAATAATCCCGTTCAGTCTCAATGGCAGGGTGCGGGCCGGCCCGGCGGCGATTGCGGCGGGCAGCAGGCCTCTTGGACAGGTTGAGAGATAAAAAAATAATAATTCCCATGCAGTCTCAATGGCGGGGTGCGGGCCGGGGAATAGGCCTCTTGGCCGGGGTGAATATGTTGGAACGCGGCGCGCGTAAATAGAAGCGGCTGGAGGTACCGGGGGCGAAGCCCGCCCCGGCCCGGAGGCCGAGTTAAAAAAAATAATAATCCCCGTTCAGTCTCAATGGCGGGGTGCGGGCCGGCCCAGCGGCGAGTGCGGCGGGCAGCAGGCCTCTTGGACAGGTTGAGAGATAAAAAAATAATAATTCCCATGCAGTCTCAATGGCGGGGTGCGGGCCGGGGAATAGGCCTCTTGGCCGGGGTGAATAGTGTTGGAACACGGCCCGCGGAAATAGTAGCGGCTGGAGGTACCGGGGGCGATGCCCGCCCCGGCCCGGCGGCCAAGTTAAAAAAATAAATAATCCCCGTTCAGTCTCAATGGCAGGGTGCGGGCCGGCCCGGCGGCGAGTGCGGCGGGCAGCAGGCCTCTTGGACAGGTTGAGAGATAAAAAAATAATAATCCCCGTTCAGTCTCAATGGCGGGGTGCGGGCCGGCCCGGCGGCGATTGCGGCGGGCAGCAGGCCTCTTGGACAGGTTGAGAGATAAAAAAATAATAATTCCCGTGCAGTCTCAATGGCGGGGTGCGGGCCGGGGAATAGGCCTCTTGGCCGGGGTGAATAGTGTTGGAACACGGCCCGCGGAAATAGTAGCGGCTGGAGGTACCGGGGGCGATGCCCGCCCCGGCCCGGCGGCCAAGTTAAAAAAATAAATAATCCCCGTTCAGTCTCAATGGCAGGGTGCGGGCCGGCCCGGCGGCGAGTGCGGCGGGCAGCAGGCCTCTTGGACAGGTTGAGAGATAAAAAAATAATAATTCCCGTTCAGTCTCAATGGCAGGGTGCGGGCCGGCCCGGCGGCGATTGCGGCGGGCAGCAGGCCTCTTGGACAGGTTGAGAGATAAAAAAATAATAATTCCCATCAGTCTCAATGGCGGGGTGCGGGCCGGGGAATAGGCCTCTTGGCCGGGTTGAATATGTTGGAACGCGGCGCGCGTAAATAGAAGCGGCTGGAGGTACCGGGGGCGAAGCCCGCCCCGGCCCGGAGGCCCAGTTAAAAAAAATAATAATCCCCGTTCAGTCTCAATGGCGGGGTGCGGGCCGGCCCGGCGGCGATTGCGGCGGGCAGCAGGCCTCTTGGACAGGTTGACAGATAAAAAAATAATAATTCCTGTGCAGTCTCAATGGCGGGGTGCGGGCCGGGGAATAGGCCTCTTGGCCGGGGTGAATAGTGTTGGAACACGGCCCGCGGAAATAGTAGCGGCTGGAGGTACCGGGGGCGATGCCCGCCCCGGCCCGGCGGCCAAGTTAAAAAAATAAATAATCCCGTTCAGTCTCAATGGCAGGGTGCGGGCCGGCCCGGCGGCGATTGCGGCGGGCAGCAGGCCTCTTGGACAGGTTGAGAGATAAAAAAATAATAATTCCCATGCAGTCTCAATGGCGGGATGCGGGCCGGGGAATAGGCCTCTTGGCCGGGGTGAATATGTTGGAACGCGGCGCGCGTAAATAGAAGCGGCTGGAGGTACCGGGGGCGAAGCCCGCCCCGGCCCGGAGGCCGAGTTAAAAAAAATAATAATCCCCGTTCAGTCTCAATGGCGGGGTGCGGGCCGGCCCGGCGGCGAGTGCAGCGGGCAGCAGGCCTCTTGGACAGGTTGAGAGATAAAAAAATAATAATTCCCGTGCAGTCTCAATGGCGGGGTGCGGGCCGGGGAATAGGCCTCTTGGCCGGGGTGAATATGTTGGAACGCGGCGCGCGTAAATAGAAGCGGCTGGAGGTACCGGGGGCGAAGCCCGCCCCGGCCCGGAGGCCGAGTTAAAAAAAATAATAATCCCCGTTCAGTCTCAATGGCGGGGTGCGGGCCGGCCCGGCGGCGAGTGCGGCGGGCAGCAGGCCTCTTGGACAGGTTGAGAGATAAAAAAAATAATAATTCCCGTGCAGTCTCAATGGCGGGGTGCGGGCCGGGGAATAGGCCTCTTGGCCGGGGTGAATAGTGTTGGAACACGGCCCGCGGAAATAGTAGCGGCTGGAGGTACCGGGGGCGATGCCCGCCCCGGCCCGGCGGCCAAGTTAAAAAAATAAATAATCCCCGTTCAGTCTCAATGGCAGGGTGCGGGCCGGCCCAGCGGCGATTGCGGCGGGCAGCAGGCCTCTTGGACAGGTTGAGAGATAAAAAAATAATAATTCCCGTTCAGTCTCAATGGCAGGGTGCGGGCCGGCCCGGCGGCAATTGCGGCGGGCAGCAGGCCTCTTGGACAGGTTGAGAGATAAAAAAATAATAATTCCCATGCAGTCTCAATGGCGGGGTGCGGGCCGGGGAATAGGCCTCTTGGCCGGGGTGAATATGTTGGAACGCGGCGCGCGTAAATAGAAGCGGCTGGAGGTACCGGGGGCGAAGCCCGCCCCGGCCCGGAGGCCGAGTTAAAAAAAATAATAATCCCCGTTCAGTCTCAATGGCGGGGTGCGGGCCGGCCCGGCGGCGAGTGCGGCGGGCAGCAGGCCTCTTGGACAGGTTGAGAGATAAAAAAATAATAATTCCCGTGCAGTCTCAATGGCGGGGTGCGGGCCGGGGAATAGGCCTCTTGGCCGGGGTGAATATGTTGGAACGCGGCGCGCGTAAATAGAAGCGGCTGGAGGTACCGGGGGCGAAGCCCGCCCCGGCCCGGAGGCCGAGTTAAAAAAAATAATAATCCCCGTTCAGTCTCAATGGCGGGGTGCGGGCCGGCCCGGCGGCGATTGCGGCGGGCAGCAGGCCTCTTGGACAGGTTGAGAGATAAAAAAATAATAATTCCCGTGCAGTCTCAATGGCGGGGTGCGGGCCGGGGAATAGGCCTCTTGGCCGGGGTGAATATGTTGGAACGCGGCGCGCGTAAATAGAAGCGGCTGGAGGTACCGGGGGCGAAGCCCGCCCCGGCCCGGAGGCCGAGTTAAAAAAAATAATAATCCCCGTTCAGTCTCAATGGCGGGGTGCGGGCCGGCCCGGCGGCGATTGCGGCGGGCAGCAGGCCTCTTGGACAGGTTGAGAGATAAAAAAATAATAATTCCCGTGCAGTCTCAATGGCGGGGTGCGGGCCGGGGAATAGGCCTCTTGGCCGGGGTGAATAGTGTTGGAACACGGCCCGCGGAAATAGTAGCGGCTGGAGGTACCGGGGGCGATGCCCGCCCCGGCCCGGCGGCCAAGTTAAAAAAATAAATAATCCCGTTCAGTCTCAATGGCAGGGTGCGGGCCGGCCCGGCGGCGATTGCGGCGGGCAGCAGGCCTCTTGGACAGGTTGAGAGATAAAAAAATAATAATTCCCATGCAGTCTCAATGGCGGGGTGCGGGCCGGGGAATAGGCCTCTTGGCCGGGGTGAATATGTTGGAACGCGGCGCGCGTAAATAGAAGCGGCTGGAGGTACCGGGGGCGAAGCCCGCCCCGGCCCGGAGGCCGAGTTAAAAAAAATAATAATCCCCGTTCAGTCTCAATGGCGGGGTGCGGGCCGGCCCGGCGGCGATTGCGGCGGGCAGCAGGCCTCTTGGACAGGTTGAGAGATAAAAAAATAATAATTCCCGTGCAGTCTCAATGGCGGGGTGCGGGCCGGGGAATAGGCCTCTTGGCCGGGGTGAATAGTGTTGGAACACGGCCCGCGGAAATAGTAGCGGCTGGAGGTACCGGGGGCGATGCCCGCCCCGGCCCGGCGGCCAAGTTAAAAAAATAAATAATCCCGTTCAGTCTCAATGGCAGGGTGCGGGCCGGCCCGGCGGCGATTGCGGCGGGCAGCAGGCCTCTTGGACAGGTTGAGAGATAAAAAAATAATAATTCCCATGCAGTCTCAATGGCGGGGTGCGGGCCGGGGAATAGGCCTCTTGGCCGGGGTGAATATGTTGGAACGCGGCGCGCGTAAATAGAAGCGGCTGGAGGTACCGGGGGCGAAGCCCGCCCCGGCCCGGAGGCCGAGTTAAAAAAAATAATAATCCCCGTTCAGTCTCAATGGCGGGGTGCGGGCCGGCCCGGCGGCGAGTGCGGCGGGCAGCAGGCCTCTTGGACAGGTTGAGAGATAAAAAAATAATAATTCCCGTGCAGTCTCAATGGCGGGGTGCGGGCCGGGGAATAGGCCTCTTGGCCGGGGTGAATATGTTGGAACGCGGCGCGCGTAAATAGAAGCGGCTGGAGGTACCGGGGGCGAAGCCCGCCCCGGCCCGGAGGCCGAGTTAAAAAAAATAATAATCCCCGTTCAGTCTCAATGGCGGGGTGCGGGCCGGCCCGGCGGCGAGTGCGGCGGGCAGCAGGCCTCTTGGACAGGTTGAGAGATAAAAAAATAATAATTCCCGTGCAGTCTCAATGGCGGGGTGCGGGCCGGGGAATAGGCCTCTTGGCCGGGGTGAATAGTGTTGGAACACGGCCCGCGGAAATAGTAGCGGCTGGAGGTACCGGGGGCGATGCCCGCCCGGGCCCGGCGGCCAAGTTAAAAAAATAAATAATCCCCGTTCAGTCTCAATGGCAGGGTGCGGGCCGGCCCGGCGGCGATTGCGGCGGGCAGCAGGCCTCTTGGACAGGTTGAGAGATAAAAAAATAATAATTCCCGTTCAGTCTCAATGGCAGGGTGCGGGCCGGCCCGGCGGCAATTGCGGCGGGCAGCAGGCCTCTTGGACAGGTTGAGAGATAAAAAAATAATAATTCCCATGCAGTCTCAATGGCGGGGTGCGGGCCGGGGAATAGGCCTCTTGGCCGGGGTGAATATGTTGGAACGCGGCGCGCGTAAATAGAAGCGGCTGGAGGTACCGGGGGCGAAGCCCGCCCCGGCCCGGAGGCCGAGTTAAAAAAAATAATAATCCCCGTTCAGTCTCAATGGCGGGGTGCGGGCCGGCCCGGCGGCGAGTGCGGCGGGCAGCAGGCCTCTTGGACAGGTTGAGAGATAAAAAAATAATAATTCCCGTGCAGTCTCAATGGCGGGGTGCGGGCCGGGAAATAGGCCTCTTGGCCGGGGTGAATATGTTGGAACGCGGCGCGCGTAAATAGAAGCGGCTGGAGGTACCGGGGGCGAAGCCCGCCCCGGCCCGGAGGCCGAGTTAAAAAAAATAATAATCCCCGTTCAGTCTCAATGCCGGGGTGCGGGCCGGCCCGGCGGCGAGTGCGGCGGGCAGCAGGCCTCTTGGACAGGTTGAGAGATAAAAAAATAATAATTCCCGTGCAGTCTCAATGGCGGGGTGCGGGCCGGGGAATAGGCCTCTTGGCCGGGGTGAATAGTGTTGGAACACGGCCCGCGGAAATAGTAGCGGCTGGAGGTACCGGGGGCGATGCCCGCCCCGGCCCGGCGGCCAAGTTAAAAAAATAAATAATCCCGTTCAGTCTCAATGGCAGGGTGCGGGCCGGCCCGGCGGCGATTGCGGCGGGCAGCAGGCCTCTTGGACAGGTTGAGAGATAAAAAAATAATAATTCCCATGCAGTCTCAATGGCGGGGTGCGGGCCGGGGAATAGGCCTCTTGGCCGGGGTGAATATGTTGGAACGCGGCGCGCGTAAATAGAAGCGGCTGGAGGTACCGGGGGCGAAGCCCGCCCCGGCCCGGAGGCCGAGTTAAAAAAAATAATAATCCCCGTTCAGTCTCAATGGCGGGGTGCGGGCCGGCCCGGCGGCGAGTGCGGCGGGCAGCAGGCCTCTTGGACAGGTTGAGAGATAAAAAAATAATAATTCCCGTGCAGTCTCAATGGCGGGGTGCGGGCCGGGGAATAGGCCTCTTGGCCGGGGTGAATATGTTGGAACGCGGCGCGCGTAAATAGAAGCGGCTGGAGGTACCGGGGGCGAAGCCCGCCCCGGCCCGGAGGCCGAGTTAAAAAAAATAATAATCCCCGTTCAGTCTCAATGGCGGGGTGCGGGCCGGCCCGGCGGCGAGTGCGGCGGGCAGCAGGCCTCTTGGACAGGTTGAGAGATAAAAAAATAATAATTCCCGTGCAGTCTCAATGGCGGGGTGCGGGCCGGGGAATAGGCCTCTTGGCCGGGGTGAATAGTGTTGGAACACGGCCCGCGGAAATAGTAGCGGCTGGAGGTACCGGGGGCGATGCCCGCCCCGGCCCGGCGGCCAAGTTAAAAAAATAAATAATCCCGTTCAGTCTCAATGGCAGGGTGCGGGCCGGCCCGGCGGCGATTGCGGCGGGCAGCAGGCCTCTTGGACAGGTTGAGAGATAAAAAAATAATAATTCCCATGCAGTATCAATGGCGGGGTGCGGGCCGGGGAATAGGCCTCTTGGCCGGGGTGAATATGTTGGAACGCGGCGCGCGTAAATAGAAGCGGCTGGAGGTACCGGGGGCGAAGCCCGCCCCGGCCCGGAGGCCGAGTTAAAAAAAATAATAATCCCCGTTCAGTCTCAATGGCGGGGTGCGGGCCGGCCCGGCGGCGAGTGCGGCGGGCAGCAGGCCTCTTGGACAGGTTGAGAGATAAAAAAATAATAATCCCCGTTCAGTCTCAATGGCGGGGTGCGGGCCGGCCCGGCGGCGATTGCGGCGGGCAGCGGGCCTCTTGGACTGGTTGAGAGATAAAAAAATAATAATTCCCGTGCAGTCTCAATGGCGGGGTGCGGGCCGGGGAATAGGCCTCTTGGCCGGGGTGAATAGTGTTGGAACACGGCCCGCGGAAATAGTAGCGGCTGGAGGTACCGGGGGCGATGCCCGCCCCGGCCCGGCGGCCAAGTTAAAAAAATAAATAATCCCCGTTCAGTCTCAATGGCAGGGTGCGGGCCGGCCCGGCGGCGAGTGCGGCGGGCAGCAGGCCTCTTGGACAGGTTGAGAGATAAAAAAATAATAATTCCCGTTCAGTCTCAATGGCAGGGTGCGGGCCGGCCCGGCGGCGATTGCGGCGGGCAGCAGGCCTCTTGGACAGGTTGAGAGATAAAAAAATAATAATTCCCATGCAGTCTCAATGGCGGGGTGCGGGCCGGGGAATAGGCCTCTTGGCCGGGGTGAATATGTTGGAACGCGGCGCGCGTAAATAGAAGCGGCTGGAGGTACCGGGGGCGAAGCCCGCCCCGGCCCGGAGGCCCAGTTAAAAAAAATAATAATCCCCGTTCAGTCTCAATGGCGGGGTGCGGGCCGGCCCGGCGGCGATTGCGGCGGGCAGCAGGCCTCTTGGACAGGTTGACAGATAAAAAAATAATAATTCCTGTGCAGTCTCAATGGCGGGGTGCGGGCCGGGGAATAGGCCTCTTGGCCGGGGTGAATAGTGTTGGAACACGGCCCGCGGAAATAGTAGCGGCTGGAGGTACCGGGGGCGATGCCCGCCCCGGCCCGGCGGCCAAGTTAAAAAAATAAATAATCCCGTTCAGTCTCAATGGCAGGGTGCGGGCCGGCCCGGCGGCGATTGCGGCGGGCAGCAGGCCTCTTGGACAGGTTGAGAGATAAAAAAATAATAATTCCCATGCAGTCTCAATGGCGGGATGCGGGCCGGGGAATAGGCCTCTTGGCCGGGGTGAATATGTTGGAACGCGGCGCGCGTAAATAGAAGCGGCTGGAGGTACCGGGGGCGAAGCCCGCCCCGGCCCGGAGGCCGAGTTAAAAAAAATAATAATCCCCGTTCAGTCTCAATGGCGGGGTGCGGGCCGGCCCGGCGGCGAGTGCAGCGGGCAGCAGGCCTCTTGGACAGGTTGAGAGATAAAAAAATAATAATTCCCGTGCAGTCTCAATGGCGGGGTGCGGGCCGGGGAATAGGCCTCTTGGCCGGGGTGAATATGTTGGAACGCGGCGCGCGTAAATAGAAGCGGCTGGAGGTACCGGGGGCGAAGCCCGCCCCGGCCCGGAGGCCGAGTTAAAAAAAATAATAATCCCCGTTCAGTCTCAATGGCGGGGTGCGGGCCGGCCCGGCGGCGAGTGCGGCGGGCAGCAGGCCTCTTGGACAGGTTGAGAGATAAAAAAAATAATAATTCCCGTGCAGTCTCAATGGCGGGGTGCGGGCCGGGGAATAGGCCTCTTGGCCGGGGTGAATAGTGTTGGAACACGGCCCGCGGAAATAGTAGCGGCTGGAGGTACCGGGGGCGATGCCCGCCCCGGCCCGGCGGCCAAGTTAAAAAAATAAATAATCCCCGTTCAGTCTCAATGGCAGGGTGCGGGCCGGCCCAGCGGCGATTGCGGCGGGCAGCAGGCCTCTTGGACAGGTTGAGAGATAAAAAAATAATAATTCCCATTCAGTCTCAATGGCAGGGTGCGGGCCGGCCCGGCGGCAATTGCGGCGGGCAGCAGGCCTCTTGGACAGGTTGAGAGATAAAAAAATAATAATTCCCATGCAGTCTCAATGGCGGGGTGCGGGCCGGGGAATAGGCCTCTTGGCCGGGGTGAATATGTTGGAACGCGGCGCGCGTAAATAGAAGCGGCTGGAGGTACCGGGGGCGAAGCCCGCCCCGGCCCGGAGGCCGAGTTAAAAAAAATAATAATCCCCGTTCAGTCTCAATGGCGGGGTGCGGGCCGGCCCGGCGGCGAGTGCGGCGGGCAGCAGGCCTCTTGGACAGGTTGAGAGATAAAAAAATAATAATTCCCGTGCAGTCTCAATGGCGGGGTGCGGGCCGGGGAATAGGCCTCTTGGCCGGGGTGAATATGTTGGAACGCGGCGCGCGTAAATAGAAGCGGCTGGAGGTACCGGGGGCGAAGCCCGCCCCGGCCCGGAGGCCGAGTTAAAAAAAATAATAATCCCCGTTCAGTCTCAATGGCGGGGTGCGGGCCGGCCCGGCGGCGATTGCGGCGGGCAGCAGGCCTCTTGGACAGGTTGAGAGATAAAAAAATAATAATTCCCGTGCAGTCTCAATGGCGGGGTGCGGGCCGGGGAATAGGCCTCTTGGCCGGGGTGAATAGTGTTGGAACACGGCCCGCGGAAATAGTAGCGGGTGGAGGTACCGGGGGCGATGCCCGCCCCGGCCCGGCGGCCAAGTTAAAAAAATAAATAATCCCGTTCAGTCTCAATGGCAGGGTGCGGGCCGGCCCGGCGGCGATTGCGGCGGGCAGCAGGCCTCTTGGACAGGTTGAGAGATAAAAAAATAATAATTCCCATGCAGTCTCAATGGCGGGGTGCGGGCCGGGGAATAGGCCTCTTGGCCGGGGTGAATATGTTGGAACGCGGCGCGCGTAAATAGAAGCGGCTGGAGGTACCGGGGGCGAAGCCCGCCCCGGCCCGGAGGCCGAGTTAAAAAAAATAATAATCCCCGTTCAGTCTCAATGGCGGGGTGCGGGCCGGCCCGGCGGCGAGTGCGGCGGGCAGCAGGCCTCTTGGACAGGTTGAGAGATAAAAAAATAATAATTCCCATGCAGTCTCAATGGCGGGGTGCGGGCCGGGGAATAGGCCTCTTGGCCGGGGTGAATAGTGTTGGAACACGGCCCGCGGAAATAGTAGCGGCTGGAGGTACCGGGGGCGATGCCCGCCCCGGCCCGGCGGCCAAGTTAAAAAAATAAATAATCCCCGTTCAGTCTCAATGGCAGGGTGCGGGCCGGCCCGGCGGCGAGTGCGGCGGGCAGCAGGCCTCTTGGACAGGTTGAGAGATAAAAAAATAATAATCCCCGTTCAGTCTCAATGGCGGGGTGCGGGCCGGCCCGGCGGCGATTGCGGCGGGCAGCAGGCCTCTTGGACAGGTTGAGAGATAAAAAAATAATAATTCCCGTGCAGTCTCAATGGCGGGGTGCGGGCCGGGGAATAGGCCTCTTGGCCGGGGTGAATAGTGTTGGAACACGGCCCGCGGAAATAGTAGCGGCTGGAGGTACCGGGGGCGATGCCCGCCCCGGCCCGGCGGCCAAGTTAAAAAAATAAATAATCCCCGTTCAGTCTCAATGGCAGGGTGCGGGCCGGCCCGGCGGCGAGTGCGGCGGGCAGCAGGCCTCTTGGACAGGTTGAGAGATAAAAAAATAATAATTCCCGTTCAGTCTCAATGGCAGGGTGCGGGCCGGCCCGGCGGCGATTGCGGCGGGCAGCAGGCCTCTTGGACAGGTTGAGAGATAAAAAAATAATAATTCCCATCAGTCTCAATGGCGGGGTGCGGGCCGGGGAATAGGCCTCTTGGCCGGGTTGAATATGTTGGAACGCGGCGCGCGTAAATAGAAGCGGCTGGAGGTACCGGGGGCGAAGCCCGCCCCGGCCCGGAGGCCCAGTTAAAAAAAATAATAATCCCCGTTCAGTCTCAATGGCGGGGTGCGGGCCGGCCCGGCGGCGATTGCGGCGGGCAGCAGGCCTCTTGGACAGGTTGACAGATAAAAAAATAATAATTCCTGTGCAGTCTCAATGGCGGGGTGCGGGCCGGGGAATAGGCCTCTTGGCCGGGGTGAATAGTGTTGGAACACGGCCCGCGGAAATAGTAGCGGCTGGAGGTACCGGGGGCGATGCCCGCCCCGGCCCGGCGGCCAAGTTAAAAAAATAAATAATCCCGTTCAGTCTCAATGGCAGGGTGCGGGCCGGCCCGGCGGCGATTGCGGCGGGCAGCAGGCCTCTTGGACAGGTTGAGAGATAAAAAAATAATAATTCCCATGCAGTCTCAATGGCGGGATGCGGGCCGGGGAATAGGCCTCTTGGCCGGGGTGAATATGTTGGAACGCGGCGCGCGTAAATAGAAGCGGCTGGAGGTACCGGGGGCGAAGCCCGCCCCGGCCCGGAGGCCGAGTTAAAAAAAATAATAATCCCCGTTCAGTCTCAATGGCGGGGTGCGGGCCGGCCCGGCGGCGAGTGCAGCGGGCAGCAGGCCTCTTGGACAGGTTGAGAGATAAAAAAATAATAATTCCCGTGCAGTCTCAATGGCGGGGTGCGGGCCGGGGAATAGGCCTCTTGGCCGGGGTGAATATGTTGGAACGCGGCGCGCGTAAATAGAAGCGGCTGGAGGTACCGGGGGCGAAGCCCGCCCCGGCCCGGAGGCCGAGTTAAAAAAAATAATAATCCCCGTTCAGTCTCAATGGCGGGGTGCGGGCCGGCCCGGCGGCGAGTGCGGCGGGCAGCAGGCCTCTTGGACAGGTTGAGAGATAAAAAAAATAATAATTCCCGTGCAGTCTCAATGGCGGGGTGCGGGCCGGGGAATAGGCCTCTTGGCCGGGGTGAATAGTGTTGGAACACGGCCCGCGGAAATAGTAGCGGCTGGAGGTACCGGGGGCGATGCCCGCCCCAGCCCGGCGGCCAAGTTAAAAAAATAAATAATCCCCGTTCAGTCTCAATGGCAGGGTGCGGGCCGGCCCAGCGGCGATTGCGGCGGGCAGCAGGCCTCTTGGACAGGTTGAGAGATAAAAAAATAGTAATTCCCGTTCAGTCTCAATGGCAGGGTGCGGGCCGGCCCGGCGGCAATTGCGGCGGGCAGCAGGCCTCTTGGACAGGTTGAGAGATAAAAAAATAATAATTCCCATGCAGTCTCAATGGCGGGGTGCGGGCCGGGGAATAGGCCTCTTGGCCGGGGTGAATATGTTGGAACGCGGCGCGCGTAAATAGAAGCGGCTGGAGGTACCGGGGGCGAAGCCCGCCCCGGCCCGGAGGCCGAGTTAAAAAAAATAATAATCCCCGTTCAGTCTCAATGGCGGGGTGCGGGCCGGCCCGGCGGCGAGTGCGGCGGGCAGCAGGCCTCTTGGACAGGTTGAGAGATAAAAAAATAATAATTCCCGTGCAGTCTCAATGGCGGGGTGCGGGCCGGGGAATAGGCCTCTTGGCCGGGGTGAATATGTTGGAACGCGGCGCGCGTAAATAGAAGCGGCTGGAGGTACCGGGGGCGAAGCCCGCCCCGGCCCGGAGGCCGAGTTAAAAAAAATAATAATCCCCGTTCAGTCTCAATGGCGGGGTGCGGGCCGGCCCGGCGGCGATTGCGGCGGGCAGCAGGCCTCTTGGACAGGTTGAGAGATAAAAAAATAATAATTCCCGTGCAGTCTCAATGGCGGGGTGCGGGCCGGGGAATAGGCCTCTTGGCCGGGGTGAATATGTTGGAACGCGGCGCGCGTAAATAGAAGCGGCTGGAGGTACCGGGGGCGAAGCCCGCCCCGGCCCGGAGGCCGAGTTAAAAAAAATAATAATCCCCGTTCAGTCTCAATGGCGGGGTGCGGGCCGGCCCGGCGGCGATTGCGGCGGGCAGCAGGCCTCTTGGACAGGTTGAGAGATAAAAAAATAATAATTCCCGTGCAGTCTCAATGGCGGGGTGCGGGCCGGGGAATAGGCCTCTTGGCCGGGGTGAATAGTGTTGGAACACGGCCCGCGGAAATAGTAGCGGCTGGAGGTACCGGGGGCGATGCCCGCCCCGGCCCGGCGGCCAAGTTAAAAAAATAAATAATCCCGTTCAGTCTCAATGGCAGGGTGCGGGCCGGCCCGGCGGCGATTGCGGCGGGCAGCAGGCCTCTTGGACAGGTTGAGAGATAAAAAAATAATAATTCCCATGCAGTCTCAATGGCGGGGTGCGGGCCGGGGAATAGGCCTCTTGGCCGGGGTGAATATGTTGGAACGCGGCGCGCGTAAATAGAAGCGGCTGGAGGTACCGGGGGCGAAGCCCGCCCCGGCCCGGAGGCCGAGTTAAAAAAAATAATAATCCCCGTTCAGTCTCAATGGCGGGGTGCGGGCCGGCCCGGCGGCGAGTGCGGCGGGCAGCAGGCCTCTTGGACAGGTTGAGAGATAAAAAAATAATAATTCCCGTGCAGTCTCAATGGCGGGGTGCGGGCCGGGGAATAGGCCTCTTGGCCGGGGTGAATATGTTGGAACGCGGCGCGCGTAAATAGAAGCGGCTGGAGGTACCGGGGGCGAAGCCCGCCCCGGCCCGGAGGCCGAGTTAAAAAAAATAATAATCCCCGTTCAGTCTCAATGGCGGGGTGCGGGCCGGCCCGGCGGCGAGTGCGGCGGGCAGCAGGCCTCTTGGACAGGTTGAGAGATAAAAAAATAATAATTCCCGTGCAGTCTCAATGGCGGGGTGCGGGCCGGGGAATAGGCCTCTTGGCCGGGGTGAATAGTGTTGGAACACGGCCCGCGGAAATAGTAGCGGCTGGAGGTACCGGGGGCGATGCCCGCCCGGGCCCGGCGGCCAAGTTAAAAAAATAAATAATCCCCGTTCAGTCTCAATGGCAGGGTGCGGGCCGGCCCGGCGGCGATTGCGGCGGGCAGCAGGCCTCTTGGACAGGTTGAGAGATAAAAAAATAATAATTCCCGTTCAGTCTCAATGGCAGGGTGCGGGCCGGCCCGGCGGCAATTGCGGCGGGCAGCAGGCCTCTTGGACAGGTTGAGAGATAAAAAAATAATAATTCCCATGCAGTCTCAATGGCGGGGTGCGGGCCGGGGAATAGGCCTCTTGGCCGGGGTGAATATGTTGGAACGCGGCGCGCGTAAATAGAAGCGGCTGGAGGTCCCGGGGGCGAAGCCCGCCCCGGCCCGGAGGCCGAGTTAAAAAAAATAATAATCCCCGTTCAGTCTCAATGGCGGGGTGCGGGCCGGCCCGGCGGCGAGTGCGGCGGGCAGCAGGCCTCTTGGACAGGTTGAGAGATAAAAAAATAATAATTCCCGTGCAGTCTCAATGGCGGGGTGCGGGCCGGGGAATAGGCCTCTTGGCCGGGGTGAATATGTTGGAACGCGGCGCGCGTAAATAGAAGCGGCTGGAGGTACCGGGGGCGAAGCCCGCCCCGGCCCGGAGGCCGAGTTAAAAAAAATAATAATCCCGTTCAGTCTCAATGGCAGGGTGCGGGCCGGCCCGGCGGCGATTGCGGCGGGCAGCAGGCCTCTTGGACAGGTTGAGAGATAAAAAAATAATAATTCCCATGCAGTCTCAATGGCGGGGTGCGGGCCGGGGAATAGGCCTCTTGGCCGGGGTGAATATGTTGGAACGCGGCGCGCGTAAATAGAAGCGGCTGGAGGTACCGGGGGCGAAGCCCGCCCCGGCCCGGAGGCCGAGTTAAAAAAAATAATAATCCCCGTTCAGTCTCAATGGCGGGGTGCGGGCCGGCCCGGCGGCGAGTGCGGCGGGCAGCAGGCCTCTTGGACAGGTTGAGAGATAAAAAAATAATAATTCCCGTGCAGTCTCAATGGCGGGGTGCGGGCCGGGGAAATAGGCCTCTTGGCCGGGGTGAATATGTTGGAACGCGGCGCGCGTAAATAGAAGCGGCTGGAGGTACCGGGGGCGAAGCCCGCCCCGGCCCGGAGGCCGAGTTAAAAAAAATAATAATCCCCGTTCAGTCTCAATGGCGGGGTGCGGGCCGGCCCGGCGGCGAGTGCGGCGGGCAGCAGGCCTCTTGGACAGGTTGAGAGATAAAAAAATAATAATTCCCGTGCAGTCTCAATGGCGGGGTGCGGGCCGGGGAATAGGCCTCTTGGCCGGGGTGAATAGTGTTGGAACACGGCCCGCGGAAATAGTAGCGGCTGGAGGTACCGGGGGCGATGCCCGCCCCGGCCCGGCGGCCAAGTTAAAAAAATAAATAATCCCGTTCAGTCTCAATGGCAGGGTGCGGGCCGGCCCGGCGGCGATTGCGGCGGGCAGCAGGCCTCTTGGACAGGTTGAGAGATAAAAAAATAATAATCCCCGTTCAGTCTCAATGGCGGGGTGCGGGCCGGCCCGGCGGCAATTGCGGCGGGCAGCAGGCCTCTTGGACAGGTTGAGAGATAAAAAAAATAATAATTCCCATGCAGTCTCAATGGCGGGGTGCGGGCCGGGGAATAGGCCTCTTGGCCGGGGTGAATATGTTGGAACGCGGCGCGCGTAAATAGAAGCGGCTGGAGGTACCGGGGGCGAAGCCCGCCCCGGCCCGGAGGCCGAGTTAAAAAAAATAATAATCCCCGTTCAGTCTCAATGGCGGGGTGCGGGCCGGCCCGGCGGCGATTGCGGCGGGCAGCAGGCCTCTTGGACAGGTTGAGAGATAAAAAAATAATAATTCCCGTGCAGTCTCAATGGCGGGGTGCGGGCCGGGGAATAGGCCTCTTGGCCGGGGTGAATAGTGTTGGAACACGGCCCGCGGAAATAGTAGCGGCTGGAGGTACCGGGGGCGATGCCCGCCCCGGCCCGGCGGCCAAGTTAAAAAAATAAATAATCCCGTTCAGTCTCAATGGCAGGGTGCGGGCCGGCCCGGCGGCGATTGCGGCGGGCAGCAGGCCTCTTGGACAGGTTGAGAGATAAAAAAATAATAATTCCCATGCAGTCTCAATGGCGGGGTGCGGGCCGGGGAATAGGCCTCTTGGCCGGGGTGAATATGTTGGAACGCGGCGCGCGTAAATAGAAGCGGCTGGAGGTACCGGGGGCGAAGCCCGCCCCGGCCCGGAGGCCGAGTTAAAAAAAATAATAATCCCCGTTCAGTCTCAATGGCGGGGTGCGGGCCGGCCCGGCGGCGAGTGCGGCGGGCAGCAGGCCTCTTGGACAGGTTGAGAGATAAAAAAATAATAATTCCCGTGCAGTCTCAATGGCGGGGTGCGGGCCGGGGAATAGGCCTCTTGGCCGGGGTGAATATGTTGGAACGCGGCGCGCGTAAATAGAAGCGGCTGGAGGTACCGGGGGCGAAGCCCGCCCCGGCCCGGAGGCCGAGTTAAAAAAAATAATAATCCCCGTTCAGTCTCAATGGCGGGGTGCGGGCCGGCCCGGCGGCGAGTGCGGCGGGCAGCAGGCCTCTTGGACAGGTTGAGAGATAAAAAAATAATAATTCCCGTGCAGTCTCAATGGCGGGGTGCGGGCCGGGGAATAGGCCTCTTGGCCGGGGTGAATAGTGTTGGAACACGGCCCGCGGAAATAGTAGCGGCTGGAGGTACCGGGGGCGATGCCCGCCCCGGCCCGGCGGCCAAGTTAAAAAAATAAATAATCCCCGTTCAGTCTCAATGGCAGGGTGCGGGCCGGCCCGGCGGCGATTGCGGCGGGCAGCAGGCCTCTTGGACAGGTTGAGAGATAAAAAAATAATAATTCCCGTTCAGTCTCAATGGCAGGGTGCGGGCCGGCCCGGCGGCAATTGCGGCGGGCAGCAGGCCTCTTGGACAGGTTGAGAGATAAAAAAATAATAATTCCCATGCAGTCTCAATGGCGGGGTGCGGGCCGGGGAATAGGCCTCTTGGCCGGGGTGAATATGTTGGAACGCGGCGCGCGTAAATAGAAGCGGCTGGAGGTACCGGGGGCGAAGCCCGCCCCGGCCCGGAGGCCGAGTTAAAAAAAATAATAATCCCCGTTCAGTCTCAATGGCGGGGTGCGGGCCGGCCCGGCGGCGAGTGCGGCGGGCAGCAGGCCTCTTGGACAGGTTGAGAGATAAAAAAATAATAATTCCCGTGCAGTCTCAATGGCGGGGTGCGGGCCGGGAAATAGGCCTCTTGGCCGGGGTGAATATGTTGGAACGCGGCGCGCGTAAATAGAAGCGGCTGGAGGTACCGGGGGCGAAGCCCGCCCCGGCCCGGAGGCCGAGTTAAAAAAAATAATAATCCCCGTTCAGTCTCAATGGCGGGGTGCGGGCCGGCCCGGCGGCGATTGCGGCGGGCAGCAGGCCTCTTGGACAGGTTGAGAGATAAAAAAATAATAATTCCCGTGCAGTCTCAATGGCGGGGTGCGGGCCGGGGAATAGGCCTCTTGGCCGGGGTGAATAGTGTTGGAACACGGCCCGCGGAAATAGTAGCGGCTGGAGGTACCGGGGGCGATGCCCGCCCCGGCCCGGCGGCCAAGTTAAAAAAATAAATAATCCCGTTCAGTCTCAATGGCAGGGTGCGGGCCGGCCCAACGGCGATTGCGGCGGGCAGCAGGCCTCTTGGACAGGTTGAGAGATAAAAAAATAATAATTCCCATGCAGTCTCAATGGCGGGGTGCGGGCCGGGGAATAGGCCTCTTGGCCGGGGTGAATATGTTGGAACGCGGCGCGCGTAAATAGAAGCGGCTGGAGGTACCGGGGGCGAAGCCCGCCCCGGCCCGGAGGCCGAGTTAAAAAAAATAATAATCCCCGTTCAGTCTCAATGGCGGGGTGCGGGCCGGCCCGGCGGCGAGTGCGGCGGGCAGCAGGCCTCTTGGACAGGTTGAGAGATAAAAAAATAATAATTCCCATGCAGTCTCAATGGCGGGGTGCGGGCCGGGGAATAGGCCTCTTGGCCGGGGTGAATAGTGTTGGAACACGGCCCGCGGAAATAGTAGCGGCTGGAGGTACCGGGGGCGATGCCCGCCCCGGCCCGGCGGCCAAGTTAAAAAAATAAATAATCCCCGTTCAGTCTCAATGGCAGGGTGCGGGCCGGCCCGGCGGCGAGTGCGGCGGGCAGCAGGCCTCTTGGACAGGTTGAGAGATAAAAAAATAATAATCCCCGTTCAGTCTCAATGGCGGGGTGCGGGCCGGCCCGGCGGCGATTGCGGCGGGCAGCAGGCCTCTTGGACAGGTTGAGAGATAAAAAAATAATAATTCCCGTGCAGTCTCAATGGCGGGGTGCGGGCCGGGGAATAGGCCTCTTGGCCGGGGTGAATAGTGTTGGAACACGGCCCGCGGAAATAGTAGCGGCTGGAGGTACCGGGGGCGATGCCCGCCCCGGCCCGGCGGCCAAGTTAAAAAAATAAATAATCCCCGTTCAGTCTCAATGGCAGGGTGCGGGCCGGCCCGGCGGCGAGTGCGGCGGGCAGCAGGCCTCTTGGACAGGTTGAGAGATAAAAAAATAATAATTCCCGTTCAGTCTCAATGGCAGGGTGCGGGCCGGCCCGGCGGCGATTGCGGCGGGCAGCAGGCCTCTTGGACAGGTTGAGAGATAAAAAAATAATAATTCCCATCAGTCTCAATGGCGGGGTGCGGGCCGGGGAATAGGCCTCTTGGCCGGGTTGAATATGTTGGAACGCGGCGCGCGTAAATAGAAGCGGCTGGAGGTACCGGGGGCGAAGCCCGCCCCGGCCCGGAGGCCCAGTTAAAAAAAATAATAATCCCCGTTCAGTCTCAATGGCGGGGTGCGGGCCGGCCCGGCGGCGATTGCGGCGGGCAGCAGGCCTCTTGGACAGGTTGACAGATAAAAAAATAATAATTCCTGTGCAGTCTCAATGGCGGGGTGCGGGCCGGGGAATAGGCCTCTTGGCCGGGGTGAATAGTGTTGGAACACGGCCCGCGGAAATAGTAGCG
This sequence comes from Hippocampus zosterae, assembly GCF_025434085.1. Lineage (NCBI taxonomy): Eukaryota > Metazoa > Chordata > Actinopteri > Syngnathiformes > Syngnathidae > Hippocampus > Hippocampus zosterae. The sequence continues at coordinate 918,455 of NW_026262854.1, read as the reverse complement.
GCTGGAGGTACCGGGGGCGATGCCCGCCCCGGCCCGGCGGCCAAGTTAAAAAAATAAATAATCCCGTTCAGTCTCAATGGCAGGGTGCGGGCCGGCCCGGCGGCGATTGCGGCGGGCAGCAGGCCTCTTGGACAGGTTGAGAGATAAAAAAATAATAATTCCCATGCAGTCTCAATGGCGGGATGCGGGCCGGGGAATAGGCCTCTTGGCCGGGGTGAATATGTTGGAACGCGGCGCGCGTAAATAGAAGCGGCTGGAGGTACCGGGGGCGAAGCCCGCCCCGGCCCGGAGGCCGAGTTAAAAAAAATAATAATCCCCGTTCAGTCTCAATGGCGGGGTGCGGGCCGGCCCGGCGGCGAGTGCAGCGGGCAGCAGGCCTCTTGGACAGGTTGAGAGATAAAAAAATAATAATTCCCGTGCAGTCTCAATGGCGGGGTGCGGGCCGGGGAATAGGCCTCTTGGCCGGGGTGAATATGTTGGAACGCGGCGCGCGTAAATAGAAGCGGCTGGAGGTACCGGGGGCGAAGCCCGCCCCGGCCCGGAGGCCGAGTTAAAAAAAATAATAATCCCCGTTCAGTCTCAATGGCGGGGTGCGGGCCGGCCCGGCGGCGAGTGCGGCGGGCAGCAGGCCTCTTGGACAGGTTGAGAGATAAAAAAAATAATAATTCCCGTGCAGTCTCAATGGCGGGGTGCGGGCCGGGGAATAGGCCTCTTGGCCGGGGTGAATAGTGTTGGAACACGGCCCGCGGAAATAGTAGCGGCTGGAGGTACCGGGGGCGATGCCCGCCCCAGCCCGGCGGCCAAGTTAAAAAAATAAATAATCCCCGTTCAGTCTCAATGGCAGGGTGCGGGCCGGCCCAGCGGCGATTGCGGCGGGCAGCAGGCCTCTTGGACAGGTTGAGAGATAAAAAAATAATAATTCCCGTTCAGTCTCAATGGCAGGGTGCGGGCCGGCCCGGCGGCAATTGCGGCGGGCAGCAGGCCTCTTGGACAGGTTGAGAGATAAAAAAATAATAATTCCCATGCAGTCTCAATGGCGGGGTGCGGGCCGGGGAATAGGCCTCTTGGCCGGGGTGAATATGTTGGAACGCGGCGCGCGTAAATAGAAGCGGCTGGAGGTACCGGGGGCGAAGCCCGCCCCGGCCCGGAGGCCGAGTTAAAAAAAATAATAATCCCCGTTCAGTCTCAATGGCGGGGTGCGGGCCGGCCCGGCGGCGAGTGCGGCGGGCAGCAGGCCTCTTGGACAGGTTGAGAGATAAAAAAATAATAATTCCCGTGCAGTCTCAATGGCGGGGTGCGGGCCGGGGAATAGGCCTCTTGGCCGGGGTGAATATGTTGGAACGCGGCGCGCGTAAATAGAAGCGGCTGGAGGTACCGGGGGCGAAGCCCGCCCCGGCCCGGAGGCCGAGTTAAAAAAAATAATAATCCCCGTTCAGTCTCAATGGCGGGGTGCGGGCCGGCCCGGCGGCGATTGCGGCGGGCAGCAGGCCTCTTGGACAGGTTGAGAGATAAAAAAATAATAATTCCCGTGCAGTCTCAATGGCGGGGTGCGGGCCGGGGAATAGGCCTCTTGGCCGGGGTGAATATGTTGGAACGCGGCGCGCGTAAATAGAAGCGGCTGGAGGTACCGGGGGCGAAGCCCGCCCCGGCCCGGAGGCCGAGTTAAAAAAAATAATAATCCCCGTTCAGTCTCAATGGCGGGGTGCGGGCCGGCCCGGCGGCGATTGCGGCGGGCAGCAGGCCTCTTGGACAGGTTGAGAGATAAAAAAATAATAATTCCCGTGCAGTCTCAATGGCGGGGTGCGGGCCGGGGAATAGGCCTCTTGGCCGGGGTGAATAGTGTTGGAACACGGCCCGCGGAAATAGTAGCGGCTGGAGGTACCGGGGGCGATGCCCGCCCCGGCCCGGCGGCCAAGTTAAAAAAATAAATAATCCCGTTCAGTCTCAATGGCAGGGTGCGGGCCGGCCCGGCGGCGATTGCGGCGGGCAGCAGGCCTCTTGGACAGGTTGAGAGATAAAAAAATAATAATTCCCATGCAGTCTCAATGGCGGGGTGCGGGCCGGGGAATAGGCCTCTTGGCCGGGGTGAATATGTTGGAACGCGGCGCGCGTAAATAGAAGCGGCTGGAGGTACCGGGGGCGAAGCCCGCCCCGGCCCGGAGGCCGAGTTAAAAAAAATAATAATCCCCGTTCAGTCTCAATGGCGGGGTGCGGGCCGGCCCGGCGGCGAGTGCGGCGGGCAGCAGGCCTCTTGGACAGGTTGAGAGATAAAAAAATAATAATTCCCGTGCAGTCTCAATGGCGGGGTGCGGGCCGGGGAATAGGCCTCTTGGCCGGGGTGAATATGTTGGAACGCGGCGCGCGTAAATAGAAGCGGCTGGAGGTACCGGGGGCGAAGCCCGCCCCGGCCCGGAGGCCGAGTTAAAAAAAATAATAATCCCCGTTCAGTCTCAATGGCGGGGTGCGGGCCGGCCCGGCGGCGAGTGCGGCGGGCAGCAGGCCTCTTGGACAGGTTGAGAGATAAAAAAATAATAATTCCCGTGCAGTCTCAATGGCGGGGTGCGGGCCGGGGAATAGGCCTCTTGGCCGGGGTGAATAGTGTTGGAACACGGCCCGCGGAAATAGTAGCGGCTGGAGGTACCGGGGGCGATGCCCGCCCGGGCCCGGCGGCCAAGTTAAAAAAATAAATAATCCCCGTTCAGTCTCAATGGCAGGGTGCGGGCCGGCCCGGCGGCGATTGCGGCGGGCAGCAGGCCTCTTGGACAGGTTGAGAGATAAAAAAATAATAATTCCCGTTCAGTCTCAATGGCAGGGTGCGGGCCGGCCCGGCGGCAATTGCGGCGGGCAGCAGGCCTCTTGGACAGGTTGAGAGATAAAAAAATAATAATTCCCATGCAGTCTCAATGGCGGGGTGCGGGCCGGGGAATAGGCCTCTTGGCCGGGGTGAATATGTTGGAACGCGGCGCGCGTAAATAGAAGCGGCTGGAGGTCCCGGGGGCGAAGCCCGCCCCGGCCCGGAGGCCGAGTTAAAAAAAATAATAATCCCCGTTCAGTCTCAATGGCGGGGTGCGGGCCGGCCCGGCGGCGAGTGCGGCGGGCAGCAGGCCTCTTGGACAGGTTGAGAGATAAAAAAATAATAATTCCCGTGCAGTCTCAATGGCGGGGTGCGGGCCGGGGAATAGGCCTCTTGGCCGGGGTGAATATGTTGGAACGCGGCGCGCGTAAATAGAAGCGGCTGGAGGTACCGGGGGCGAAGCCCGCCCCGGCCCGGAGGCCGAGTTAAAAAAAATAATAATCCCGTTCAGTCTCAATGGCAGGGTGCGGGCCGGCCCGGCGGCGATTGCGGCGGGCAGCAGGCCTCTTGGACAGGTTGAGAGATAAAAAAATAATAATTCCCATGCAGTCTCAATGGCGGGGTGCGGGCCGGGGAATAGGCCTCTTGGCCGGGGTGAATATGTTGGAACGCGGCGCGCGTAAATAGAAGCGGCTGGAGGTACCGGGGGCGAAGCCCGCCCCGGCCCGGAGGCCGAGTTAAAAAAAATAATAATCCCCGTTCAGTCTCAATGGCGGGGTGCGGGCCGGCCCGGCGGCGAGTGCGGCGGGCAGCAGGCCTCTTGGACAGGTTGAGAGATAAAAAAATAATAATTCCCGTGCAGTCTCAATGGCGGGGTGCGGGCCGGGGAAATAGGCCTCTTGGCCGGGGTGAATATGTTGGAACGCGGCGCGCGTAAATAGAAGCGGCTGGAGGTACCGGGGGCGAAGCCCGCCCCGGCCCGGAGGCCGAGTTAAAAAAAATAATAATCCCCGTTCAGTCTCAATGGCGGGGTGCGGGCCGGCCCGGCGGCGAGTGCGGCGGGCAGCAGGCCTCTTGGACAGGTTGAGAGATAAAAAAATAATAATTCCCGTGCAGTCTCAATGGCGGGGTGCGGGCCGGGGAATAGGCCTCTTGGCCGGGGTGAATAGTGTTGGAACACGGCCCGCGGAAATAGTAGCGGCTGGAGGTACCGGGGGCGATGCCCGCCCCGGCCCGGCGGCCAAGTTAAAAAAATAAATAATCCCGTTCAGTCTCAATGGCAGGGTGCGGGCCGGCCCGGCGGCGATTGCGGCGGGCAGCAGGCCTCTTGGACAGGTTGAGAGATAAAAAAATAATAATCCCCGTTCAGTCTCAATGGCGGGGTGCGGGCCGGCCCGGCGGCAATTGCGGCGGGCAGCAGGCCTCTTGGACAGGTTGAGAGATAAAAAAAATAATAATTCCCATGCAGTCTCAATGGCGGGGTGCGGGCCGGGGAATAGGCCTCTTGGCCGGGGTGAATATGTTGGAACGCGGCGCGCGTAAATAGAAGCGGCTGGAGGTACCGGGGGCGAAGCCCGCCCCGGCCCGGAGGCCGAGTTAAAAAAAATAATAATCCCCGTTCAGTCTCAATGGCGGGGTGCGGGCCGGCCCGGCGGCGATTGCGGCGGGCAGCAGGCCTCTTGGACAGGTTGAGAGATAAAAAAATAATAATTCCCGTGCAGTCTCAATGGCGGGGTGCGGGCCGGGGAATAGGCCTCTTGGCCGGGGTGAATAGTGTTGGAACACGGCCCGCGGAAATAGTAGCGGCTGGAGGTACCGGGGGCGATGCCCGCCCCGGCCCGGCGGCCAAGTTAAAAAAATAAATAATCCCGTTCAGTCTCAATGGCAGGGTGCGGGCCGGCCCGGCGGCGATTGCGGCGGGCAGCAGGCCTCTTGGACAGGTTGAGAGATAAAAAAATAATAATTCCCATGCAGTCTCAATGGCGGGGTGCGGGCCGGGGAATAGGCCTCTTGGCCGGGGTGAATATGTTGGAACGCGGCGCGCGTAAATAGAAGCGGCTGGAGGTACCGGGGGCGAAGCCCGCCCCGGCCCGGAGGCCGAGTTAAAAAAAATAATAATCCCCGTTCAGTCTCAATGGCGGGGTGCGGGCCGGCCCGGCGGCGAGTGCGGCGGGCAGCAGGCCTCTTGGACAGGTTGAGAGATAAAAAAATAATAATTCCCGTGCAGTCTCAATGGCGGGGTGCGGGCCGGGGAATAGGCCTCTTGGCCGGGGTGAATATGTTGGAACGCGGCGCGCGTAAATAGAAGCGGCTGGAGGTACCGGGGGCGAAGCCCGCCCCGGCCCGGAGGCCGAGTTAAAAAAAATAATAATCCCCGTTCAGTCTCAATGGCGGGGTGCGGGCCGGCCCGGCGGCGAGTGCGGCGGGCAGCAGGCCTCTTGGACAGGTTGAGAGATAAAAAAATAATAATTCCCGTGCAGTCTCAATGGCGGGGTGCGGGCCGGGGAATAGGCCTCTTGGCCGGGGTGAATAGTGTTGGAACACGGCCCGCGGAAATAGTAGCGGCTGGAGGTACCGGGGGCGATGCCCGCCCCGGCCCGGCGGCCAAGTTAAAAAAATAAATAATCCCCGTTCAGTCTCAATGGCAGGGTGCGGGCCGGCCCGGCGGCGATTGCGGCGGGCAGCAGGCCTCTTGGACAGGTTGAGAGATAAAAAAATAATAATTCCCGTTCAGTCTCAATGGCAGGGTGCGGGCCGGCCCGGCGGCAATTGCGGCGGGCAGCAGGCCTCTTGGACAGGTTGAGAGATAAAAAAATAATAATTCCCATGCAGTCTCAATGGCGGGGTGCGGGCCGGGGAATAGGCCTCTTGGCCGGGGTGAATATGTTGGAACGCGGCGCGCGTAAATAGAAGCGGCTGGAGGTACCGGGGGCGAAGCCCGCCCCGGCCCGGAGGCCGAGTTAAAAAAAATAATAATCCCCGTTCAGTCTCAATGGCGGGGTGCGGGCCGGCCCGGCGGCGAGTGCGGCGGGCAGCAGGCCTCTTGGACAGGTTGAGAGATAAAAAAATAATAATTCCCGTGCAGTCTCAATGGCGGGGTGCGGGCCGGGAAATAGGCCTCTTGGCCGGGGTGAATATGTTGGAACGCGGCGCGCGTAAATAGAAGCGGCTGGAGGTACCGGGGGCGAAGCCCGCCCCGGCCCGGAGGCCGAGTTAAAAAAAATAATAATCCCCGTTCAGTCTCAATGGCGGGGTGCGGGCCGGCCCGGCGGCGATTGCGGCGGGCAGCAGGCCTCTTGGACAGGTTGAGAGATAAAAAAATAATAATTCCCGTGCAGTCTCAATGGCGGGGTGCGGGCCGGGGAATAGGCCTCTTGGCCGGGGTGAATAGTGTTGGAACACGGCCCGCGGAAATAGTAGCGGCTGGAGGTACCGGGGGCGATGCCCGCCCCGGCCCGGCGGCCAAGTTAAAAAAATAAATAATCCCGTTCAGTCTCAATGGCAGGGTGCGGGCCGGCCCAACGGCGATTGCGGCGGGCAGCAGGCCTCTTGGACAGGTTGAGAGATAAAAAAATAATAATTCCCATGCAGTCTCAATGGCGGGGTGCGGGCCGGGGAATAGGCCTCTTGGCCGGGGTGAATATGTTGGAACGCGGCGCGCGTAAATAGAAGCGGCTGGAGGTACCGGGGGCGAAGCCCGCCCCGGCCCGGAGGCCGAGTTAAAAAAAATAATAATCCCCGTTCAGTCTCAATGGCGGGGTGCGGGCCGGCCCGGCGGCGAGTGCGGCGGGCAGCAGGCCTCTTGGACAGGTTGAGAGATAAAAAAATAATAATTCCCATGCAGTCTCAATGGCGGGGTGCGGGCCGGGGAATAGGCCTCTTGGCCGGGGTGAATAGTGTTGGAACACGGCCCGCGGAAATAGTAGCGGCTGGAGGTACCGGGGGCGATGCCCGCCCTGGCCCGGCGGCCAAGTTAAAAAAATAAATAATCCCCGTTCAGTCTCAATGGCAGGGTGCGGGCCGGCCCGGCGGCGAGTGCGGCGGGCAGCAGGCCTCTTGGACAGGTTGAGAGATAAAAAAATAATAATCCCCGTTCAGTCTCAATGGCGGGGTGCGGGCCGGCCCGGCGGCGATTGCGGCGGGCAGCAGGCCTCTTGGACAGGTTGAGAGATAAAAAAATAATAATTCCCGTGCAGTCTCAATGGCGGGGTGCGGGCCGGGGAATAGGCCTCTTGGCCGGGGTGAATAGTGTTGGAACACGGCCCGCGGAAATAGTAGCGGCTGGAGGTACCGGGGGCGATGCCCGCCCCGGCCCGGCGGCCAAGTTAAAAAAATAAATAATCCCCGTTCAGTCTCAATGGCAGGGTGCGGGCCGGCCCGGCGGCGAGTGCGGCGGGCAGCAGGCCTCTTGGACAGGTTGAGAGATAAAAAAATAATAATTCCCGTTCAGTCTCAATGGCAGGGTGCGGGCCGGCCCGGCGGCGATTGCGGCGGGCAGCAGGCCTCTTGGACAGGTTGAGAGATAAAAAAATAATAATTCCCATCAGTCTCAATGGCGGGGTGCGGGCCGGGGAATAGGCCTCTTGGCCGGGTTGAATATGTTGGAACGCGGCGCGCGTAAATAGAAGCGGCTGGAGGTACCGGGGGCGAAGCCAACCCCGGCCCGGAGGCCCAGTTAAAAAAAATAATAATCCCCGTTCAGTCTCAATGGCGGGGTGCGGGCCGGCCCGGCGGCGATTGCGGCGGGCAGCAGGCCTCTTGGACAGGTTGACAGATAAAAAAATAATAATTCCTGTGCAGTCTCAATGGCGGGGTGCGGGCCGGGGAATAGGCCTCTTGGCCGGGGTGAATAGTGTTGGAACACGGCCCGCGGAAATAGTAGCGGCTGGAGGTACCGGGGGCGATGCCCGCCCCGGCCCGGCGGCCAAGTTAAAAAAATAAATAATCCCGTTCAGTCTCAATGGCAGGGTGCGGGCCGGCCCGGCGGCGATTGCGGCGGGCAGCAGGCCTCTTGGACAGGTTGAGAGATAAAAAAATAATAATTCCCATGCAGTCTCAATGGCGGGATGCGGGCCGGGGAATAGGCCTCTTGGCCGGGGTGAATATGTTGGAACGCGGCGCGCGTAAATAGAAGCGGCTGGAGGTACCGGGGGCGAAGCCCGCCCCGGCCCGGAGGCCGAGTTAAAAAAAATAATAATCCCCGTTCAGTCTCAATGGCGGGGTGCGGGCCGGCCCGGCGGCGAGTGCGGCGGGCAGCAGGCCTCTTGGACAGGTTGAGAGATAAAAAAAATAATAATTCCCGTGCAGTCTCAATGGCGGGGTGCGGGCCGGGGAATAGGCCTCTTGGCCGGGGTGAATAGTGTTGGAACACGGCCCGCGGAAATAGTAGCGGCTGGAGGTACCGGGGGCGATGCCCGCCCCGGCCCGGCGGCCAAGTTAAAAAAATAAATAATCCCCGTTCAGTCTCAATGGCAGGGTGCGGGCCGGCCCAGCGGCGATTGCGGCGGGCAGCAGGCCTCTTGGACAGGATGAGAGATAAAAAAATAATAATTCCCGTTCAGTCTCAATGGCAGGGTGCGGGCCGGCCCGGCGGCAATTGCGGCGGGCAGCAGGCCTCTTGGACAGGTTGAGAGATAAAAAAATAATAATTCCCATGCAGTCTCAATGGCGGGGTGCGGGCCGGGGAATAGGCCTCTTGGCCGGGGTGAATATGTTGGAACGCGGCGCGCGTAAATAGAAGCGGCTGGAGGTACCGGGGGCGAAGCCCGCCCCGGCCCGGAGGCCGAGTTAAAAAAAATAATAATCCCGGTTCAGTCTCAATGGCGGGGTGCGGGCCGGCCCGGCGGCGAGTGCGGCGGGCAGCAGGCCTCTTGGACAGGTTGAGAGATAAAAAAATAATAATTCCCGTGCAGTCTCAATGGCGGGGTGCGGGCCGGGGAATAGGCCTCTTGGCCGGGGTGAATATGTTGGAACGCGGCGCGCGTAAATAGAAGCGGCTGGAGGTACCGGGGGCGAAGCCCGCCCCGGCCCGGAGGCCGAGTTAAAAAAAATAATAATCCCCGTTCAGTCTCAATGGCGGGGTGCGGGCCGGCCCGGCGGCGATTGCGGCGGGCAGCAGGCCTCTTGGACAGGTTGAGAGATAAAAAAAAAATAATTCCCGTGCAGTCTCAATGGCGGGGTGCGGGCCGGGGAATAGGCCTCTTGGCCGGGGTGAATATGTTGGAACGCGGCGCGCGTAAATAGAAGCGGCTGGAGGTACCGGGGGCGAAGCCCGCCCCGGCCGGAGGCCGAGTTAAAAAAAATAATAATCCCCGTTCAGTCTCAATGGCGGGGTGCGGGCCGGCCCGGCGGCGATTGCGGCGGGCAGCAGGCCTCTTGGACAGGTTGAGAGATAAAAAAATAATAATTCCCATGCAGTCTCAATGGCGGGGTGCGGGCCGGGGAATAGGCCTCTTGGCCGGGGTGAATATGTTGGAACGCGGCGCGCGTAAATAGAAGCGGCTGGAGGTACCGGGGGCGAAGCCCGCCCCGGCCCGGAGGCCGAGTTAAAAAAAATAATAATCCCCGTTCAGTCTCAATGGCGGGGTGCGGGCCGGCCCGGCGGCGATTGCGGCGGGCAGCAGGCCTCTTGGACAGGTTGAGAGATAAAAAAATAATAATTCCCGTGCAGTCTCAATGGCGGGGTGCGGGCCGGGGAATAGGCCTCTTGGCCGGGGTGAATAGTGTTGGAACACGGCCCGCGGAAATAGTAGCGGCTAGAGGTACCGGGGGCGATGCCCGCCCCGGCCCGGCGGCCAAGTTAAAAAAATAAATAATCCCGTTCAGTCTCAATGGCAGGGTGCGGGCCGGCCCGGCGGCGATTGCGGCGGGCAGCAGGCCTCTTGGACAGGTTGACAGATAAAAAAATAATAATTCCCATGCAGTCTCAATGGCGGGGTGCGGGCCGGGGAATAGGCCTCTTGGCCGGGGTGAATATGTTGGAACGCGGCGCGCGTAAATAGAAGCGGCTGGAGGTACCGGGGGCGAAGCCCGCCCCGGCCCGGAGGCCGAGTTAAAAAAAATAATAATCCCCGTTCAGTCTCAATGGCGGGGTGCGGGCCGGCCCGGCGGCGAGTGCGGCGGGCAGCAGGCCTCTTGGACAGGTTGAGAGATAAAAAAATAATAATTCCCGTGCAGTCTCAATGGCGGGGTGCGGGCCGGGGAATAGGCCTCTTGGCCGGGGTGAATATGTTGGAACGCGGCGCGCGTAAATAGAAGCGGCTGGAGGTACCGGGGGCGAAGCCCGCCCCGGCCCGGAGGCCGAGTTAAAAAAAATAATAATCCCCGTTCAGTCTCAATGGCGGGGTGCGGGCCGGCCCGGCGGCGATTGCGGCGGGCAGCAGGCCTCTTGGACAGGTTGAGAGATAAAAAAAAAATAATTCCCGTGCAGTCTCAATGGCGGGGTGCGGGCCGGGGAATAGGCCTCTTGGCCGGGGTGAATATGTTGGAACGCGGCGCGCGTAAATAGAAGCGGCTGGAGGTACCGGGGGCGAAGCCCGCCCCGGCCGGAGGCCGAGTTAAAAAAAATAATAATCCCCGTTCAGTCTCAATGGCGGGGTGCGGGCCGGCCCGGCGGCGATTGCGGCGGGCAGCAGGCCTCTTGGACAGGTTGAGAGATAAAAAAATAATAATTCCCATGCAGTCTCAATGGCGGGGTGCGGGCCGGGGAATAGGCCTCTTGGCCGGGGTGAATATGTTGGAACGCGGCGCGCGTAAATAGAAGCGGCTGGAGGTACCGGGGGCGAAGCCCGCCCCGGCCCGGAGGCCGAGTTAAAAAAAATAATAATCCCCGTTCAGTCTCAATGGCGGGGTGCGGGCCGGCCCGGCGGCGATTGCGGCGGGCAGCAGGCCTCTTGGACAGGTTGAGAGATAAAAAAATAATAATTCCCGTGCAGTCTCAATGGCGGGGTGCGGGCCGGGGAATAGGCCTCTTGGCCGGGGTGAATAGTGTTGGAACACGGCCCGCGGAAATAGTAGCGGCTGGAGGTACCGGGGGCGATGCCCGCCCCGGCCCGGCGGCCAAGTTAAAAAAATAAATAATCCCGTTCAGTCTCAATGGCAGGGTGCGGGCCGGCCCGGCGGCGATTGCGGCGGGCAGCAGGCCTCTTGGACAGGTTGAGAGATAAAAAAATAATAATTCCCATGCAGTCTCAATGGCGGGGTGCGGGCCGGGGAATAGGCCTCTTGGCCGGGGTGAATATGTTGGAACGCGGCGCGCGTAAATAGAAGCGGCTGGAGGTACCGGGGGCGAAGCCCGCCCCGGCCCGGAGGCCGAGTTAAAAAAAATAATAATCCCCGTTCAGTCTCAATGGCGGGGTGCGGGCCGGCCCGGCGGCGAGTGCGGCGGGCAGCAGGCCTCTTGGACAGGTTGAGAGATAAAAAAATAATAATTCCCGTGCAGTCTCAATGGCGGGATGCGGGCCGGGGAATAGGCCTCTTGGCCGGGGTGAATAGTGTTGGAACACGGCCCGCGGAAATAGTAGCGGCTGGAGGTACCGGGGGCGATGCCCGCCCGGGCCCGGCGGCCAAGTTAAAAAAATAAATAATCCCCGTTCAGTCTCAATGGCAGGGTGCGGGCCGGCCCGGCGGCGATTGCGGCGGGCAGCAGGCCTCTTGGACAGGTTGAGAGATAAAAAAATAATAATTCCCGTTCAGTCTCAATGGCAGGGTGCGGGCCGGCCCGGCGGCAATTGCGGCGGGCAGCAGGCCTCTTGGACAGGTTGAGAGATAAAAAAATAATAATTCCCATGCAGTCTCAATGGCGGGGTGCGGGCCGGGGAATAGGCCTCTTGGCCGGGGTGAATATGTTGGAACGCGGCGCGCGTAAATAGAAGCGGCTGGAGGTACCGGGGGCGAAGCCCGCCCCGGCCCGGAGGCCGAGTTAAAAAAAATAATAATCCCCGTTCAGTCTCAATGGCGGGGTGCGGGCCGGCCCGGCGGCGAGTGCGGCGGGCAGCAGGCCTCTTGGACAGGTTGAGAGATAAAAAAATAATAATTCCCGTGCAGTCTCAATGGCGGGGTGCGGGCCGGGGAATAGGCCTCTTGGCCGGGGTGAATAGTGTTGGAACACGGCCCGCGGAAATAGTAGCGGCTGGAGGTACCGGGGGCGATGCCCGCCCCGGCCCGGCGGCCAAGTTAAAAAAATAAATAATCCCCGTTCAGTCTCAATGGCAGGGTGCGGGCCGGCCCGGCGGCGATTGCGGCGGGCAGCAGGCCTCTTGGACAGGTTGAGAGATAAAAAAATAATAATTCCCGTTCAGTCTCAATGGCAGGGTGCGGGCCGGCCCGGCGGCAATTGCGGCGGGCAGCAGGCCTCTTGGACAGGTTGAGAGATAAAAAAATAATAATTCCCATGCAGTCTCAATGGCGGGGTGCGGGCCGGGGAATAGGCCTCTTGGCCGGGGTGAATATGTTGGAACGCGGCGCGCGTAAATAGAAGCGGCGGGAGGTACCGGGGGCGAAGCCCGCCCCGGCCCGGAGGCCGAGTTAAAAAAAATAATAATCCCCGTTCAGTCTCAATGGCGGGGTGCGGGCCGGCCCGGCGGCGAGTGCGGCGGGCAGCAGGCCTCTTGGACAGGTTGAGAGATAAAAAAATAATAATTCCCGTGCAGTCTCAATGGCGGGGTGCGGGCCGGGAAATAGGCCTCTTGGCCGGGGTGAATATGTTGGAACGCGGCGCGCGTAAATAGAAGCGGCTGGAGGTACCGGGGGCGAAGCCCGCCCCGGCCCGGAGGCCGAGTTAAAAAAAATAATAATCCCCGTTCAGTCTCAATGCCGGGGTGCGGGCCGGCCCGGCGGCGAGTGCGGCGGGCAGCAGGCCTCTTGGACAGGTTGAGAGATAAAAAAATAATAATTCCCGTGCAGTCTCAATGGCGGGGTGCGGGCCGGGGAATAGGCCTCTTGGCCGGGGTGAATAGTGTTGGAACACGGCCCGCGGAAATAGTAGCGGCTGGAGGTACCGGGGGCGATGCCCGCCCCGGCCCGGCGGCCAAGTTAAAAAAATAAATAATCCCGTTCAGTCTCAATGGCAGGGTGCGGGCCGGCCCGGCGGCGATTGCGGCGGGCAGCAGGCCTCTTGGACAGGTTGAGAGATAAAAAAATAATAATTCCCATGCAGTCTCAATGGCGGGGTGCGGGCCGGGGAATAGGCCTCTTGGCCGGGGTGAATATGTTGGAACGCGGCGCGCGTAAATAGAAGCGGCTGGAGGTACCGGGGGCGAAGCCCGCCCCGGCCCGGAGGCCGAGTTAAAAAAAATAATAATCCCCGTTCAGTCTCAATGGCGGGGTGCGGGCCGGCCCGGCGGCGAGTGCGGCGGGCAGCAGGCCTCTTGGACAGGTTGAGAGATAAAAAAATAATAATTCCCGTGCAGTCTCAATGGCGGGGTGCGGGCCGGGGAATAGGCCTCTTGGCCGGGGTGAATATGTTGGAACGCGGCGCGCGTAAATAGAAGCGGCTGGAGGTACCGGGGGCGAAGCCCGCCCCGGCCCGGAGGCCGAGTTAAAAAAAATAATAATCCCCGTTCAGTCTCAATGGCGGGGTGCGGGCCGGCCCGGCGGCGAGTGCGGCGGGCAGCAGGCCTCTTGGACAGGTTGAGAGATAAAAAAATAATAATTCCCGTGCAGTCTCAATGGCGGGGTGCGGGCCGGGGAATAGGCCTCTTGGCCGGGGTGAATAGTGTTGGAACACGGCCCGCGGAAATAGTAGCGGCTGGAGGTACCGGGGGCGATGCCCGCCCCGGCCCGGCGGCCAAGTTAAAAAAATAAATAATCCCGTTCAGTCTCAATGGCAGGGTGCGGGCCGGCCCGGCGGCGATTGCGGCGGGCAGCAGGCCTCTTGGACAGGTTGAGAGATAAAAAAATAATAATTCCCATGCAGTCTCAATGGCGGGGTGCGGGCCGGGGAATAGGCCTCTTGGCCGGGGTGAATATGTTGGAACGCGGCGCGCGTAAATAGAAGCGGCTGGAGGTACCGGGGGCGAAGCTCGCCCCGGCCCGGAGGCCGAGTTAAAAAAAATAATAATCCCCGTTCAGTCTCAATGGCGGGGTGCGGGCCGGCCCGGCGGCGAGTGCGGCGGGCAGCAGGCCTCTTGGACAGGTTGAGAGATAAAAAAAATAATAATTCCCGTGCAGTCTCAATGGCGGGGTGCGGGCCGGGGAATAGGCCTCTTGGCCGGGGTGAATATGTTGGAACGCGGCGCGCGTAAATAGAAGCGGCTGGAGGTACCGGGGGCGAAGCCCGCCCCGGCCCGGAGGCCGAGTTAAAAAAAATAATAATCCCGTTCAGTCTCAATGGCGGGGTGCGGGCCGGCCCGGCGGCGAGTGCGGCGGGCAGCAGGCCTCTTGGACAGGTTGAGAGATAAAAAAATAATAATTCCCGTGCAGTCGCAATGGCGGGGTGCGGGCCGGGGAATAGGCCTCTTGGCCGGGGTGAATAGTGTTGGAACACGGCCCGCGGAAATAGTAGCGGCTGGAGGTACCGGGGGCGATGCCCGCCCCGGCCCAGCGGCCAAGTTAAAAAAATAAATAATCCCGTTCAGTCTCAATGGCAGGGTGCGGGCCGGCCCGGCGGCGATTGCGGCGGGCAGCAGGCCTCTTGGACAGGTTGAGAGATAAAAAAATAATAATTCCCATGCAGTCTCAATGGCGGGGTGCGGGCCGGGGAATAGGCCTCTTGGCCGGGGTGAATATGTTGGAACGCGGCGCGCGTAAATAGAAGCGGCTGGAGGTACCGGGGGCGAAGCCCGCCCCGGCCCGGAGGCCGAGTTAAAAAAAATAATAATCCCCGTTCAGTCTCAATGGCGGGGTGCGGGCCGGCCCGGCGGCGAGTGCGGCGGGCAGCAGGCCTCTTGGACAGGTTGAGAGATAAAAAAATAATAATTCCCGTGCAGTCTCAATGGCGGGGTGCGGGCCGGGGAAATAGGCCTCTTGGCCGGGGTGAATATGTTGGAACGCGGCGCGCGTAAATAGAAGCGGCTGGAGGTACCGGGGGCGAAGCCCGCCCCGGCCCGGAGGCCGAGTTAAAAAAAATAATAATCCCCGTTCAGTCTCAATGGCGGGGTGCGGGCCGGCCCGGCGGCGAGTGCGGCGGGCAGCAGGCCTCTTGGACAGGTTGAGAGATAAAAAAATAATAATTCCCGTGCAGTCTCAATGGCGGGGTGCGGGCCGGGGAAATAGGCCTCTTGGCCGGGGTGAATATGTTGGAACGCGGCGCGCGTAAATAGAAGCGGCTGGAGGTACCGGGGGCGAAGCCCGCCCCGGCCCGGAGGCCGAGTTAAAAAAAATAATAATCCCCGTTCAGTCTCAATGGCGGGGTGCGGGCCGGCCCGGCGGCGAGTGCGGCGGGCAGCAGGCCTCTTGGACAGGTTGAGAGATAAAAAAATAATAATTCCCGTGCAGTCTCAATGGCGGGGTGCGGGCCGGGGAATAGGCCTCTTGGCCGGGGTGAATAGTGTTGGAACACGGCCCGCGGAAATAGTAGCGGCTGGAGGTACCGGGGGCGATGCCCGCCCCGGCCCGGCGGCCAAGTTAAAAAAATAAATAATCCCCGTTCAGTCTCAATGGCAGGGTGCGGGCCGGCCCGGCGGCGATTGCGGCGGGCAGCAGGCCTCTTGGACAGGTTGAGAGATAAAAAAATAATAATCCCCGTTCAGTCTCAATGGCGGGGTGCGGGCCGGCCCGGCGGCAATTGCGGCGGGCAGCAGGCCTCTTGGACAGGTTGAGAGATAAAAAAAATAATAATTCCCATGCAGTCTCAATGGCGGGGTGCGGGCCGGGGAATAGGCCTCTTGGCCGGGGTGAATATGTTGGAACGCGGCGCGCGTAAATAGAAGCGGCTGGAGGTACCGGGGGCGAAGCCCGCCCCGCCCGGAGGCCGAGTTAAAAAAAATAATAATCCCCGTTCAGTCTCAATGGCGGGGTGCGGGCCGGCCCGGCGGCGAGTGCGGCGGGCAGCAGGCCTCTTGGACAGGTTGAGAGATAAAAAAATAATAATTCCCGTGCAGTCTCAATGGCGGGGTGCGGGCCGGGGAATAGGCCTCTTGGCCGGGGTGAATAGTGTTGGAACACGGCCCGCGGAAATAGTAGCGGCTGGAGGTACCGGGGGCGATGCCCGCCCGGGCCCGGCGGCCAAGTTAAAAAAATAAATAATCCCCGTTCAGTCTCAATGGCAGGGTGCGGGCCGGCCCGGCGGCGATTGCGGCGGGCAGCAGGCCTCTTGGACAGGTTGAGAGATAAAAAAATAATAATTCCCGTTCAGTCTCAATGGCAGGGTGCGGGCCGGCCCGGCGGCAATTGCGGCGGGCAGCAGGCCTCTTGGACAGGTTGAGAGATAAAAAAATAATAATTCCCATGCAGTCTCAATGGCGGGGTGCGGGCCGGGGAATAGGCCTCTTGGCCGGGGTGAATATGTTGGAACGCGGCGCGCGTAAATAGAAGCGGCTGGAGGTACCGGGGGCGAAGCCCGCCCCGGCCCGGAGGCCGAGTTAAAAAAAATAATAATCCCCGTTCAGTCTCAATGGCGGGGTGCGGGCCGGCCCGGCGGCGATTGCGGCGGGCAGCAGGCCTCTTGGACAGGTTGAGAGATAAAAAAATAATAATTCCCGTGCAGTCTCAATGGCGGGGTGCGGGCCGGGGAATAGGCCTCTTGGCCGGGGTGAATAGTGTTGGAACACGGCCCGCGGAAATAGTAGCGGCTGGAGGTACCGGGGGCGATGCCCGCCCCGGCCCGGCGGCCAAGTTAAAAAAATAAATAATCCCGTTCAGTCTCAATGGCAGGGTGCGGGCCGGCCCGGCGGCGATTGCGGCGGGCAGCAGGCCTCTTGGACAGGTTGAGAGATAAAAAAATAATAATTCCCATGCAGTCTCAATGGCGGGGTGCGGGCCGGGGAATAGGCCTCTTGGCCGGGGTGAATATGTTGGAACGCGGCGCGCGAAAATAGAAGCGGCTGGAGGTACCGGGGGCGAAGCCCGCCCCGGCCCGGAGGCCGAGTTAAAAAAAATAATAATCCCCGTTCAGTCTCAATGGCGGGGTGCGGGCCGGCCCGGCGGCGAGTGCGGCGGGCAGCAGGCCTCTTGGACAGGTTGAGAGATAAAAAAATAATAATTCCCGTGCAGTCTCAATGGCGGGGTGCGGGCCGGGGAATAGGCCTCTTGGCCGGGGTGAATATGTTGGAACGCGGCGCGCGTAAATAGAAGCGGCTGGAGGTACCGGGGGCGAAGCCCGCCCCGGCCCGGAGGCCGAGTTAAAAAAAATAATAATCCCCGTTCAGTCTCAATGGCGGGGTGCGGGCCGGCCCGGCGGCGAGTGCGGCGGGCAGCAGGCCTCTTGGACAGGTTGAGAGATAAAAAAATAATAATTCCCGTGCAGTCTCAATGGCGGGGTGCGGGCCGGGGAATAGGCCTCTTGGCCGGGGTGAATAGTGTTGGAACACGGCCCGCGGAAATAGTAGCGGCTGGAGGTACCGGGGGCGATGCCCGCCCCGGCCCGGCGGCCAAGTTAAAAAAATAAATAATCCCGTTCAGTCTCAATGGCAGGGTGCGGGCCGGCCCGGCGGCGATTGCGGCGGGCAGCAGGCCTCTTGGACAGGTTGAGAGATAAAAAAATAATAATTCCCATGCAGTCTCAATGGCGGGGTGCGGGCCGGGGAATAGGCCTCTTGGCCGGGGTGAATATGTTGGAACGCGGCGCGCGTAAATAGAAGCGGCTGGAGGTACCGGGGGCGAAGCCCGCCCCGGCCCGGAGGCCGAGTTAAAAAAAATAATAATCCCCGTTCAGTCTCAATGGCGGGGTGCGGGCCGGCCCGGCGGCGAGTGCGGCGGGCAGCAGGCCTCTTGGACAGGTTGAGAGATAAAAAAATAATAATTCCCGTGCAGTCTCAATGGCGGGGTGCGGGCCGGGGAATAGGCCTCTTGGCCGGGGTGAATAGTGTTGGAACACGGCCCGCGGAAATAGTAGCGGCTGGAGGTACCGGGGGCGATGCCCGCCCCGGCCCGGCGGCCAAGTTAAAAAAATAAATAATCCCGTTCAGTCTCAATGGCAGGGTGCGGGCCGGCCCGGCGGCGATTGCGGCGGGCAGCAGGCCTCTTGGACAGGTTGAGAGATAAAAAAATAATAATTCCCATGCAGTCTCAATGGCGGGGTGCGGGCCGGGGAATAGGCCTCTTGGCCGGGGTGAATATGTTGGAACGCGGCGCGCGTAAATAGAAGCGGCTGGAGGTACCGGGGGCGAAGCCCGCCCCGGCCCGGAGGCCGAGTTAAAAAAAATAATAATCCCCGTTCAGTCTCAATGGCGGGGTGCGGGCCGGCCCGGCGGCGAGTGCGGCGGGCAGCAGGCCTCTTGGACAGGTTGAGAGATAAAAAAATAATAATTCCCGTGCAGTCTCAATGGCGGGGTGCGGGCCGGGGAATAGGCCTCTTGGCCGGGGTGAATAGTGTTGGAACACGGCCCGCGGAAATAGTAGCGGCTGGAGGTACCGGGGGCGATGCCCGCCCCGGCCCGGCGGCCAAGTTAAAAAAATAAATAATCCCCGTTCAGTCTCAATGGCAGGGTGCGGGCCGGCCCGGCGGCGATTGCGGCGGGCAGCAGGCCTCTTGGACAGGTTGAGAGATAAAAAAATAATAATTCCCGTTCAGTCTCAATGGCAGGGTGCGGGCCGGCCCGGCGGCAATTGCGGCGGGCAGCAGGCCTCTTGGACAGGTTGAGAGATAAAAAAATAATAATTCCCATGCAGTCTCAATGGCGGGGTGCGGGCCGGGGAATAGGCCTCTTGGCCGGGGTGAATATGTTGGAACGCGGCGCGCGTAAATAGAAGCGGCTGGAGGTACCGGGGGCGAAGCCCGCCCCGGCCCGGAGGCCGAGTTAAAAAAAATAATAATCCCCGTTCAGTCTCAATGGCGGGGTGCGGGCCGGCCCGGCGGCGAGTGCGGCGGGCAGCAGGCCTCTTGGACAGGTTGAGAGATAAAAAAATAATAATTCCCGTGCAGTCTCAATGGCGGGGTGCGGGCCGGGGAATAGGCCTCTTGGCCGGGGTGAATATGTTGGAACGCGGCGCGCGTAAATAGAAGCGGCTGGAGGTACCGGGGGCGAAGCCCGCCCCGGCCCGGAGGCCGAGTTAAAAAAAATAATAATCCCCGTTCAGTCTCAATGGCGGGGTGCGGGCCGGCCCGGCGGCGAGTGCGGCGGGCAGCAGGCCTCTTGGACAGGTTGAGAGATAAAAAAATAATAATTCCCGTGCAGTCTCAATGGCGGGGTGCGGGCCGGGGAATAGGCCTCTTGGCCGGGGTGAATAGTGTTGGAACACGGCCCGCGGAAATAGTAGCCGCTGGAGGTACCGGGGGCGATGCCCGCCCCGGCCCGGCGGCCAAGTTAAAAAAATAAATAATCCCGTTCAGTCTCAATGGCAGGGTGCGGGCCGGCCCAGCGGCGATTGCGGCGGGCAGCAGGCCTCTTGGACAGGTTGAGAGATAAAAAAATAATAATTCCCGTTCAGTCTCAATGGCAGGGTGCGGGCCGGCCCGGCGGCAATTGCGGCGGGCAGCAGGCCTCTTGGACAGGTTGAGAGATAAAAAAATAATAATTCCCGTGCAGTCTCAATGGCGGGGTGCGGGCCGGGAAATAGGCCTCTTGGCCGGGGTGAATATGTTGGAACGCGGCGCGCGTAAATAGAAGCGGCTGGAGGTACCGGGGGCGAAGCCCGCCCCGGCCCGGAGGCCGAGTTAAAAAAAATAATAATCCCCGTTCAGTCTCAATGGCGGGGTGCGGGCCGGCCCGGCGGCGATTGCGGCGGGCAGCAGGCCTCTTGGACAGGTTGAGAGATAAAAAAATAATAATTCCCGTGCAGTCTCAATGGCGGGGTGCGGGCCGGGGAATAGGCCTCTTGGCCGGGGTGAATAGTGTTGGAACACGGCCCGCGGAAATAGTAGCGGCTGGAGGTACCGGGGGCGATGCCCGCCCCGGCCCGGCGGCCAAGTTAAAAAAATAAATAATCCCGTTCAGTCTCAATGGCAGGGTGCGGGCCGGCCCGGCGGCGATTGCGGCGGGCAGCAGGCCTCTTGGACAGGTTGAGAGATAAAAAAATAATAATTCCCATGCAGTCTCAATGGCGGGGTGCGGGCCGGGGAATAGGCCTCTTGGCCGGGGTGAATATGTTGGAACGCGGCGCGCGTAAATAGAAGCGGCTGGAGGTACCGGGGGCGAAGCCCGCCCCGGCCCGGAGGCCGAGTTAAAAAAAATAATAATCCCCGTTCAGTCTCAATGGCGGGGTGCGGGCCGGCCCGGCGGCGAGTGCGGCGGGCAGCAGGCCTCTTGGACAGGTTGAGAGATAAAAAAATAATAATTCCCGTGCAGTCTCAATGGCGGGGTGCGGGCCGGGGAATAGGCCTCTTGGCCGGGGTGAATAGTGTTGGAACACGGCCCGCGGAAATAGTAGCGGCTGGAGGTACCGGGGGCGATGCCCGCCCCGGCCCGGCGGCCAAGTTAAAAAAATAAATAATCCCCGTTCAGTCTCAATGGCAGGGTGCGGGCCGGCCCGGCGGCGATTGCGGCGGGCAGCAGGCCTCTTGGACAGGTTGAGAGATAAAAAAATAATAATTCCCGTTCAGTCTCAATGGCAGGGTGCGGGCCGTCCCGGCGGCAATTGCGGCGGGCAGCAGGCCTCTTGGACAGGTTGAGAGATAAAAAAATAATAATTCCCATGCAGTCTCAATGGCGGGGTGCGGGCCGGGGAATAGGCCTCTTGGCCGGGGTGAATATGTTGGAACGCGGCGCGCGTAAATAGAAGCGGCTGGAGGTACCGGGGGCGAAGCCCGCCCCGGCCCGGAGGCCGAGTTAAAAAAAATAATAATCCCCGTTCAGTCTCAATGGCGGGGTGCGGGCCGGCCCGGCGGCGACTGCGGCGGGCAGCAGGCCTCTTGGACAGGTTGAGAGATAAAAAAATAATAATTCCCGTGCAGTCTCAATGGCGGGGTGCGGGCCGGGGAATAGGCCTCTTGGCCGGGGTGAATAGTGTTGGAACACGGCCCGCGGAAATAGTAGCGGCTGGAGGTACCGGGGGCGATGCCCGCCCCGGCCCGGCGGCCAAGTTAAAAAAATAAATAATCCCGTTCAGTCTCAATGGCAGGGTGCGGGCCGGCCCGGCGGCGATTGCGGCGGGCAGCAGGCCTCTTGGACAGGTTGAGAGATAAAAAAATAATAATTCCCATGCAGTCTCAATGGCGGGGTGCGGGCCGGGGAATAGGCCTCTTGGCCGGGGTGAATATGTTGGAACGCCGGCACGCGTAAATAGAAGCGGCTGGAGGTACCGGGGGCGAAGCCCGCCCCGGCCCGGAGGCCGAGTTAAAAAAAATAATAATCCCCGTTCAGTCTCAATGGCGGGGTGCGGGCCGGCCCGGCGGCGAGTGCGGCGGGCAGCAGGCCTCTTGGACAGGTTGAGAGATAAAAAAATAATAATTGCCGTGCAGTCTCAATGGCGGGGTGCGGGCCGGGGAATAGGCCTCTTGGCCGGGGTGAATATGTTGGAACGCGGCGCGCGTAAATAGAAGCGGCTGGAGGTACCGGGGGCGAAGCCCGCCCCGGCCCGGAGGCCGAGTTAAAAAAAATAATAATCCCCGTTCAGTCTCAATGGCGGGGTGCGGGCCGGCCCGGCGGCGAGTGCGGCGGGCAGCAGGCCTCTTGGACAGGTTGAGAGATAAAAAAATAATAATTCCCGTGCAGTCTCAATGGCGGGGTGCGGGCCGGGGAATAGGCCTCTTGGCCGGGGTGAATAGTGTTGGAACACGGCCCGCGGAAATAGTAGCGGCTGGAGGTACCGGGGGCGATGCCCGCCCCGGCCCGGCGGCCAAGTTAAAAAAATAAATAATCCCCGTTCAGTCTCAATGGCAGGGTGCGGGCCGGCCCGGCGGCGATTGCGGCGGGCAGCAGGCCTCTTGGACAGGTTGAGAGATAAAAAAATAATAATTCCCGTTCAGTCTCAATGGCAGGGTGCGGGCCGGCCCGGCGGCAATTGCGGCGGGCAGCAGGCCTCTTGGACAGGTTGAGAGATAAAAAAATAATAATTCCCATGCAGTCTCAATGGCGGGGTGCGGGCCGGGGAATAGGCCTCTTGGCCGGGGTGAATATGTTGGAACGCGGCGCGCGTAAATAGAAGCGGCTGGAGGTACCGGGGGCGAAGCCCGCCCCGGCCCGGAGGCCGAGTTAAAAAAAATAATAATCCCCGTTCAGTCTCAATGGCGGGGTGCGGGCCGGCCCGGCGGCGAGTGCGGCGGGCAGCAGGCCTCTTGGACAGGTTGAGAGATAAAAAAATAATAATTCCCGTGCAGTCTCAATGGCGGGGTGCGGGCCGGGGAATAGGCCTCTTGGCCGGGGTGAATAGTGTTGGAACACGGCCCGCGGAAATAGTAGCGGCTGGAGGTACCGGGGGCGATGCCCGCCCCGGCCCGGCGGCCAAGTTAAAAAAATAAATAATCCCGTTCAGTCTCAATGGCAGGGTGCGGGCCGGCCCGGCGGCGATTGCGGCGGGCAGCAGGCCTCTTGGACAGGTTGAGAGATAAAAAAATAATAATTCCCATGCAGTCTCAATGGCGGGGTGCGGGCCGGGGAATAGGCCTCTTGGCCGGGGTGAATATGTTGGAACGCGGCGCGCGTAAATAGAAGCGGCTGGAGGTACCGGGGGCGAAGCCCGCCCCGGCCCGGAGGCCGAGTTAAAAAAAATAATAATCCCCGTTCAGTCTCAATGGCGGGGTGCGGGCCGGCCCGGCGGCGAGTGCGGCGGGCAGCAGGCCTCTTGGACAGGTTGAGAGATAAAAAAATAATAATTCCCGTGCAGTCTCAATGGCGGGGTGCGGGCCGGGGAATAGGCCTCTTGGCCGGGGTGAATATGTTGGAACGCGGCGCGCGTAAATAGAAGCGGCTGGAGGTACCGGGGGCGAAGCCCGCCCCGGCCCGGAGGCCGAGTTAAAAAAAATAATAATCCCCGTTCAGTCTCAATGGCGGGGTGCGGGCCGGCCCGGCGGCGAGTGCGGCGGGCAGCAGGCCTCTTGGACAGGTTGAGAGATAAAAAAATAATAATTCCCGTGCAGTCTCAATGGCGGGGTGCGGGCCGGGGAATAGGCCTCTTGGCCGGGGTGAATAGTGTTGGAACACGGCCCGCGGAAATAGTAGCGGCTGGAGGTACCGGGGGCGATGCCCGCCCCGGCCCGGCGGCCAAGTTAAAAAAATAAATAATCCCCGTTCAGTCTCAATGGCAGGGTGCGGGCCGGCCCAGCGGCGATTGCGGCGGGCAGCAGGCCTCTTGGACAGGTTGAGAGATAAAAAAATAATAATTCCCGTTCAGTCTCAATGGCAGGGTGCGGGCCGGCCCGGCGGCAATTGCGGCGGGCAGCAGGCCTCTTGGACAGGTTGAGAGATAAAAAAATAATAATTCCCATGCAGTCTCAATGGCGGGGTGCGGGCCGGGGAATAGGCCTCTTGGCCGGGGTGAATATGTTGGAACGCGGCGCGCGTAAATAGAAGCGGCTGGAGGTACCGGGGGCGAAGCCCGCCCCGGCCCGGAGGCCGAGTTAAAAAAAATAATAATCCCCGTTCAGTCTCAATGGCGGGGTGCGGGCCGGCCCGGCGGCGAGTGCGGCGGGCAGCAGGCCTCTTGGACAGGTTGAGAGATAAAAAAATAATAATTCCCGTGCAGTCTCAATGGCGGGGTGCGGGCCGGGGAATAGGCCTCTTGGCCGGGGTGAATATGTTGGAACGCGGCGCGCGTAAATAGAAGCGGCTGGAGGTACCGGGGGCGAAGCCCGCCCCGGCCCGGAGGCCGAGTTAAAAAAAATAATAATCCCCGTTCAGTCTCAATGGCGGGGTGCGGGCCGGCCCGGCGGCGAGTGCGGCGGGCAGCAGGCCTCTTGGACAGGTTGAGAGATAAAAAAATAATAATTCCCGTGCAGTCTCAATGGCGGGGTGCGGGCCGGGGAATAGGCCTCTTGGCCGGGGTGAATAGTGTTGGAACACGGCCCGCGGAAATAGTAGCGGCTGGAGGTACCGGGGGCGATGCCCGCCCGGGCCCGGCGGCCAAGTAAAAAAAATAAATAATCCCCGTTCAGTCTCAATGGCAGGGTGTGGGCCGGCCCGGCGGCGATTGCGGCGGGCAGCAGGCCTCTTGGACAGGTTGAGAGATAAAAAAATAATAATTCCCGTTCAGTCTCAATGGCAGGGTGCGGGCCGGCCCGGCGGCAATTGCGGCGGGCAGCAGGCCTCTTGGACAGGTTGAGAGATAAAAAAATAATAATTCCCATGCAGTCTCAATGGCGGGGTGCGGGCCGGGGAATAGGCCTCTTGGCCGGGGTGAATATGTTGGAACGCGGCGCGCGTAAATAGAAGCGGCTGGAGGTACCGGGGGCGAAGCCCGCCCCGGCCCGGAGGCCGAGTTAAAAAAAATAATAATCCCCGTTCAGTCTCAATGGCGGGGTGCGGGCCGGCCCGGCGGCGAGTGCGGCGGGCAGCAGGCCTCTTGGACAGGTTGAGAGATAAAAAAATAATAATTCCCGTGCAGTCTCAATGGCGGGGTGCGGGCCGGGGAATAGGCCTCTTGGCCGGGGTGAATATGTTGGAACGCGGCGCGCGTAAATAGAAGCGGCTGGAGGTACCGGGGGCGAAGCCCGCCCCGGCCCGGAGGCCGAGTTAAAAAAAATAATAATCCCCGTTCAGTCTCAATGGCGGGGTGCGGGCCGGCCCGGCGGCGAGTGCGGCGGGCAGCAGGCCTCTTGGACAGGTTGAGAGATAAAAAAATAATAATTCCCGTGCAGTCTCAATGGCGGGGTGCGGGCCGGGGAATAGGCCTCTTGGCCGGGGTGAATAGTGTTGGAACACGGCCCGCGGAAATAGTAGCCGCTGGAGGTACCGGGGGCGATGCCCGCCCCAGCCCGGCGGCCAAGTTAAAAAAATAAATAATCCCGTTCAGTCTCAATGGCAGGGTGCGGGCCGGCCCAGCGGCGATTGCGGCGGGCAGCAGGCCTCTTGGACAGGTTGAGAGATAAAAAAATAATAATTCCCGTTCAGTCTCAATGGCAGGGTGCGGGCCGGCCCGGCGGCAATTGCGGCGGGCAGCAGGCCTCTTGGACAGGTTGAGAGATAAAAAAATAATAATTCCCGTGCAGTCTCAATGGCGGGGTGCGGGACGGGAAATAGGCCTCTTGGCCGGGGTGAATATGTTGGAACGCGGCGCGCGTAAATAGAAGCGGCTGGAGGTACCGGGGGCGAAGCCCGCCCCGGCCCGGAGGCCGAGTTAAAAAAAATAATAATCCCCGTTCAGTCTCAATGGCGGGGTGCGGGCCGGCCCGGCGGCGATTGCGGCGGGCAGCAGGCCTCTTGGACAGGTTGAGAGATAAAAAAATAATAATTCCCGTGCAGTCTCAATGGCGGGTTGCGGGCCGGGGAATAGGCCTCTTGGCCGGGGTGAATAGTGTTGGAACACGGCCCGCGGAAATAGTAGCGGCTGGAGGTACCGGGGGCGATGCCCGCCCCGGCCCGGCGGCCAAGTTAAAAAAATAAATAATCCCGTTCAGTCTCAATGGCAGGGTGCGGGCCGGCCCGGCGGCGATTGCGGCGGGCAGCAGGCCTCTTGGACAGGTTGAGAGATAAAAAAATAATAATTCCCATGCAGTCTCAATGGCGGGGTGCGGGCCGGGGAATAGGCCTCTTGGCCGGGGTGAATATGTTGGAACGCGGCGCGCGTAAATAGAAGCGGCTGGAGGTACCGGGGGCGAAGCCCGCCCCGGCCCGGAGGCCGAGTTAAAAAAAATAATAATCCCCGTTCAGTCTCAATGGCGGGGTGCGGGCCGGCCCGGCGGCGAGTGCGGCGGGCAGCAGGCCTCTTGGACAGGTTGAGAGATAAAAAAATAATAATTCCCGTGCAGTCTCAATGGCGGGGTGCGGGCCGGGGAATAGGCCTCTTGGCCGGGGTGAATAGTGTTGGAACACGGCCCGCGGAAATAGTAGCGGCTGGAGGTACCGGGGGCGATGCCCGCCCCGGCCCGGCGGCCAAGTTAAAAAAATAAATAATCCCCGTTCAGTCTCAATGGCAGGGTGCGGGCCGGCCCGGCGGCGATTGCGGCGGGCAGCAGGCCTCTTGGACAGGTTGAGAGATAAAAAAATAATAATTCCCGTTCAGTCTCAATGGCAGGGTGCGGGCCGTCCCGGCGGCAATTGCGGCGGGCAGCAGGCCTCTTGGACAGGTTGAGAGATAAAAAAATAATAATTCCCATGCAGTCTCAATGGCGGGGTGCGGGCCGGGGAATAGGCCTCTTGGCCGGGGTGAATATGTTGGAACGCGGCGCGCGTAAATAGAAGCGGCTGGAGGTACCGGGGGCGAAGCCCGCCCCGGCCCGGAGGCCGAGTTAAAAAAAATAATAATCCCCGTTCAGTCTCAATGGCGGGGTGCGGGCCGGCCCGGCGGCGACTGCGGCGGGCAGCAGGCCTCTTGGACAGGTTGAGAGATAAAAAAATAATAATTCCCGTGCAGTCTCAATGGCGGGGTGCGGGCCGGGGAATAGGCCTCTTGGCCGGGGTGAATAGTGTTGGAACACGGCCCGCGGAAATAGTAGCGGCTGGAGGTACCGGGGGCGATGCCCGCCCCGGCCCGGCGGCCAAGTTAAAAAAATAAATAATCCCGTTCAGTCTCAATGGCAGGGTGCGGGCCGGCCCGGCGGCGATTGCGGCGGGCAGCAGGCCTCTTGGACAGGTTGAGAGATAAAAAAATAATAATTCCCATGCAGTCTCAATGGCGGGGTGCGGGCCGGGGAATAGGCCTCTTGGCCGGGGTGAATATGTTGGAACGCCGGCACGCGTAAATAGAAGCGGCTGGAGGTACCGGGGGCGAAGCCCGCCCCGGCCCGGAGGCCGAGTTAAAAAAAATAATAATCCCCGTTCAGTCTCAATGGCGGGGTGCGGGCCGGCCCGGCGGCGAGTGCGGCGGGCAGCAGGCCTCTTGGACAGGTTGAGAGATAAAAAAATAATAATTGCCGTGCAGTCTCAATGGCGGGGTGCGGGCCGGGGAATAGGCCTCTTGGCCGGGGTGAATATGTTGGAACGCGGCGCGCGTAAATAGAAGCGGCTGGAGGTACCGGGGGCGAAGCCCGCCCCGGCCCGGAGGCCGAGTTAAAAAAAATAATAATCCCCGTTCAGTCTCAATGGCGGGGTGCGGGCCGGCCCGGCGGCGAGTGCGGCGGGCAGCAGGCCTCTTGGACAGGTTGAGAGATAAAAAAATAATAATTCCCGTGCAGTCTCAATGGCGGGGTGCGGGCCGGGGAATAGGCCTCTTGGCCGGGGTGAATAGTGTTGGAACACGGCCCGCGGAAATAGTAGCGGCTGGAGGTACCGGGGGCGATGCCCGCCCCGGCCCGGCGGCCAAGTTAAAAAAATAAATAATCCCCGTTCAGTCTCAATGGCAGGGTGCGGGCCGGCCCGGCGGCGATTGCGGCGGGCAGCAGGCCTCTTGGACAGGTTGAGAGATAAAAAAATAATAATTCCCGTTCAGTCTCAATGGCAGGGTGCGGGCCGGCCCGGCGGCAATTGCGGCGGGCAGCAGGCCTCTTGGACAGGTTGAGAGATAAAAAAATAATAATTCCCATGCAGTCTCAATGGCGGGGTGCGGGCCGGGGAATAGGCCTCTTGGCCGGGGTGAATATGTTGGAACGCGGCGCGCGTAAATAGAAGCGGCTGGAGGTACCGGGGGCGAAGCCCGCCCCGGCCCGGAGGCCGAGTTAAAAAAAATAATAATCCCCGTTCATTCTCAATGGCGGGGTGCGGGCCGGCCCGGCGGCGAGTGCGGCGGGCAGCAGGCCTCTTGGACAGGTTGAGAGATAAAAAAATAATAATTCCCGTGCAGTCTCAATGGCGGGGTGCGGGCCGGGGAATAGGCCTCTTGGCCGGGGTGAATAGTGTTGGAACACGGCCCGCGGAAATAGTAGCGGCTGGAGGTACCGGGGGCGATGCCCGCCCCGGCCCGGCGGCCAAGTTAAAAAAATAAATAATCCCGTTCAGTCTCAATGGCAGGGTGCGGGCCGGCCCGGCGGCGATTGCGGCGGGCAGCAGGCCTCTTGGACAGGTTGAGAGATAAAAAAATAATAATTCCCATGCAGTCTCAATGGCGGGGTGCGGGCCGGGGAATAGGCCTCTTGGCCGGGGTGAATATGTTGGAACGCGGCGCGCGTAAATAGAAGCGGCTGGAGGTACCGGGGGCGAAGCCCGCCCCGGCCCGGAGGCCGAGTTAAAAAAAATAATAATCCCCGTTCAGTCTCAATGGCGGGGTGCGGGCCGGCCCGGCGGCGAGTGCGGCGGGCAGCAGGCCTCTTGGACAGGTTGAGAGATAAAAAAATAATAATTCCCGTGCAGTCTCAATGGCGGGGTGCGGGCCGGGGAATAGGCCTCTTGGCCGGGGTGAATATGTTGGAACGCGGCGCGCGTAAATAGAAGCGGCTGGAGGTACCGGGGGCGAAGCCCGCCCCGGCCCGGAGGCCGAGTTAAAAAAAATAATAATCCCCGTTCAGTCTCAATGGCGGGGTGCGGGCCGGCCCGGCGGCGAGTGCGGCGGGCAGCAGGCCTCTTGGACAGGTTGAGAGATAAAAAAATAATAATTCCCGTGCAGTCTCAATGGCGGGGTGCGGGCCGGGGAATAGGCCTCTTGGCCGGGGTGAATAGTGTTGGAACACGGCCCGCGGAAATAGTAGCGGCTGGAGGTACCGGGGGCGATGCCCGCCCCGGCCCGGCGGCCAAGTTAAAAAAATAAATAATCCCCGTTCAGTCTCAATGGCAGGGTGCGGGCCGGCCCAGCGGCGATTGCGGCGGGCAGCAGGCCTCTTGGACAGGTTGAGAGATAAAAAAATAATAATTCCCGTTCAGTCTCAATGGCAGGGTGCGGGCCGGCCCGGCGGCAATTGCGGCGGGCAGCAGGCCTCTTGGACAGGTTGAGAGATAAAAAAATAATAATTCCCATGCAGTCTCAATGGCGGGGTGCGGGCCGGGGAATAGGCCTCTTGGCCGGGGTGAATATGTTGGAACGCGGCGCGCGTAAATAGAAGCGGCTGGAGGTACCGGGGGCGAAGCCCGCCCCGGCCCGGAGGCCGAGTTAAAAAAAATAATAATCCCCGTTCAGTCTCAATGGCGGGGTGCGGGCCGGCCCGGCGGCGAGTGCGGCGGGCAGCAGGCCTCTTGGACAGGTTGAGAGATAAAAAAATAATAATTCCCGTGCAGTCTCAATGGCGGGGTGCGGGCCGGGGAATAGGCCTCTTGGCCGGGGTGAATATGTTGGAACGCGGCGCGCGTAAATAGAAGCGGCTGGAGGTACCGGGGGCGAAGCCCGCCCCGGCCCGGAGGCCGAGTTAAAAAAAATAATAATCCCCGTTCAGTCTCAATGGCGGGGTGCGGGCCGGCCCGGCGGCGAGTGCGGCGGGCAGCAGGCCTCTTGGACAGGTTGAGAGATAAAAAAATAATAATTCCCGTGCAGTCTCAATGGCGGGGTGCGGGCCGGGGAATAGGCCTCTTGGCCGGGGTGAATAGTGTTGGAACACGGCCCGCGGAAATAGTAGCGGCTGGAGGTACCGGGGGCGATGCCCGCCCGGGCCCGGCGGCCAAGTTAAAAAAATAAATAATCCCCGTTCAGTCTCAATGGCAGGGTGTGGGCCGGCCCGGCGGCGATTGCGGCGGGCAGCAGGCCTCTTGGACAGGTTGA
Source organism: Hippocampus zosterae (assembly GCF_025434085.1). Taxonomy (NCBI): domain Eukaryota; kingdom Metazoa; phylum Chordata; class Actinopteri; order Syngnathiformes; family Syngnathidae; genus Hippocampus; species Hippocampus zosterae. The sequence goes on along the minus strand of NW_026262854.1, from coordinate 888,910 downwards.
GAGATAAAAAAATAATAATTCCCGTTCAGTCTCAATGGCAGGGTGCGGGCCGGCCCGGCGGCAATTGCGGCGGGCAGCAGGCCTCTTGGACAGGTTGAGAGATAAAAAAATAATAATTCCCATGCAGTCTCAATGGCGGGGTGCGGGCCGGGGAATAGGCCTCTTGGCCGGGGTGAATATGTTGGAACGCGGCGCGCGTAAATAGAAGCGGCTGGAGGTACCGGGGGCGAAGCCCGCCCCGGCCCGGAGGCCGAGTTAAAAAAAATAATAATCCCCGTTCAGTCTCAATGGCGGGGTGCGGGCCGGCCCGGCGGCGAGTGCGGCGGGCAGCAGGCCTCTTGGACAGGTTGAGAGATAAAAAAATAATAATTCCCGTGCAGTCTCAATGGCGGGGTGCGGGCCGGGGAATAGGCCTCTTGGCCGGGGTGAATATGTTGGAACGCGGCACGCGTAAATAGAAGCGGCTGGAGGTACCGGGGGCGAAGCCCGCCCCGGCCCGGAGGCCGAGTTAAAAAAAATAATAATCCCCGTTCAGTCTCAATGGCGGGGTGCGGGCCGGCCCGGCGGCGAGTGCGGCGGGCAGCAGGCCTCTTGGACAGGTTGAGAGATAAAAAAATAATAATTCCCGTGCAGTCTCAATGGCGGGGTGCGGGCCGGGGAATAGGCCTCTTGGCCGGGGTGAATAGTGTTGGAACACGGCCCGCGGAAATAGTAGCGGCTGGAGGTACCGGGGGCGATGCCCGCCCGGGCCCGGCGGCCAAGTTAAAAAAATAAATAATCCCCGTTCAGTCTCAATGGCAGGGTGCGGGCCGGCCCGGCGGCGATTGCGGCGGGCAGCAGGCCTCTTGGACAGGTTGAGAGATAAAAAAATAATAATTCCCGTTCAGTCTCAATGGCAGGGTGCGGGCCGGCCCGGCGGCAATTGCGGCGGGCAGCAGGCCTCTTGGACAGGTTGAGAGATAAAAAAATAATAATTCCCATGCAGTCTCAATGGCGGGGTGCGGGCCGGGGAATAGGCCTCTTGGCCGGGGTGAATATGTTGGAACGCGGCGCGCGTAAATAGAAGCGGCTGGAGGTACCGGGGGCGAAGCCCGCCCCGGCCCGGAGGCCGAGTTAAAAAAAATAATAATCCCCGTTCAGTCTCAATGGCGGGGTGCGGGCCGGCCCGGCGGCGAGTGCGGCGGGCAGCAGGCCTCTTGGACAGGTTGAGAGATAAAAAAATAATAATTCCCGTGCAGTCTCAATGGCGGGGTGCGGGCCGGGGAATAGGCCTCTTGGCCGGGGTGAATAGTGTTGGAACACGGCCCGCGGAAATAGTAGCGGCTGGAGGTACCGGGGGCGATGCCCGCCCCGGCCCGGCGGCCAAGTTAAAAAAATAAATAATCCCGTTCAGTCTCAATGGCAGGGTGCGGGCCGGCCCGGCGGCGATTGCGGCGGGCAGCAGGCCTCTTGGACAGGTTGAGAGATAAAAAAATAATAATTCCCATGCAGTCTCAATGGCGGGGTGCGGGCCGGGGAATAGGCCTCTTGGCCGGGGTGAATATGTTGGAACGCGGCGCGCGTAAATAGAAGCGGCTGGAGGTACCGGGGGCGAAGCCCGCCCCGGCCCGGAGGCCGAGTTTAAAAAAATAATAATCCCCGTTCAGTCTCAATGGCGGGGTGCGGGCCGGCCCGGCGGCGAGTGCGGCGGGCAGCAGGCCTCTTGGACAGGTTGAGAGATAAAAAAATAATAATTCCCGTGCAGTCTCAATGGCGGGGTGCGGGCCGGGGAATAGGCCTCTTGGCCGGGGTGAATATGTTGGAACGCGGCGCGCGTAAATAGAAGCGGCTGGAGCTACCGGGGGCGAAGCCCGCCCCGGCCCGGAGGCCGAGTTAAAAAAAATAATAATCCCCGTTCAGTCTCAATGGCGGGGTGCGGGCCGGCCCGGCGGCGAGTGCGGCGGGCAGCAGGCCTCTTGGACAGGTTGAGAGATAAAAAAATAATAATTCCCGTGCAGTCTCAATGGCGGGGTGCGGGCCGGGGAATAGGCCTCTTGGCCGGGGTGAATAGTGTTGGAACACGGCCCGCGGAAATAGTAGCGGCTGGAGGTATCGGGGGCGATGCCCGCCCCGGCCCGGCGGCCAAGTTAAAAAAATAAATAATCCCCGTTCAGTCTCAATGGCAGGGTGCGGGCCGGCCCAGCGGCGATTGCGGCGGGCAGCAGGCCTCTTGGACAGGTTGAGAGATAAAAAAATAATAATTCCCGTTCAGTCTCAATGGCAGGGTGCGGGCCGGCCCGGCGGCAATTGCGGCGGGCAGCAGGCCTCTTGGACAGGTTGAGAGATAAAAAAATAATAATTCCCATGCAGTCTCAATGGCGGGGTGCGGGCCGGGGAATAGGCCTCTTGGCCGGGGTGAATATGTTGGAACGCGGCGCGCGTAAATAGAAGCGGCTGGAGGTACCGGGGGCGAAGCCCGCCCCGGCCCGGAGGCCGAGTTAAAAAAAATAATAATCCCCGTTCAGTCTCAATGGCGGGGTGCGGGCCGGCCCGGCGGCGAGTGCGGCGGGCAGCAGGCCTCTTGGACAGGTTGAGAGATAAAAAAATAATAATTCCCGTGCAGTCTCAATGGCGGGGTGCGGGCCGGGGAATAGGCCTCTTGGCCGGGGTGAATATGTTGGAACGCGGCGCGCGTAAATAGAAGCGGCTGGAGGTACCGGGGGCGAAGCCCGCCCCGGCCCGGAGGCCGAGTTAAAAAAAATAATAATCCCCGTTCAGTCTCAATGGCGGGGTGCGGGCCGGCCCGGCGGCGAGTGCGGCGGGCAGCAGGCCTCTTGGACAGGTTGAGAGATAAAAAAATAATAATTCCCGTGCAGTCTCAATGGCGGGGTGCGGGCCGGGGAATAGGCCTCTTGGCCGGGGTGAATATGTTGGAACGCGGCGCGCGTAAATAGAAGCGGCTGGAGCTACCGGGGGCGAAGCCCGCCCCGGCCCGGAGGCCGAGTTAAAAAAAATAATAATCCCCGTTCAGTCTCAATGGCGGGGTGCGGGCCGGCCCGGCGGCGAGTGCGGCGGGCAGCAGGCCTCTTGGACAGGTTGAGAGATAAAAAAATAATAATTCCCGTGCAGTCTCAATGGCGGGGTGCGGGCCGGGGAATAGGCCTCTTGGCCGGGGTGAATAGTGTTGGAACACGGCCCGCGGAAATAGTAGCGGCTGGAGGTATCGGGGGCGATGCCCGCCCCGGCCCGGCGGCCAAGTTAAAAAAATAAATAATCCCCGTTCAGTCTCAATGGCAGGGTGCGGGCCGGCCCAGCGGCGATTGCGGCGGGCAGCAGGCCTCTTGGACAGGTTGAGAGATAAAAAAATAATAATTCCCGTTCAGTCTCAATGGCAGGGTGCGGGCCGGCCCGGCGGCAATTGCGGCGGGCAGCAGGCCTCTTGGACAGGTTGAGAGATAAAAAAATAATAATTCCCATGCAGTCTCAATGGCGGGGTGCGGGCCGGGGAATAGGCCTCTTGGCCGGGGTGAATATGTTGGAACGCGGCGCGCGTAAATAGAAGCGGCTGGAGGTACCGGGGGCGAAGCCCGCCCCGGCCCGGAGGCCGAGTTAAAAAAAATAATAATCCCCGTTCAGTCTCAATGGCGGGGTGCGGGCCGGCCCGGCGGCGAGTGCGGCGGGCAGCAGGCCTCTTGGACAGGTTGAGAGATAAAAAAATAATAATTCCCGTGCAGTCTCAATGGCGGGGTGCGGGCCGGGGAATAGGCCTCTTGGCCGGGGTGAATATGTTGGAACGCGGCGCGCGTAAATAGAAGCGGCTGGAGGTACCGGGGGCGAAGCCCGCCCCGGCCCGGAGGCCGAGTTAAAAAAAATAATAATCCCCGTTCAGTCTCAATGGCGGGGTGCGGGCCGGCCCGGCGGCGAGTGCGGCGGGCAGCAGGCCTCTTGGACAGGTTGAGAGATAAAAAAATAATAATTCCCGTGCAGTCTCAATGGCGGGGTGCGGGCCGGGGAATAGGCCTCTTGGCCGGGGTGAATAGTGTTGGAACACGGCCCGCGGAAATAGTAGCGGCTGGAGGTACCGGGGGCGATGCCCGCCCGGGCCCGGCGGCCAAGTTAAAAAAATAAATAATCCCCGTTCAGTCTCAATGGCAGGGTGTGGGCCGGCCCGGCGGCGATTGCGGCGGGCAGCAGGCCTCTTGGACAGGTTGAGAGATAAAAAAATAATAATTCCCGTTCAGTCTCAATGGCAGGGTGCGGGCCGGCCCGGCGGCAATTGCGGCGGGCAGCAGGCCTCTTGGACAGGTTGAGAGATAAAAAAATAATAATTCCCATGCAGTCTCAATGGCGGGGTGCGGGCCGGGGAATAGGCCTCTTGGCCGGGGTGAATATGTTGGAACGCGGCGCGCGTAAATAGAAGCGGCTGGAGGTACCGGGGGCGAAGCCCGCCCCGGCCCGGAGGCCGAGTTAAAAAAAATAATAATCCCCGTTCAGTCTCAATGGCGGGGTGCGGGCCGGCCCGGCGGCGAGTGCGGCGGGCAGCAGGCCTCTTGGACAGGTTGAGAGATAAAAAAATAATAATTCCCGTGCAGTCTCAATGGCGGGGTGCGGGCCGGGGAATAGGCCTCTTGGCCGGGGTGAATATGTTGGAACGCGGCGCGCGTAAATAGAAGCGGCTGGAGGTACCGGGGGCGAAGCCCGCCCCGGCCCGGAGGCCGAGTTAAAAAAAATAATAATCCCCGTTCAGTCTCAATGGCGGGGTGCGGGCCGGCCCGGCGGCGATTGCGGCGGGCAGCAGGCCTCTTGGACAGGTTGAGAGATAAAAAAATAATAATTCCCGTGCAGTCTCAATGGCGGGGTGCGGGCCGGGGAATAGGCCTCTTGGCCGGGGTGAATAGTGTTGGAACACGGCCCGCGGAAATAGTAGCGGCTGGAGGTACCGGGGGCGATGCCCGCCCCGGCCCGGAGGCCAAATTAAAAAAATAAATAATCCCGTTCAGTCTCAATGGCAGGGTGCGGGCCGGCCCGGCGGCGATTGCGGCGGGCAGCAGGCCTCTTGGACAGGTTGAGAGATAAAAAAATAATAATTCCCATGCAGTCTCAATGGCGGGGTGCGGGCCGGGGAATAGGCCTCTTGGCCGGGGTGAATATGTTGGAACGCGGCGCGCGTAAATAGAAGCGGCTGGAGGTACCGGGGGCGAAGCCCGCCCCGGCCCGGAGGCCGAGTTAAAAAAAATAATAATCCCCGTTCAGTCTCAATGGCGGGGTGCGGGCCGGCCCGGCGGCGAGTGCGGCGGGCAGCAGGCCTCTTGGACAGGTTGAGAGATAAAAAAATAATAATTCCCGTGCAGTCTCAATGGCGGGGTGCGGGCCGGGGAATAGGCCTCTTGGCCGGGGTGAATATGTTGGAACGCGGCGCGCGTAAATAGAAGCGGCTGGAGGTACCGGGGGCGAAGCCCGCCCCGGCCCGGAGGCCGAGTTAAAAAAAATAATAATCCCCGTTCAGTCTCAATGGCGGGGTGCGGGCCGGCCCGGCGGCGAGTGCGGCGGGCAGCAGGCCTCTTGGACAGGTTGAGAGATAAAAAAATAATAATTCCCGTGCAGTCTCAATGGCGGGGTGCGGGCCGGGGAATAGGCCTCTTGGCCGGGGTGAATAGTGTTGGAACACGGCCCGCGGAAATAGTAGCGGCTGGAGGTACCGGGGGCGATGCCCGCCCGGGCCCGGCGGCCAAGTTAAAAAGATAAATAATCCCCGTTCAGTCTCAATGGCAGGGTGCGGGCCGGCCCGGCGGCGATTGCGGCGGGCAGCAGGCCTCTTGGACAGGTTGAGAGATAAAAAAATAATAATTCCCGTTCAGTCTCAATGGCAGGGTGCGGGCCGGCCCGGCGGCAATTGCGGCGGGCAGCAGGCCTCTTGGACAGGTTGAGAGATAAAAAAATAATAATTCCCATGCAGTCTCAATGGCGGGGTGTGGGCCGGGGAATAGGCCTCTTGGCCGGGGTGAATATGTTGGAACGCGGCGCGCGTAAATAGAAGCGGCTGGAGGTACCGGGGGCGAAGCCCGCCCGGGCCCGGCGGCCAAGTTAAAAAGATAAATAATCCCCGTTCAGTCTCAATGGCAGGGTGCGGGCCGGCCCGGCGGCGATTGCGGCGGGCAGCAGGCCTCTTGGACAGGTTGAGAGATAAAAAAAATAATAATTCCCGTTCAGTCTCAATGGCGGGGTGCGGGCCGGCCCGGCGGCGAGTGCGGCGGGCAGCAGGCCTCTTGGACAGGTTGAGAGATAAAAAAATAATAATTCCCGTGCAGTCTCAATGGCGGGGTGCGGGCCGGGGAATAGGCCTCTTGGCCGGGGTGAATATGTTGGAACGCGGCGCGCGTAAATAGAAGCGGCTGGAGGTACCGGGGGCGAAGCCCGCCCCGGCCCGGAGGCCGAGTTAAAAAAAATAATAATCCCCGTTTAGTCTCAATGGCGGGGTGCGGGCCGGCCCGGCGGCGATTGCGGCGGGCAGCAGGCCTCTTGGACAGGTTGAGAGATAAAAAAATAATAATTCCCGTGCAGTCTCAATGGCGGGGTGCGGGCCGGGGAATAGGCCTCTTGGCCGGGGTGAATAGTGTTGGAACACGGCCCGCGGAAATAGTAGCGGCTGGAGGTACCGGGGGCGATGCCCGCCCCGGCCCGGCGGCCAAGTTAAAAAAATAAATAATCCCGTTCAGTCTCAATGGCAGGGTGCGGGCCGGCCCGGCGGCGATTGCGGCGGGCAGCAGGCCTCTTGGACAGGTTGAGAGATAAAAAAATAATAATTCCCATGCAGTCTCAATGGCGGGGTGCGGGCCGGGGAATAGGCCTCTTGGCCGGGGTGAATAGTGTTGGAACACGGCGCGCGTAAATAGAAGCGGCTGGAGGTACCGGGGGCGAAGCCCGCCCCGGCCCGGAGGCCGAGTTAAAAAAAATAATAATCCCCGTTCAGTCTCAATGGCGGGGTGCGGGCCGGCCCGGCGGCGAGTGCGGCGGGCAGCAGGCCTCTTGGACAGGTTGAGAGATAAAAAAATAATAATTCCCGTGCAGTCTCAATGGCGGGGTGCGGGCCGGGGAATAGGCCTCTTGGCCGGGGTGAATAGTGTTGGAACACGGCCCGCGGAAATAGTAGCGGCTGGAGGTACCGGGGGCGATGCCCGCCCCGGCCCGGCGGCCAAGTTAAAAAAATAAATAATCCCCGTTCAGTCTCAATGGCAGGGTGCGGGCCGGCCCGGCGGCGATTGCGGCGGGCAGCAGGCCTCTTGGACAGGTTGAGAGATAAAAAAATAATAATTCCCGTTCAGTCTCAATGGCAGGGTGCGGGCCGGCCCGGCGGCAATTGCGGCGGGCAGCAGGCCTCTTGGACAGGTTGAGAGATAAAAAAATAATAATTCCCATGCAGTCTCAATGGCGGGGTGCGGGCCGGGGAATAGGCCTCTTGGCCGGGGTGAATATGTTGGAACGCGGCGCGCGTAAATAGAAGCGGCTGGAGGTACCGGGGGCGAAGCCCGCCCCGGCCCGGAGGCCGAGTTAAAAAAAATAATAATCCCCGTTCAGTCTCAATGGCGGGGTGCGGGCCGGCCCGGCGGCGACTGCGGCGGGCAGCAGGCCTCTTGGACAGGTTGAGAGATAAAAAAATAATAATTCCCGTGCAGTCTCAATGGCGGGGTGCGGGCCGGGGAATAGGCCTCTTGGCCGGGGTGAATAGTGTTGGAACACGGCCCGCGGAAATAGTAGCGGCTGGAGGTACCGGGGGCGATGCCCGCCCCGGCCCGGCGGCCAAGTTAAAAAAATAAATAATCCCGTTCAGTCTCAATGGCAGGGTGCGGGCCGGCCCGGCGGCGATTGCGGCGGGCAGCAGGCCTCTTGGACAGGTTGAGAGATAAAAAAATAATAATTCCCATGCAGTCTCAATGGCGGGGTGCGGGCCGGGGAATAGGCCTCTTGGCCGGGGTGAATATGTTGGAACGCCGGCACGCGTAAATAGAAGCGGCTGGAGGTACCGGGGGCGAAGCCCGCCCCGGCCCGGAGGCCGAGTTAAAAAAAATAATAATCCCCGTTCAGTCTCAATGGCGGGGTGCGGGCCGGCCCGGCGGCGAGTGCGGCGGGCAGCAGGCCTCTTGGACAGGTTGAGAGATAAAAAAATAATAATTCCCGTGCAGTCTCAATGGCGGGGTGCGGGCCGGGGAATAGGCCTCTTGGCCGGGGTGAATATGTTGGAACGCGGCGCGCGTAAATAGAAGCGGCTGGAGGTACCGGGGGCGAAGCCCGCCCCGGCCCGGAGAACGAGTTAAAAAAAATAATAATCCCCGTTCAGTCTCAATGGCGGGGTGCGGGCCGGCCCGGCGGCGAGTGCGGCGGGCAGCAGGCCTCTTGGACAGGTTGAGAGATAAAAAAATAATAATTCCCGTGCAGTCTCAATGGCGGGGTGCGGGCCGGGGAATAGGCCTCTTGGCCGGGGTGAATAGTGTTGGAACACGGCCCGCGGAAATAGTAGCGGCTGGAGGTACCGGGGGCGATGCCCGCCCGGCCCGGCGGCCAAGTTAAAAAAATAAATAATCCCCGTTCAGTCTCAATGGCAGGGTGTGGGCCGGCCCGGCGGCGATTGCGGCGGGCAGCAGGCCTCTTGGACAGGTTGAGAGATAAAAAAATAATAATTCCCGTTCAGTCTCAATGGCAGGGTGCGGGCCGGCCCGGCGGCAATTGCGGCGGGCAGCAGGCCTCTTGGACAGGTTGAGAGATAAAAAAATAATAATTCCCATGCAGTCTCAATGGCGGGGTGCGGGCCGGGGAATAGGCCTCTTGGCCGGGGTGAATATGTTGGAACGCGGCGCGCGTAAATAGAAGCGGCTGGAGGTACCGGGGGCGAAGCCCGCCCCGGCCCGGAGGCCGAGTTAAAAAAAATAATAATCCCCGTTCAGTCTCAATGGCGGGGTGCGGGCCGGCCCGGCGGCGAGTGCGGCGGGCAGCAGGCCTCTTGGACAGGTTGAGAGATAAAAAAATAATAATTCCCGTGCAGTCTCAATGGCGGGGTGCGGGCCGGGGAATAGGCCTCTTGGCCGGGGTGAATATGTTGGAACGCGGCGCGCGTAAATAGAAGCGGCTGGAGGTACCGGGGGCGAAGCCCGCCCCGGCCCGGAGGCCGAGTTAAAAAAAATAATAATCCCCGTTCAGTCTCAATGGCGGGGTGCGGGCCGGCCCGGCGGCGATTGCGGCGGGCAGCAGGCCTCTTGGACAGGTTGAGAGATAAAAAAATAATAATTCCCGTGCAGTCTCAATGGCGGGGTGCGGGCCGGGGAATAGGCCTCTTGGCCGGGGTGAATAGTGTTGGAACACGGCCCGCGGAAATAGTAGCGGCTGGAGGTACCGGGGGCGATGCCCGCCCCGGCCCGGCGGCCAAATTAAAAAAATAAATAATCCCGTTCAGTCTCAATGGCAGGGTGCGGGCCGGCCCGGCGGCGATTGCGGCGGGCAGCAGGCCTCTTGGACAGGTTGAGAGATAAAAAAATAATAATTCCCATGCAGTCTCAATGGCGGGGTGCGGGCCGGCCCGGCGGCAATTGCGGCGGGCAGCAGGCCTCTTGGACAGGTTGAGAGATAAAAAAATAATAATTCCCATGCAGTCTCAATGGCGGGGTGCGGGCCGGGGAATAGGCCTCTTGGCCGGGGTGAATATGTTGGAACGCGGCGCGCGTAAATAGAAGCGGCTGGAGGTACCGGGGGCGAAGCCCGCCCCGGCCCGGAGGCCGAGTTAAAAAAAATAATAATCCCCGTTCAGTCTCAATGGCGGGGTGCGGGCCGGCCCGGCGGCGAGTGCGGCGGGCAGCAGGCCTCTTGGACAGGTTGAGAGATAAAAAAATAATAATTCCCGTGCAGTCTCAATGGCGGGGTGCGGGCCGGGGAATAGGCCTCTTGGCCGGGGTGAATATGTTGGAACGCGGCGCGCGTAAATAGAAGCGGCTGGAGGTACCGGGGGCAAAGCCCGCCCCGGCCCGGAGGCCGAGTTAAAAAAAATAATAATCCCCGTTCAGTCTCAATGGCGGGGTGCGGGCCGGCCCGGCGGCGAGTGCGGCGGGCAGCAGGCCTCTTGGACAGGTTGAGAGATAAAAAAATAATAATTCCCGTGCAGTCTCAATGGCGGGGTGCGGGCCGGGGAATAGGCCTCTTGGCCGGGGTGAATAGTGTTGGAACACGGCCCGCGGAAATAGTAGCGGCTGGAGGTACCGGGGGCGATGCCCGCCCGGGCCCGGCGGCCAAGTTAAAAAAATAAATAATCCCCGTTCAGTCTCAATGGCAGGGTGTGGGCCGGCCCGGCGGCGATTGCGGCGGGCAGCAGGCCTCTTGGACAGGTTGAGAGATAAAAAAATAATAATTCCCGTTCAGTCTCAATGGCAGGGTGCGGGCCGGCCCGGCGGCAATTGCGGCGGGCAGCAGGCCTCTTGGACAGGTTGAGAGATAAAAAAATAATAATTCCCATGCAGTCTCAATGGCGGGGTGCGGGCCGGGGAATAGGCCTCTTGGCCGGGGTGAATATGTTGGAACGCGGCGCGCGTAAATAGAAGCGGCTGGAGGTACCGGGGGCGAAGCCCGCCCCGGCCCGGAGGCCGAGTTAAAAAAAATAATAATCCCCGTTCAGTCTCAATGGCGGGGTGCGGGCCGGCCCGGCGGCGAGTGCGGCGGGCAGCAGGCCTCTTGGACAGGTTGAGAGATAAAAAAATAATAATTCCCGTGCAGTCTCAATGGCGGGGTGCGGGCCGGGGAATAGGCCTCTTGGCCGGGGTGAATATGTTGGAACGCGGCGCGCGTAAATAGAAGCGGCTGGAGGTACCGGGGGCGAAGCCCGCCCCGGTCCGGAGGCCGAGTTAAAAAAAATAATAATCCCCGTTCAGTCTCAATGGCGGGGTGCGGGCCGGCCCGGCGGCGATTGCGGCGGGCAGCAGGCCTCTTGGACAGGTTGAGAGATAAAAAAATAATAATTCCCGTGCAGTCTCAATGGCGGGGTGCGGGCCGGGGAATAGGCCTCTTGGCCGGGGTGAATAGTGTTGGAACACGGCCCGCGGAAATAGTAGCGGCTGGAGGTACCGGGGGCGATGCCCGCCCCGGCCCGGCGGCCAAATTAAAAAAATAAATAATCCCGTTCAGTCTCAATGGCAGGGTGCGGGCCGGCCCGGCGGCGATTGCGGCGGGCAGCAGGCCTCTTGGACAGGTTGAGAGATAAAAAAATAATAATTCCCATGCAGTCTCAATGGCGGGGTGCGGGCCGGGGAATAGGCCTCTTGGCCGGGGTGAATATGTTGGAACGCGGCGCGCGTAAATAGAAGCGGCTGGAGGTACCGGGGGCGAAGCCCGCCCCGGCCCGGAGGCCGAGTTAAAAAAAATAATAATCCCCGTTCAGTCTCAATGGCGGGGTGCGGGCCGGCCCGGCGGCGAGTGCGGCGGGCAGCAGGCCTCTTGGACAGGTTGAGAGATAAAAAAATAATAATTCCCGTGCAGTCTCAATGGCGGGGTGCGGGCCGGGGAATAGGCCTCTTGGCCGGGGTGAATATGTTGGAACGCGGCGCGCGTAAATAGAAGCGGCTGGAGGTACCGGGGGCGAAGCCCGCCCCGGCCCGGAGGCCGAGTTAAAAAAAATAATAATCCCCGTTCAGTCTCAATGGCGGGGTGCGGGCCGGCCCGGCGGCGATTGCGGCGGGCAGCAGGCCTCTTGGACAGGTTGAGAGATAAAAAAATAATAATTCCCGTGCAGTCTCAATGGCGGGGTGCGGGCCGGGGAATAGGCCTCTTGGCCGGGGTGAATAGTGTTGGAACACGGCCCGCGGAAATAGTAGCGGCTGGAGGTACCGGGGGCGATGCCCGCCCCGGCCCGGCGGCCAAGTTAAAAAAATAAATAATCCCGTTCAGTCTCAATGGCAGGGTGCGGGCCGGCCCGGCGGCGATTGCGGCGGGCAGCAGGCCTCTTGGACAGGTTGAGAGATAAAAAAATAATAATTCCCATGCAGTCTCAATGGCGGGGTGCGGGCCGGGGAATAGGCCTCTTGGCCGGGGTGAATATGTTGGAACGCGGCGCGCGTAAATAGAAGCGGCTGGAGGTACCGGGGGCGAAGCCCGCCCCGGCCCGGAGGCCGAGTTAAAAAAAAATAATAATCCCCGTTCAGTCTCAATGGCGGGGTGCGGGCCGGCCCGGCGGCGAGTGCGGCGGGCAGCAGGCCTCTTGGACAGGTTGAGAGATAAAAAAATAATAATTCCCGTGCAGTCTCAATGGCGGGGTGCGGGCCGGGGAATAGGCCTCTTGGCCGGGGTGAATATGTTGGAACGCGGCGCGCGTAAATAGAAGCGGCTGGAGGTACCGGGGGCGAAGCCCGCCCCGGCCCGGAGGCCGAGTTAAAAAAAAAAATAATCCCCGTTCAGTGTCAATGGCGGGGTGCGGGCCGGCCCGGCGGCGAGTGCGGCGGGCAGCAGGCCTCTTGGACAGGTTGAGAGATAAAAAAATAATAATTCCCGTGCAGTCTCAATGGCGGGGTGCGGGCCGGGGAATAGGCCTCTTGGCCGGGGTGAATAGTGTTGGAACACGGCCCGCGGAAATAGTAGCGGCTGGAGGTACCGGGGGCGATGCCCGCCCCGGCCCGGCGGCCAAGTTAAAAAAATAAATAATCCCCGTTCAGTCTCAATGGCAGGGTGCGGGCCGGCCCGGCGGCGATTGCGGCGGGCAGCAGGCCTCTTGGACAGGTTGAGAGATAAAAAAAATAATAATTCCCGTTCAGTCTCAATGGCAGGGTGCGGGCCGGCCCGGCGGCAATTGCGGCGGGCAGCAGGCCTCTTGGACAGGTTGAGAGATAAAAAAATAATAATTCCCATGCAGTCTCAATGGCGGGGTGCGGGCCGGGGAATAGGCCTCTTGGCCGGGGTGAATATGTTGGAACGCGGCGCGCGTAAATAGAAGCGGCTGGAGGTACCGGGGGCGAAGCCCGCCCCGGCCCGGAGGCCGAGTTAAAAAAAAAAATAATCCCCGTTCAGTCTCAATGGCGGGGTGCGGGTCGGCCCGGCGGCGAGTGCGGCGGGCAGCAGGCCTCTTGGACAGGTTGAGAGATAAAAAAATAATAATTCCCGTGCAGTCTCAATGGCGGGGTGCGGGCCGGGGAATAGGCCTCTTGGCCGGGGTGAATAGTGTTGGAACACGGCCCGCGGAAATAGTAGCGGCTGGAGGTACCGGGGGCGATGCCCGCCCGGGCCCGGCGGCCAAGTTAAAAAGATAAATAATCCCCGTTCAGTCTCAATGGCAGGGTGCGGGCCGGCCCGGCGGCGATTGCGGCGGGCAGCAGGCCTCTTGGACAGGTTGAGAGATAAAAAAATAATAATTCCCGTTCAGTCTCAATGGCAGGGTGCGGGCCGGCCCGGCGGCAATTGCGGCGGGCAGCAGGCCTCTTGGACAGGTTGAGAGATAAAAAAATAATAATTCCCATGCAGTCTCAATGGCGGGGTGCGGGCCGGGGAATAGGCCTCTTGGCCGGGGTGAATATGTTGGAACGCGGCGCGCGTAAATAGAAGCGGCTGGAGGTACCGGGGGCGAAGCCCGCCCCGGCCCGGAGGCCGAGTTAAAAAAAATAATAATCCCCGTTCAGTCTCAATGGCGGGGTGCGGGCCGGCCCGGCGGCGAGTGCGGCGGGCAGCAGGCCTCTTGGACAGGTTGAGAGATAAAAAAATAATAATTCCCGTGCAGTCTCAATGGCGGGGTGCGGGCCGGGGAATAGGCCTCTTGGCCGGGGTGAATATGTTGGAACGCGGCGCGCGTAAATAGAAGCGGCTGGAGGTACCGGGGGCGAAGCCCGCCCCGGCCCGGAGGCCCAGTTAAAAAAAATAATAATCCCCGTTCAGTCTCAATGGCGGGGTGCGGGCCGGCCCGGCGGCGATTGCGGCGGGCAGCAGGCCTCTTGGACAGGTTGAGAGATAAAAAAATAATAATTCCCGTGCAGTCTCAATGGCGGGGTGCGGGCCGGGGAATAGGCCTCTTGGCCGGGGTGAATAGTGTTGGAACACGGCCCGCGGAAATAGTAGCGGCTGGAGGTACCGGGGGCGATGCCCGCCCCGGCCCGGCGGCCAAATTAAAAAAATAAATAATCCCGTTCAGTCTCAATGGCAGGGTGCGGGCCGGCCCGGCGGCGATTGCGGCGGGCAGCAGGCCTCTTGGACAGGTTGAGAGATAAAAAAATAATAATTCCCATGCAGTCTCAATGGCGGGGTGCGGGCCGGGGAATAGGCCTCTTGGCCGGGGTGAATATGTTGGAACGCGGCGCGCGTAAATAGAAGCGGCTGGAGGTACCGGGGGCGAAGCCCGCCCCGGCCCGGAGGCCGAGTTAAAAAAAATAATAATCCCCGTTCAGTCTCAATTGCGGGGTGCGGGCCGGCCCGGCGGCGAGTGCGGCTGGCAGCAGGCCTCTTGGACAGGTTGAGAGATAAAAAAATAATAATTCCCGTGCAGTCTCAATGGCGGGGTGCGGGCCGGGGAATAGGCCTCTTGGCCGGGGTGAATATGTTGGAACGCGGCGCGCGTAAATAGAAGCGGCTGGAGGTACCGGGGGCGAAGCCCGCCCCGGCCCGGAGGCCGAGTTAAAAAAAATAATAATCCCCGTTCAGTCTCAATGGCGGGGTGCGGGCCGGCCCGGCGGCGAGTGCGGCGGGCAGCAGGCCTCTTGGACAGGTTGAGAGATAAAAAAATAATAATTCCCGTGCAGTCTCAATGGCGGGGTGCGGGCCGGGGAATAGGCCTCTTGGCCGGGGTGAATAGTGTTGGAACACGGCCCGCGGAAATAGTAGCGGCTGGAGGTACCATGGCGATGCCCGCCCGGGCCCGGCGGCCAAGTTAAAAAAATAAATAATCCCCGTTCAGTCTCAATGGCAGGGTGCGGGCCGGCCCGGCGGCGATTGCGGCGGGCAGCAGGCCTCTTGGACAGGTTGAGAGATAAAAAATAATAATTCCCGTTCAGTCTCAATGGCAGGGTGCGGGCCGGCCCGGCGGCGATTGCGGCGGGCAGCAGGCCTCTTGGACAGGTTGAGAGATAAAAAAATAATAATTCCCGTGCAGTCTCAATGGCGGGGTGCGGGCCGGGGAATAGGCCTCTTGGCCGGGGTGAATAGTGTTGGAACACGGCCCGCGGAAATAGTAGCGGCTGGAGGTACCGGGGGCGATGCCCGCCCCGGCCCGGCGGCCAAGTTAAAAAAATAAATAATCCCGTTCAGTCTCAATGGCAGGGTGCGGGCCGGCCCGGCGGCGATTGCGGCGGGCAGCAGGCCTCTTGGACAGGTTGAGAGATAAAAAAATAATAATTCCCATGCAGTCTCAATGGCGGGGTGCGGGCCGGGGAATAGGCCTCTTGGCCGGGGTGAATATGTTGGAACGCGGCGCGCGTAAATAGAAGCGGCTGGAGGTACCGGGGGCGAAGCCCGCCCCGGCCCGGAGGCCGAGTTAAAAAAAAATAATAATCCCCGTTCAGTCTCAATGGCGGGGTGCGGGCCGGCCCTGCGGCGAGTGCGGCGGGCAGCAGGCCTCTTGGACAGGTTGAGAGATAAAAAAATAATAATTCCCGTGCAGTCTCAATGGCGGGGTGCGGGCCGGGGAATAGGCCTCTTGGCCGGGGTGAATATGTTGGAACGCGGCGCGCGTAAATAGAAGCGGCTGGAGGTACCGGGGGCGAAGCCCGCCCCGGCCCGGAGGCCGAGTTAAAAAAAATAATAATCCCCGTTCAGTCTCAATGGCGGGGTGCGGGCCGGCCCGGCGGCGAGTGCGGCGGGCAGCAGGCCTCTTGGACAGGTTGAGAGATAAAAAAATAATAATTCCCGTGCAGTCTCAATGGCGGGGTGCGGGCCGGGGAATAGGCCTCTTGGCCGGGGTGAATAGTGTTGGAACACGGCCCGCGGAAATAGTAGCGGCTGGAGGTACCGGGGACGATGCCCGCCCCGGCCCGGCGGCCAAGTTAAAAAAATAAATAATCCCCGTTCAGTCTCAATGGCAGGGTGCGGGCCGGCCCGGCGGCGATTGCGGCGGGCAGCAGGCCTCTTGGACAGGTTGAGAGATAAAAAAATAATAATTCCCGTGCAGTCTCAATGGCGGGGTGCGGGCCGGGGAATAGGCCTCTTGGCCGGGGTGAATAGTGTTGGAACACGGCCCGCGGAAATAGTAGCGGCTGGAGGTACCGGGGAGGATGCCCGCCCCGGGCCGGCGGCCAAGTTAAAAAAATAAATAATCCCCGTTCAGTCTCAATGGCAGGGTGCGGGCCGGCCCGGCGGCGAGTGCGGCGGGCAGCAGGCCTCTTGGACAGGTTGAGAGATAAAAAAATAATAATTCCCGTTCAGTCTCAATGGCAGGGTGCGGGCCGGCCCGGCGGCGATTGCGGCGGGCAGCAGGCCTCTTGGACAGGTTGAGAGATAAAAAAATAATAATTCCCATGCAGTCTCAATGGCGGGGTGCGGGCCGGGGAATAGGCCTCTTGGCCGGGGTGAATATGTTGGAACGCGGCGCGCGTAAATAGAAGCGGCTGGAGGTACCGGGGGCGAAGCCCGCCCCGGCCCGGAGGCCGAGTTAAAAAAAATAATAATCCCCGTTCAGTCTCAATGGCGGGGTGCGGGCCGGCCCGGCGGCGAGTGCGGCGGGCAGCAGGCCTCTTGGACAGGTTGAGAGATAAAAAAATAATAATTCCCGTGCAGTCTCAATGGCGGGGTGCGGGCCGGGGAATAGGCCTCTTGGCCGGGGTGAATAGTGTTGGAACACGGCCTGCGGGAATAGTAGCGGCTGGAGGTACCGGGGGCGATGCCCGCCCCGGCCCGGCGGCCAAGTTAAAAAAAAAAATAATCCCCGTTCAGTCTCAATGGCAGGGTGCGGGCCGGCCCGGCGGCGATTGCGGCGGGCAGCAGGCCTCTTGGACAGGTTGAGAGATAAAAAAATAATAATTCCCGTGCAGTCTCAATGGCGGGGTGCGGGCCGGGGAATAGGCCTCTTGGCCGGGGTGAATAGTGTTGGAACACGGCCCGCGGAAATAGTAGCGGCTGGAGGTACCGGGGGCGATGCCCGCCCCGGGCCGGCGGCCAAGTTAAAAAAATAAATAATCCCCGTTCAGTCTCAATGGCAGGGTGCGGGCCGGCCCGGCGGCGAGTGCGGCGGGCAGCAGGCCTCTTGGACAGGTTGAGAGATAAAAAAATAATAATTCCCATGCAGTCTCAATGGCGGGGTGCGGGCCGGGGAATAGGCCTCTTGGCCGGGGTGAATATGTTGGAACGCGGCGCGCGTAAATAGAAGCGGCTGGAGGTACCGGGGGCGAAGCCCGCCCCGGCCCGGAGGCCCAGTTAAAAAAAATAATAATCCCCGTTCAGTCTCAATGGCGGGGTGCGGGCCGGCCCGGCGGCGAGTGCGGCGGGCAGCAGGCCTCTTGGACAGGTTGAGAGATAAAAAAATAATAATTCCCGTGCAGTCTCAATGGCGGGGTGCGGGCCGGCCCGGCGGCGATTGCGGCGGGCAGCAGGCCTCTTGGACAGGTTGAGAGATAAAAAAATAATAATTCCCGTGCAGTCTCAATGGCGGGGTGCGGGCCGGGGAATAGGCCTCTTGGCCGGGGTGAATAGTGTTGGAACACGGCCCGCGGAAATAGTAGCGGCTGGAGGTACCGGGGGCGATGCCCGCCCCGGCCCGGCGGCCAAGTTAAAAAAATAAATAATCCCGTTCAGTCTCAATGGCAGGGTGCGGGCCGGCCCGGCGGCGATTGCGGCGGGCAGCAGGCCTCTTGGACAGGTTGAGAGATAAAAAAATAATAATTCCCATGCAGTCTCAATGGCGGGGTGCGGGCCGGGGAATAGGCCTCTTGGCCGGGGTGAATATGTTGGAACGCGGCGCGCGTAAATAGAAGCGGCTGGAGGTACCGGGGGCGAAGCCCGCCCCGGCCCGGAGGCCGAGTTAAAAAAAATAATAATCCCCGTTCAGTCTCAATGGCGGGGTGCGGGCCGGCCCGGCGGCGAGTGCGGCGGGCAGCAGGCCTCTTGGACAGGTTGAGAGATTAAAAAATAATAATTCCCATGCAGTCTCAATGGCGGGGTGCGGGCCGGGGAATAGGCCTCTTGGCCGGGGTGAATAGTGTTGGAACACGGCCCGCGGAAATAGTAGCGGCTGGAGGTACCGGGGGCGATGCCCGCCCCGGCCCGGCGGCCAAGTTAAAAAAATAAATAATCCCCGTTCAGTCTCAATGGCAGGGTGCGGGCCGGCCCGGCGGCGAGTGCGGCGGGCAGCAGGCCTCTTGGACAGGTTGAGAGATAAAAAAATAATAATCCCCGTTCAGTCTCAATGGCGGGGTGCGGGCCGGCCCGGCGGCGATTGCGGCGGGCAGCAGGCCTCTTGGACAGGTTGAGAGATAAAAAAATAATAATTCCCATGCAGTCTCAATGGCGGGGTGCGGGCCGGGGAATAGGCCTCTTGGCCGGGGTGAATATGTTGGAACGCGGCGCGCGTAAATAGAAGCGGCTGGAGGTACCGGGGGCGAAGCCCGCCCCGGCCCGGAGGCCGAGTTAAAAAAAATAATAATCCCCGTTCAGTCTCAATGGCGGGGTGCGGGCCGGCCCGGCGGCGAGTGCGGCGGGCAGCAGGCCTCTTGGACAGGTTGAGAGATAAAAAAATAATAATTCCCGTGCAGTCTCAATGGCGGGGTGCGGGCCGGGGAATAGGCCTCTTGGCCGGGGTGAATAGTGTTGGAACACGGCCCGCGGGAATAGTAGCGGCTGGAGGTACCGGGGGCGATGCCCGCCCCGGCCCGGCGGCCAAGTTAAAAAAATAAATAATCCCCGTTCAGTCTCAATGGCAGGGTGCGGGCCGGCCCGGCGGCGATTGCGGCGGGCAGCAGGCCTCTTGGACAGGTTGAGAGATAAAAAAATAATAATTCCCGTGCAGTCTCAATGGCGGGGTGCGGGCCGGGGAATAGGCCTCTTGGCCGGGGTGAATAGTGTTGGAACACGGCCCGCGGAAATAGTAGCGGCTGGAGGTACCGGGGGCGATGCCCGCCCCGGCCCGGCGGCCAAGTTAAAAAAATAAATAATCCCCGTTCAGTCTCAATGGCAGGGTGCGGGCCGGCCCGGCGGCGAGTGCGGCGGGCAGCAGGCCTCTTGGACAGGTTGAGAGATAAAAAAATAATAATTCCCGTTCAGTCTCAATGGCAGGGTGCGGGCCGGCCCGGCGGCGATTGCGGCGGGCAGCAGGCCTCTTGGACAGGTTGAGAGATAAAAAAATAATAATTCCCATGCAGTCTCAATGGCGGGGTGCGGGCCGGGGAATAGGCCTCTTGGCCGGGGTGAATATGTCGGAACGCGGCGCGCGTAAATAGAAGCGGCTGGAGGTACCGGGGGCGAAGCCCGCCCCGGCCCGGAGGCCCAGTTAAAAAAAATAATAATCCCCGTTCAGTCTCAATGGCGGGGTGCGGGCCGGCCCGGCGGCGAGTGCGGCGGGCAGCAGGCCTCTTGGACAGGTTGAGAGATAAAAAAATAATAATTCCCGTGCAGTCTCAATGGCGGGGTGCGGGCCGGGGAATAGGCCTCTTGGCCGGGGTGAATATGTTGGAACGCGGCGCGCGTAAATAGAAGCGGCTGGAGGTACCGGGGGCGAAGCCCGCCCCGGCCCGGAGGCCGAGTTAAAAAAAATAATAATCCCCGTTCAGTCTCAATGGCGGGGTGCGGGCCGGCCCGGCGGCGAGTGCGGCGGGCAGCAGGCCTCTTGGACAGGTTGAGAGATAAAAAAATAATAATTCCCGTGCAGTCTCAATGGCGGGGTGCGGGCCGGGGAATAGGCCTCTTGGCCGGGGTGAATAGTGTTGGAACACGGCCCGCGGAAATAGTAGCGGCTGGAGGTACCGGGGGCGATGCCCGCCCCGGGCCGGCGGCCAAGTTAAAAAAATAAATAATCCCCGTTCAGTCTCAATGGCAGGGTGCGGGCCGGCCCGGCGGCGATTGCGGCGGGCAGCAGGCCTCTTGGACAGGTTGAGAGATATAAAAATAATAATTCCCGTGCAGTCTCAATGGCGGGGTGCGGGCCGGCCCGGCGGACGAGTGTGGCCGGGGAAGAGGCCTCTTGGCCGGGGTGAATATGTTGGAACGCGGCGCGCGTAAATAGAAGCGGCTGGAGGTACCGGGGGCGAAGCCCGCCCCGGCCCGGAGGCCGAGTTAAAAAAAATAATAATCCCCGTTCAGTCTCAATGGCGGGGTGCGGGCCGGCCCGGCGGCGAGTGCGGCGGGCAGCAGGCCTCTTGGACAGGTTGAGAGATAAAAAAATAATAATTCCCGTGCAGTCTCAATGGCGGGGTGCGGGCCGGGGAATAGGCCTCTTGGCCGGGGTGAATAGTGTTGGAACACGGCCCGCGGGAATAGTAGCGGCTGGAGGTACCGGGGGCGATGCCCGCCCCGGCCCGGCGGCCAAGTTAAAAAAATAAATAATCCCCGTTCAGTCTCAATGGCAGGGTGCGGGCCGGCCCGGCGGCGATTGCGGCGGGCAGCAGGCCTCTTGGACAGGTTGAGAGATAAAAAAATAATAATTCCCGTGCAGTCTCAATGGCGGGGTGCGGGCCGGGGAATAGGCCTCTTGGCCGGGGTGAATAGTGTTGGAACACGGCCCGCGGAAATAGTAGCGGCTGGAGGTACCGGGGGCGATGCCCGCCCCGGCCCGGCGGCCAAGTTAAAAAAATAAATAATCCCCGTTCAGTCTCAATGGCAGGGTGCGGGCCGGCCCGGCGGCGAGTGCGGCGGGCAGCAGGCCTCTTGGACAGGTTGAGAGATAAAAAAATAATAATTCCCGTTCAGTCTCAATGGCAGGGTGCGGGCCGGCCCGGCGGCGATTGCGGCGGGCAGCAGGCCTCTTGGACAGGTTGAGAGATAAAAAAATAATAATTCCCATGCAGTCTCAATGGCGGGGTGCGGGCCGGGGAATAGGCCTCTTGGCCGGGGTGAATATGTTGGAACGCGGCGCGCGTAAATAGAAGCGGCTGGAGGTACCGGGGGCGAAGCCCGCCCCGGCCCGGAGGCCCAGTTAAAAAAAATAATAATCCCCGTTCAGTCTCAATGGCGGGGTGCGGGCCGGCCCGGCGGCGAGTGCGGCGGGCAGCAGGCCTCTTGGACAGGTTGAGAGATAAAAAAATAATAATTCCCGTGCAGTCTCAATGGCGGGGTGCGGGCCGGGGAATAGGCCTCTTGGCCGGGGTGAATATGTTGGAACGCGGCGCGCGTAAATAGAAGCGGCTGGAGGTACCGGGGGCGAAGCTCGCCCCGGCCCGGAGGCCGAGTTAAAAAAAATAATAATCCCCGTTCAGTCTCAATGGCGGGGTGCGGGCCGGCCCGGCGGCGAGTGCGGCGGGCAGCAGGCCTCTTGGACAGGTTGAGAGATAAAAAAATAATAATTCCCGTGCAGTCTCAATGGCGGGGTGCGGGCCGGGGAATAGGCCTCTTGGCCGGGGTGAATAGTGTTGGAACACGGCCCGCGGAAATAGTAGCGGCTGGAGGTACCGGGGGCGATGCCCGCCCCGGGCCGGCGGCCAAGTTAAAAAAATAAATAATCCCCGTTCAGTCTCAATGGCAGGGTGCGGCCGGCCCGGCGGCGATTGCGGCGGGCAGCAGGCCTCTTGGACAGGTTGAGAGATATAAAAATAATAATTCCCGTGCAGTCTCAATGGCGGGGTGCGGGCCGGCCCGGCGGACGAGTGTGGCCGGGGAAGAGGCCTCTTGGCCGGGGTGAATATGTTGGAACGCGGCGCGCGTAAATAGAAGCGGCTGGAGGTACCGGGGGCGAAGCCCGCCCCGGCCCGGAGGCCGAGTTAAAAAAAATAATAATCCCGTTCAGTCTCAATGGCGGGGTGCGGGCCGGCCCGGCGGCGAGTGCGGCGGGCAGCAGGCCTCTTGGACAGGTTGAGAGATAAAAAAATAATAATTCCTGTGCAGTCTCAACGGCGGGGTGCGGGCCGGCCCGGCGGACGAGTGTGGCCGGGGAAGAGGCCTCTTGGCCGGGGTGAATATGTTGGAACGCGGCGCGCGTAAATAGAAGCGGCTGGAGGTACCGGGGGAGAAGCCCGCCCCGGCCCGGAGGCCGAGTTAAAAAAAATAATAATCCCCGTTCAGTCTCAATGGCGGGGTGCGGGCCGGCCCGGCGGCGAGTGCGGCGGGCAGCAGGCCTCTTGGACAGGTTGAGAGATAAAAAAATAATAATTCCCGTGCAGTCTCAATGGCGGGGTGCGGGCCGGCCCGGCGGACGAGTGTGGCCGGGGAAGAGGCCTCTTGGCCGGGGTGAATATGTTGGAACGCGGCGCGCGTAAATAGAAGCGGCTGGAGGTACCGGGGGCGAAGCCCGCCCCGGCCCGGAGGCCGAGTTAAAAAAAATAATAATCCCCGTTCAGTCTCAATGGCGGGGTGCGGGCCGGCCCGGCGGCGAGTGCGGCGGGCAGCAGGCCTCTTGGACAGGTTGAGAGATAAAAAAATAATAATTCCCGTGCAGTCTCAATGGCGGGGTGCGGGCCGGGGAATAGGCCTCTTGGCCGGGGTGAATAGTGTTGGAACACGGCCCGCGGAAATAGTAGCGGCTGGAGGTACCGGGGGCGATGCCCGCCCCGGCCCGGCGGCCAAGTTAAAAAAATAAATAATCCCGTTCAGTCTCAATGGCAGGGTGCGGGCCGGCCCGGCGGCGATTGCGGCGGGCAGCAGGCCTCTTGGACAGGTTGAGAGATAAAAAAATAATAATTCCCATGCAGTCTCAATGGCGGGGTGCGGGCCGGTGAATAGGCCTCTTGGCCGGGGTGAATATGTTGGAACGCAGCGCGCGTAAATAGAAGCGGCTGGAGGTACCGGGGGCGAAGCCCGCCCCGGCCCGGAGGCCGAGTTAAAAAAAATAATAATCCCCGTTCAGTCTCAATGGCGGGGTGCGGGCCGGGGAATAGGCCTCTTGGCCGGGGTGAATATGTTGGAACGCGGCGCGCGTAAATAGAAGCGGCTGGAGGTACCGGGGGCGAAGCCCGCCCCGGCCCGGAGGCCGAGTTAAAAAAAATAATAATCCCCGTTCAGTCTCAATGGCGGGGTGCGGGCCGGCCCGGCGGCGAGTGCGGCGGGCAGCAGGCCTCTTGGACAGGTTGAGAGATAAAAAAATAATAATTCCCGTGCAGTCTCAATGGCGGGGTGCGGGCCGGGGAATAGGCCTCTTGGCCGGGGTGAATAGTGTTGGAACACGGCCCGCGGAAATAGTAGCGGCTGGAGGTACCGGGGGCGATGCCCGCCCGGGCCCGGCGGCCAAGTTAAAAAAATAAATAATCCCCGTTCAGTCTCAATGGCAGGGTGCGGGCCGGCCCGGCGGCGATTGCGGCGGGCAGCAGGCCTCTTGGACAGGTTGAGAGATAAAAAAATAATAATTCCCGTTCAGTCTCAATGGCAGGGTGCGGGCCGGCCCGGCGGCAATTGCGGCGGGCAGCAGGCCTCTTGGACAGGTTGAGAGATAAAAAAATAATAATTACCATGCAGTCTCAATGGCGGGGTGCGGGCCGGGGAATAGGCCTCTTGGCCGGGGTGAATATGTTGGAACGCGGCGCGCGTAAATAGAAGCGGCTGGAGGTACCGGGGGCGAAGCCCGCCCCGGCCCGGAGGCCGAGTTAAAAAAAATAATAATCCCCGTTCAGTCTCAATGGCGGGGTGCGGGCCGGCCCGGCGGCGAGTGCGGCGGGCAGCAGGCCTCTTGGACAGGTTGAGAGATAAAAAAATAATAATTCCCGTGCAGTCTCAATGGCGGGGTGCGGGCCGGGGAATAGGCCTCTTGGCCGGGGTGAATATGTTGGAACGCGGCGCGCGTAAATAGAAGCGGCTGGAGGTACCGGGGGCGAAGCCCGCCCCGGCCCGGAGGCCGAGTTAAAAAAAATAATAATCCCCGTTCAGTCTCAATGGCGGGGTGCGGGCCGGGGAATAGGCCTCTTGGCCGGGGTGAATAGTGTTGGAACACGGCCCGCGGAAATAGTAGCGGCTGGAGGTACCGGGGGCGATGCCCGCCCCGGCCCGGCGGCCAAGTTAAAAAAATAAATAATCCCCGTTCAGTCTCAATGGCAGGGTGCGGGCCGGCCCGGCGGCGAGTGCGGCGGGCAGCAGGCCTCTTGGACAGGTTGAGAGATAAAAAAATAATAATCCCCGTTCAGTCTCAATGGCGGGGTGCGGGCCGGCCCGGCGGCGATTGCGGCGGGCAGCAGGCCTCTTGGACAGGTTGAGAGATAAAAAAATAATAATTCCCATGCAGTCTCAATGGCGGGGTGCGGGCCGGGGAATAGGCCTCTTGGCCGGGGTGAATATGTTGGAACGCGGCGCGCGTAAATAGAAGCGGCTGGAGGTACCGGGGGCGAAGCCCGCCCCGGCCCGGAGGCCGAGTTAAAAAAAATAATAATCCCCGTTCAGTCTCAATGGCGGGGTGCGGGCCGGCCCGGCGGCGATTGCGGCGGGCAGCAGGCCTCTTGGACAGGTTGAGAGATAAAAAAATAATAATTCCCGTGCAGTCTCAATGGCGGGGTGCGGGCCGGGGAATAGGCCTCTTGGCCGGGGTGAATATGTTGGAACGCGGCGCGCGTAAATAGAAGCGGCTGGAGGTACCGGGGGCGAAGCCCGCCCCGGCCCGGAGGCCGAGTTAAAAAAAATAATAATCCCCGTTCAGTCTCAATGGCGGGGTGCGGGCCGGCCCGGCGGCGAGTGCGGCGGGCAGCAGGCCTCTTGGACAGGTTGAGAGATAAAAAAATAATAATTCCCGTGCAGTCTCAATGGCGGGGTGCGGGCCGGGGAATAGGCCTCTTGGCCGGGGTGAATAGTGTTGGAACACGGCCCGCGGAAATAGTAGCGGCTGGAGGTACCGGGGGCGATGCCCGCCCGGGCCCGGCGGCCAAGTTAAAAAAATAAATAATCCCCGTTCAGTCTCAATGGCAGGGTGCGGGCCGGCCCGGCGGCGATTGCGGCGGGCAGCAGGCCTCTTGGACAGGTTGAGAGATAAAAAAATAATAATTCCCGTTCAGTCTCAATGGCAGGGTGCGGGCCGGCCCGGCGGCAATTGCTGCGGGCAGCAGGCCTCTTGGACAGGTTGAGAGATAAAAAAATAATAATTCCCATGCAGTCTCAATGGCGGGGTGCGGGCCGGGGAATAGGCCTCTTGGCCGGGGTGAATATGTTGGAACGCGGCGCGCGTAAATAGAAGCGGCTGGAGGTACCGGGGGCGAAGCCCGCCCCGGCCCGGAGGCCGCGTTAAAAAAAATAATAATCCCCGTTCAGTCTCAATGGCGGGGTGCGGGCCGGCCCGGCGGCGAGTGCGGCGGGCAGCAGGCCTCTTGGACAGGTTGAGAGATAAAAAAATAATAATTCCCGTGCAGTCTCAATGGCGGGGTGCGGGCCGGGGAATAGGCCTCTTGGCCGTGGTGAATATGTTGGAACGCGGCGCGCGTAAATAGAAGCGGCTGGAGGTACCGGGGGCGAAGCCCGCCCCGGCCCGGAGGCCGAGTTAAAAAAAATAATAATCCCCGTTCAGTCTCAATGGCGGGGTGCGGGCCGGCCCGGCGGCGATTGCGGCGGGCAGCAGGCCTCTTGGACAGGTTGAGAGATAAAAAAATAATAATTCCCGTGCAGTCTCAATGGCGGGGTGCGGGCCGGGGAATAGGCCTCTTGGCCGGGGTGAATAGTGTTGGAACACGGCCCGCGGAAATAGTAGCGGCTGGAGGTACCGGGAGCGATGCCCGCCCCGGCCCGGCGGCCAAGTTAAAAAAATAAATAATCCCGTTCAGTCTCAATGGCAGGGTGCGGGCCGGCCCGGCGGCGATTGCGGCGGGCAGCAGGCCTCTTGGACAGGTTGAGAGATAAAAAAATAATAATTCCCATGCAGTCTCAATGGCGGGGTGCGGGCCGGGGAATAGGCCTCTTGGCCGGGGTGAATATGTTGGAACGCGGCGCGCGTAAATAGAAGCGGCTGGAGGTACCGGGGGCGAAGCCCGCCCCGGCCCGGAGGCCGAGTTAAAAAAAAATAATAATCCCCGTTCAGTCTCAATGGCGGGGTGCGGGCCGGCCCGGCGGCGAGTGCGGCGGGCAGCAGGCCTCTTGGACAGGTTGAGAGATAAAAAAATAATAATTCCCGTGCAGTCTCAATGGCGGGGTGCGGGCCGGGGAATAGGCCTCTTGGCCGGGGTGAATATGTTGGAACGCGGCGCGCGTAAATAGAAGCGGCTGGAGGTACCGGGGGCGAAGCCCGCCCCGGCCCGGAGGCCGAGTTAAAAAAAATAATAATCCCCGTTCAGTCTCAATGGCGGGGTGCGGGCCGGCCCGGCAGCGAGTGCGGCGGGCAGCAGGCCTCTTGGACAGGTTGAGAGATAAAAAAATAATAATTCCCGTGCAGTCTCAATGGCGGGGTGCGGGCCGGGGAATAGGCCTCTTGGCCGGGGTGAATAGTGTTGGAACACGGCCCGCGGAAATAGTAGCGGCTGGAGGTACCGGGGGCGATGCCCGCCCCGGCCCGGCGGCCAAGTTAAAAAAATAAATAATCCCCGTTCAGTCTCAATGGCAGGGTGCGGGCCGGCCCGGCGGCGATTGCGGCGGGCAGCAGGCCTCTTGGACAGGTTGAGAGATAAAAAAATAATAATTCCCGTGCAGTCTCAATGGCGGGGTGCGGGCCGGGGAATAGGCCTCTTGGCCGGGGTGAATAGTGTTGGAACACGGCCCGCGGAAATAGTAGCGGCTGGAGGTACCGGGGAGGATGCCCGCCCCGGGCCGGCGGCCAAGTTAAAAAAATAAATAATCCCCGTTCAGTCTCAATGGCAGGGTGCGGGCCGGCCCGGCGGCGAGTGCGGCGGGCAGCAGGCCTCTTGGACAGGTTGAGAGATAAAAAAATAATAATTCCCGTTCAGTCTCAATGGCAGGGTGCGGGCCGGCCCGGCGGCGATTGCGGCGGGCAGCAGGCCTCTTGGACAGGTTGAGAGATAAAAAAATAATAATTCCCATGCAGTCTCAATGGCGGGGTGCGGGCCGGGGAATAGGCCTCTTGGCCGGGGTGAATATGTTGGAACGCGGCGCGCGTAAATAGAAGCGGCTGGAGGTACCGGGGGCGAAGCCCGCCCCGGCCCGGAGGCCGAGTTAAAAAAAATAATAATCCCCGTTCAGTCTCAATGGCGGGGTGCGGGCCGGCCCGGCGGCGAGTGCGGCGGGCAGCAGGCCTCTTGGACAGGTTGAGAGATAAAAAAATAATAATTCCCGTGCAGTCTCAATGGCGGGGTGCGGGCCGGGGAATAGGCCTCTTGGCCGGGGTGAATAGTGTTGGAACACGGCCTGCGGGAATAGTAGCGGCTGGAGGTACCGGGGGCGATGCCCGCCCCGGCCCGGCGGCCAAGTTAAAAAAATAAATAATCCCCGTTCAGTCTCAATGGCAGGGTGCGGGCCGGCCCGGCGGCGATTGCGGCGGGCAGCAGGCCTCTTGGACAGGTTGAGAGATAAAAAAAATAATAATTCCCGTGCAGTCTCAATGGCGGGGTGCGGGCCGGGGAATAGGCCTCTTGGCCGGGGTGAATAGTGTTGGAACACGGCCCGCGGGAATAGTAGCGGCTGGAGGTACCGGGGGCGATGCCCGCCCCGGGCCGGCGGCCAAGTTAAAAAAATAAATAATCCCCGTTCAGTCTCAATGGCAGGGTGCGGGCCGGCCCGGCGGCGAGTGCGGCGGGCAGCAGGCCTCTTGGACAGGTTGAGAGATAAAAAAATAATAATTCCCGTTCAGTCTCAATGGCAGGGTGCGGGCCGGCCCGGCGGCGATTGCGGCGGGCAGCAGGCCTCTTGGACAGGTTGAGAGATAAAAAAATAATAATTCCCATGCAGTCTCAATGGCGGGGTGCGGGCCGGGGAATAGGCCTCTTGGCCGGGGTGAATATGTTGGAACGCGGCGCGCGTAAATAGAAGCGGCTGGAGGTACCGGGGGCGAAGCCCGCCTCGGCCCGGAGGCCCAGTTAAAAAAAATAATAATCCCCGTTCAGTCTCAATGGCGGGGTGCGGGCCGGCCCGGCGGCGAGTGCGGCGGGCAGCAGGCCTCTTGGACAGGTTGAGAGATAAAAAAATCATAATTCCCGTGCAGTCTCAATGGCGGGGTGCGGGCCGGCCCGGCGGCGATTGCGGCGGGCAGCAGGCCTCTTGGACAGGTTGAGAGATAAAAAAATAATAATTCCCGTGCAGTCTCAATGGCGGGGTGCGGGTCGGGGAATAGGCCTCTTGGCCGGGGTGAATAGTGTTGGAACACGGCCCGCGGAAATAGTAGCGGCTGGAGGTACCGGGGGCGATGCCCGCCCCGGCCCGGCGGCCAAGTTAAAAAAATAAATAATCCCGTTCAGTCTCAATGGCAGGGTGCGGGCCGGCCCGGCGGCGATTGCGGCGGGCAGCAGGCCTCTTGGACAGGTTGAGAGATAAAAAAATAATAATTCCCATGCAGTCTCAATGGCGGGGTGCGGGCCGGGGAATAGGCCTCTTGGCCGGGGTGAATATGTTGGAACGCGGCGCGCGTAAATAGAAGCGGCTGGAGGTACCGGGGGCGAAGCCCGCCCCGGCCCGGAGGCCGAGTTAAAAAAAATAATAATCCCCGTTCAGTCTCAATGGCGGGGTGCGGGCCGGCCCGGCGGCGAGTGCGGCGGGCAGCAGGCCTCTTGGACAGGTTGAGAGATAAAAAAATAATAATTCCCATGCAGTCTCAATGGCGGGGTGCGGGCCGGGGAATAGGCCTCTTGGCCGGGGTGAATAGTGTTGGAACACGGCCCGCGGAAATAGTAGCGGCTGGAGGTACCGGGGGCGATGCCCGCCCCGGCCCGGCGGCCAAGTTAAAAAAATAAATAATCCCCGTTCAGTCTCAATGGCAGGGTGCGGGCCGGCCCGGCGGCGAGTGCGGCGGGCAGCAGGCCTCTTGGACAGGTTGAGAGATAAAAAAATAATAATCCCCGTTCAGTCTCAATGGCGGGGTGCGGGCCGGCCCGGCGGCGATTGCGGCGGGCAGCAGGCCTCTTGGACAGGTTGAGAGATAAAAAAATAATAATTCCCATGCAGTCTCAATGGCGGGGTGCGGGCCGGGGAATAGGCCTCTTGGCCGGGGTGAATATGTTGGAACGCGGCGCGCGTAAATAGAAGCGGCTGGAGGTACCGGGGGCGAAGCCCGCCCCGGCCCGGAGGCCGAGTTAAAAAAAATAATAATCCCCGTTCAGTCTCAATGGCGGGGTGCGGGCCGGCCCGGCGGCGAGTGCGGCGGGCAGCAGGCCTCTTGGACAGGTTGAGAGATAAAAAAATAATAATTCCCGTGCAGTCTCAATGGCGGGGTGCGGGCCGGGGAATAGGCCTCTTGGCCGGGGTGAATAGTGTTGGAACACGGCCCGCGGGAATAGTAGCGGCTGGAGGTACCGGGGGCGATGCCCGCCCCGGCCCGGCGGCCAAGTTAAAAAAATAAATAATCCCGTTCAGTCTCAATGGCAGGGTGCGGGCCGGCCCGGCGGCGATTGCGGCGGGCAGCAGGCCTCTTGGACAGGTTGAGAGATAAAAAAATAATAATTCCCGTGCAGTCTCAATGGCGGGGTGCGGGCCGGGGAATAGGCCTCTTGGCCGGGGTGAATAGTGTTGGAACACGGCCCGCGGAAATAGTAGCGGCTGGAGGTACCGGGGGCGATGCCCGCACCGGCCCGGCGGCCAAGTTAAAAAAATAAATAATCCCCGTTCAGTCTCAATGGCAGGGTGCGGGCCGGCCCGGCGGCGAGTGCGGCGGGCAGCAGGCCTCTTGGACAGGTTGAGAGATAAAAAAATAATAATTCCCGTTCAGTCTCAATGGCAGGGTGCGGGCCGGCCCGGCGGCGATTGCGGCGGGCAGCAGGCCTCTTGGACAGGTTGAGAGATAAAAAAATAATAATTCCCATGCAGTCTCAATGGCGGGGTGCGGGCCGGGGAATAGGCCTCTTGGCCGGGGTGAATATGTTGGAACGCGGCGCGCGTAAATAGAAGCGGCTGGAGGTACCGGGGGCGAAGCCCGCCCCGGCCCGGAGGCCCAGTTAAAAAAAATAATAATCCCCGTTCAGTCTCAATGGCGGGGTGCGGGCCGGCCCGGCGGCGAGTGCGGCGGGCAGCAGGCCTCTTGGACAGGTTGAGAGATAAAAAAATAATAATTCCCGTGCAGTCTCAATGGCGGGGTGCGGGCCGGGGAATAGGCCTCTTGGCCGGGGTGAATATGTTGGAACGCGGCGCGCGTAAATAGAAGCGGCTGGAGGTACCGGGGGCGAAGCCCGCCCCGGCCCGGAGGCCGAGTTAAAAAAAATAATAATCCCCGTTCAGTCTCAATGGCGGGGTGCGGGCCGGCCCGGCGGCGAGTGCGGCGGGCAGCAGGCCTCTTGGACAGGTTGAGAGATAAAAAAATAATAATTCCCGTGCAGTCTCAATGGCGGGGTGCGGGCCGGGGAATAGGCCTCTTGGCCGGGGTGAATAGTGTTGGAACACGGCCCGCGGAAATAGTAGCGGCTGGAGGTACCGGGGGCGATGCCCGCCCCGGGCCGGCGGCCAAGTTAAAAAAATAAATAATCCCCGTTCAGTCTCAATGGCAGGGTGCGGGCCGGCCCGGC
The DNA here is from genome assembly GCF_025434085.1 of Hippocampus zosterae. Taxonomy (NCBI): domain Eukaryota; kingdom Metazoa; phylum Chordata; class Actinopteri; order Syngnathiformes; family Syngnathidae; genus Hippocampus; species Hippocampus zosterae. Next base: position 858,293 of record NW_026262854.1, on the reverse strand, counting down.
GGCGATTGCGGCGGGCAGCAGGCCTCTTGGACAGGTTGAGAGATATAAAAATAATAATTCCCGTGCAGTCTCAATGGCGGGGTGCGGGCCGGCCCGGCGGACGAGTGTGGCCGGGGAAGAGGCCTCTTGGCCGGGGTGAATATGTTGGAACGCGGCGCGCGTAAATAGAAGCGGCTGGAGGTACCGGGGGCGAAGCCCGCCCCGGCCCGGAGGCCGAGTTAAAAAAAATAATAATCCCCGTTCAGTCTCAATGGCGGGGTGCGGGCCGGCCCGGCGGCGAGTGCGGCGGGCAGCAGGCCTCTTGGACAGGTTGAGAGATAAAAAAATAATAATTCCCGTGCAGTCTCAATGGCGGGGTGCGGGCCGGGGAATAGGCCTCTTGGCCGGGGTGAATAGTGTTGGAACACGGCCCGCGGGAATAGTAGCGGCTGGAGGTACCGGGGGCGATGCCCGCCCCGGCCCGGCGGCCAAGTTAAAAAAATAAATAATCCCCGTTCAGTCTCAATGGCAGGGTGCGGGCCGGCCCGGCGGCGATTGCGGCGGGCAGCAGGCCTCTTGGACAGGTTGAGAGATAAAAAAATAATAATTCCCGTGCAGTCTCAATGGCGGGGTGCGGGCCGGGGAATAGGCCTCTTGGCCGGGGTGAATAGTGTTGGAACACGGCCCGCGGAAATAGTAGCGGCTGGAGGTACCGGGGGCGATGCCCGCCCCGGCCCGGCGGCCAAGTTAAAAAAATAAATAATCCCCGTTCAGTCTCAATGGCAGGGTGCGGGCCGGCCCGGCGGCGAGTGCGGCGGGCAGCAGGCCTCTTGGACAGGTTGAGAGATAAAAAAATAATAATTCCCGTTCAGTCTCAATGGCAGGGTGCGGGCCGGCCCGGCGGCGATTGCGGCGGGCAGCAGGCCTCTTGGACAGGTTGAGAGATAAAAAAATAATAATTCCCATGCAGTCTCAATGGCGGGGTGCGGGCCGGGGAATAGGCCTCTTGGCCGGGGTGAATATGTTGGAACGCGGCGCGCGTAAATAGAAGCGGCTGGAGGTACCGGGGGCGAAGCCCGCCCCGGCCCGGAGGCCCAGTTAAAAAAAATAATAATCCCCGTTCAGTCTCAATGGCGGGGTGCGGGCCGGCCCGGCGGCGAGTGCGGCGGGCAGCAGGCCTCTTGGACAGGTTGAGAGATAAAAAAATAATAATTCCCGTGCAGTCTCAATGGCGGGGTGCGGGCCGGGGAATAGGCCTCTTGGCCAGGGTGAATATGTTGGAACGCGGCGCGCGTAAATAGAAGCGGCTGGAGGTACCGGGGGCGAAGCCCGCCCCGGCCCGGAGGCCGAGTTAAAAAAAATAATAATCCCCGTTCAGTCTCAATGGCGGGGTGCGGGCCGGCCCGGCGGCGAGTGCGGCGGGCAGCAGGCCTCTTGGACAGGTTGAGAGATAAAAAAATAATAATTCCCGTGCAGTCTCAATGGCGGGGTGCGGGCCGGGGAATAGGCCTCTTGGCCGGGGTGAATAGTGTTGGAACACGGCCCGCGGAAATAGTAGCGGCTGGAGGTACCGGGGGCGATGCCCGCCCCGGGCCGGCGGCCAAGTTAAAAAAATAAATAATCCCCGTTCAGTCTCAATGGCAGGGTGCGGGCCGGCCCGGCGGCGATTGCGGCGGGCAGCAGGCCTCTTGGACAGGTTGAGAGATATAAAAATAATAATTCCCGTGCAGTCTCAATGGCGGGGTGCGTGCCGGCCCTGCGGACGAGTGTGGCCGGGGAAGAGGCCTCTTGGCCGGGGTGAATATGTTGGAACGCGGCGCGCGTAAATAGAAGCGGCTGGAGGTACCGGGGGCGAAGCCCGCCCCGGCCCGGAGGCCGAGTTAAAAAAAATAATAATCCCGTTCAGTCTCAATGGCGGGGTGCGGGCCGGCCCGGCGGCGAGTGCGGCGGGCAGCAGGCCTCTTGGACAGGTTGAGAGATAAAAAAATAATAATTCCCGTGCAGTCTCAACGGCGGGGTGCGGGCCGGCCCGGCGGAAGAGTGTGGCCGGGGAAGAGGCCTCTTGGCCGGGGTGAATATGTTGGAACGCGGCGCGCGTAAATAGAAGCGGCTGGAGGTACCGGGGGAGAAGCCCGCCCCGGCCCGGAGGCCGAGTTAAAAAAAATAATAATCCCGTTCAGTCTCAATGGCGGGGTGCGGGCCGGCCCGGCGGCGAGTGCGGCGGGCAGCAGGCCTCTTGGACAGGTTGAGAGATAAAAAAATAATAATTCCCGTGCAGTCTCAATGGCGGGGTGCGGGCCGGCCCGGCGGACGAGTGTGGCCGGGGAAGAGGCCTCTTGGCCGGGGTGAATATGTTGGAACGCGGCGCGCGTAAATAGAAGCGGCTGGGGGTACCGGGGGCGAAGCCCGCCCCGGCCCGGAGGCCGAGTTAAAAAAAATAAATAATCCCGTTCAGTCTCAATGGCAGGGTGCGGGCCGGCCCGGCGGCGATTGCGGCGGGCAGCAGGCCTCTTGGACAGGTTGAGAGATAAAAAAATAATAATTCCCATGCAGTCTCAATGGCGGGGTGCGGGCCGGTGAATAGGCCTCTTGGCCGGGGTGAATATGTTGGAACGCAGCGCGCGTAAATAGAAGCGGCTGGAGGTACCGGGGGCGAAGCCCGCCCCGGCCCGGAGGCCGAGTTAAAAAAAATAATAATCCCCGTTCAGTCTCAATGGCGGGGTGCGGGCCGGCCCGGCGGCGAGTGCGGCGGGCAGCAGGCCTCTTGGACAGGTTGAGAGATAAAAAAATAATAATTCCCGTGCAGTCTCAATGGCGGGGTGCGGGCCGGGGAATAGGCCTCTTGGCCGGGGTGAATAGTGTTGGAACACGGCCCGCGGAAATAGTAGCGGCTGGAGGTACCGGGGGCGATGCCCGCCCCGGCCCGGCGGCCAAGTTAAAAAAATAAATAATCCCCGTTCAGTCTCAATGGCAGGGTGCGGGCCGGCCCGGCGGCGATTGCGGCGGGCAGCAGGCCTCTTGGACAGGTTGAGAGATAAAAAAATAATAATTCCCGTGCAGTCTCAATGGCGGGGTGCGGGCCGGGGAATAGGCCTCTTGGCCGGGGTGAATAGTGTTGGAACACGGCCCGCGGAAATAGTAGCGGCTGGAGGTACCGGGGAGGATGCCCGCCCCGGGCCGGCGGCCAAGTTAAAAAAATAAATAATCCCCGTTCAGTCTCAATGGCAGGGTGCGGGCCGGCCCGGCGGCGAGTGCGGCGGGCAGCAGGCCTCTTGGACAGGTTGAGAGATAAAAAAATAATAATTCCCGTTCAGTCTCAATGGCAGGGTGCGGGCCGGCCCGGCGGCGATTGCGGCGGGCAGCAGGCCTCTTGGACAGGTTGAGAGATAAAAAAATAATAATTCCCATGCAGTCTCAATGGCGGGGTGCGGGCCGGGGAATAGGCCTCTTGGCCGGGGTGAATATGTTGGAACGCGGCGCGCGTAAATAGAAGCGGCTGGAGGTACCGGGGGCGAAGCCCGCCCCGGCCCGGAGGCCGAGTTAAAAAAAATAATAATCCCCGTTCAGTCTCAATGGCGGGGTGCGGGCCGGCCCGGCGGCGAGTGCGGCGGGCAGCAGGCCTCTTGGACAGGTTGAGAGATAAAAAAATAATAATTCCCGTGCAGTCTCAATGGCGGGGTGCGGGCCGGGGAATAGGCCTCTTGGCCGGGGTGAATAGTGTTGGAACACGGCCCGCGGGAATAGTAGCGGCTGGAGGTACCGGGGGCGATGCCCGCCCCGGGCCGGCGGCCAAGTTAAAAAAATAAATAATCCCCGTTCAGTCTCAATGGCAGGGTGCGGGCCGGCCCGGCGGCGATTGCGGCGGGCAGCAGGCCTCTTGGACAGGTTGAGAGATAAAAAAATAATAATTCCCGTGCAGTCTCAATGGCGGGGTGCGGGCCGGGGAATAGGCCTCTTGGCCGGGGTGAATAGTGTTGGAACACGGCCCGCGGAAATAGTAGCGGCTGGAGGTACCGGGGAGGATGCCCGCCCCGGGCCGGCGGCCAAGTTAAAAAAATAAATAATCCCCGTTCAGTCTCAATGGCAGGGTGCGGGCCGGCCCGGCGGCGAGTGCGGCGGGCAGCAGGCCTCTTGGACAGGTTGAGAGATAAAAAAATAATAATTCCCGTTCAGTCTCAATGGCAGGGTGCGGGCCGGCCCGGCGGCGATTGCGGCGGGCAGCAGGCCTCTTGGACAGGTTGAGAGATAAAAAAATAATAATTCCCATGCAGTCTCAATGGCGGGGTGCGGGCCGGGGAATAGGCCTCTTGGCCGGGGTGAATATGTTGGAACGCGGCGCGCGTAAATAGAAGCGGCTGGAGGTACCGGGGGCGAAGCCCGCCCCGGCCCGGAGGCCGAGTTAAAAAAAATAATAATCCCCGTTCAGTCTCAATGGCGGGGTGCGGGCCGGCCCGGCGGCGAGTGCGGCGGGCAGCAGGCCTCTTGGACAGGTTGAGAGATAAAAAAATAATAATTCCCGTGCAGTCTCAATGGCGGGGTGCGGGCCGGGGAATAGGCCTCTTGGCCGGGGTGAATAGTGTTGGAACACGGCCCGCGGGAATAGTAGCGGCTGGAGGTACCGGTGGCGATGCCCGCCCCGGGCCGGCGGCCAAGTTAAAAAAATAAATAATCCCCGTTCAGTCTCAATGGCAGGGTGCGGGCCGGCCCGGCGGCGAGTGCGGCGGGCAGCAGGCCTCTTGGACAGGTTGAGAGATAAAAAAATAATAATTCCCGTTCAGTCTCAATGGCAGGGTGCGGGCCGGCCCGGCGGCGATTGCGGCGGGCAGCAGGCCTCTTGGACAGGTTGAGAGATAAAAAAATAATAATTCCCATGCAGTCTCAATGGCGGGGTGCGGGCCGGGGAATAGGCCTCTTGGCCGGGGTGAATATGTTGGAACGCGGCGCGCGTAAATAGAAGCGGCTGGAGGTACCGGGGGCGAAGCCCGCCCCGGCCCGGAGGCCCAGTTAAAAAAAATAATAATCCCCGTTCAGTCTCAATGGCGGGGTGCGGGCCGGCCCGGCGGCGAGTGCGGCGGGCAGCCGGCCTCTTGGACAGGTTGAGAGATAAAAAAATAATAATTCCCGTGCAGTCTCAATGGCGGGGTGCGGGCCGGCCCGGCGGCGATTGCGGCGGGCAGCAGGCCTCTTGGACAGGTTGAGAGATAAAAAAATAATAATTCCCGTGAAGTCTCAATGGCGGGGTGCGGGCCGGGGAATAGGCCTCTTGGCCGGGGTGAATAGTGTTGGAACACGGCCCGCGGAAATAGTAGCGGCTGGAGGTACCGGGGGCGATGCCCGCCCCGGCCCGGCGGCCAAGTTAAAAAAATAAATAATCCCGTTCAGTCTCAATGGCAGGGTGCGGGCCGGCCCGGCGGCGATTGCGGCGGGCAGCAGGCCTCTTGGACAGGTTGAGAGATAAAAAAATAATAATTCCCATGCAGTCTCAATGGCGGGGTGCGGGCCGGGGAATAGGGCTCTTGGCCGGGGTGAATATGTTGGAACGCGGCGCGCGTAAATAGAAGCGGCTGGAGGTACCGGGGGCGAAGCCCGCCCCGGCCCGGAGGCCGAGTTAAAAAAAATAATAATCCCCGTTCAGTCTCAATGGCGGGGTGCGGGCCTGCCCGGCGGCGAGTGCGGCGGGCAGCAGGCCTCTTGGACAGGTTGAGAGATAAAAAAATAATAATTCCCATGCAGTCTCAATGGCGGGGTGCGGGCCGGGGAATAGGCCTCTTGGCCGGGGTGAATAGTGTTGGAACACGGCCCGCGGAAATAGTAGCGGCTGGAGGTACCGGGGGCGATGCCCGCCCCGGCCCGGCGGCCAAGTTAAAAAAATAAATAATCCCCGTTCAGTCTCAATGGCAGGGTGCGGGCCGGCCCGGCGGCGAGTGCGGCGGGCAGCAGGCCTCTTGGACAGGTTGAGAGATAAAAAAATAATAATCCCCGTTCAGTCTCAATGGCGGGGTGCGGGCCGGCCCGGCGGCGATTGCGGCGGGCAGCAGGCCTCTTGGACAGGTTGAGAGATAAAAAAATAATAATTCCCATGCAGTCTCAATGGCGGGGTGAGGGCCGGGGAATAGGCCTCTTGGCCGGGGTGAATATGTTGGAACGCGGCGCGCGTAAATAGAAGCGGCTGGAGGTACCGGGGGCGAAGCCCGCCCCGGCCCGGAGGCCGAGTTAAAAAAAATAATAATCCCCGTTCAGTCTCAATGGCGGGGTGCGGGCCGGCCCGGCGGCGAGTGCGGCGGGCAGCAGGCCTCTTGGACAGGTTGAGAGATAAAAAAATAATAATTCCCGTGCAGTCTCAATGGCGGGGTGCGGGCCGGGGAATAGGCCTCTTGGCCGGGGTGAATAGTGTTGGAACACGGCCCGCGGGAATAGTAGCGGCTGGAGGTACCGGGGGCGATGCCCGCCCCGGCCCGGCGGCCAAGTTAAAAAAATAAATAATCCCGTTCAGTCTCAATGGCAGGGTGCGGGCCGGCCCGGCGGCGATTGCGGCGGGCAGCAGGCCTCTTGGACAGGTTGAGAGATAAAAAAATAATAATTCCCGTGCAGTCTCAATGGCGGGGTGCGGGCCGGGGAATAGGCCTCTTGGCCGGGGTGAATATGTTGGAACACGGCCCGCGTAAATAGAAGCGGCTGGAGGTACCGGGGGCGAAGCCCGCCCCGGCCCGGAGGCCGAGTTAAAAAAAATAATAATCCCCGTTCAGTCTCAATGGCGGGGTGCGGGCCGGCCCGGCGGCGAGTGCGGCGGGCAGCAGGCCTCTTGGACAGGTTGAGAGATAAAAAAATAATAATTCCCGTGCAGTCTCAATGGCGGGTGCTGGCCGGGGAATAGGCCTCTTGGCCGGGGTGAATAGTGTTGGAACACGGCCCGCGGAAATAGTAGCGGCTGGAGGTACCGGGGGCGATGCCCGCCCCGGCCCGGCGGCCAAGTTAAAAAAATAAATAATCCCGTTCAGTCTCAATGGCAGGGTGCGGGCCGGTCCGGCGGCGATTGCGGCGGGCAGCAGGCCTCTTGGACAGGTTGAGAGATAAAAAAATAATAATTCCCATGCAGTCTCAATGGCGGGGTGCGGGCCGGGGAATAGGCCTCTTGGCCGGGGTGAATATGTTGGAACGCGGCGCGCGTAAATAGAAGCGGCTGGAGGTACCGGGTGCGAAGCCCGCCCCGGCCCGGAGGCCGAGTTAAAAAAAATAATAATCCCCGTTCAGTCTCAATGGCGGGGTGCGGGCCGGCCCGGCGGCGAGTGCGGCGGGCAGCAGGCCTCTTGGACAGGTTGAGAGATAAAAAAATAATAATTCCCGTGCAGTCTCAATGGCGGGGTGCGGGCCGGGGAATAGGCCTCTTGGCCGGGGTGAATAGTGTTGGAACACGGCCCGCGGAAATAGTAGCGGCTGGAGGTACCGGGGGCGATGCCCGCCCCGGCCCGGCGGCCAAGTTAAAAAAATAAATAATCCCGTTCAGTCTCAATGGCAGGGTGCGGGCCGGCCCGGCGGCGATTGCGGCGGGCAGCAGGCCTCTTGGACAGGTTGAGAGATAAAAAAATAATAATTCCCGTGCAGTCTCAATGGCGGGGTGCGGGCCGGGGAATAGGCCTCTTGGCCGGGGTGAATATGTTGGAACGCGGCGCGCGTAAATAGAAGCGGCTGGAGGTACCGGGGGCGAAGCCCGCCCCGGCCCGGAGGCCGAGTTAAAAAAAATAATAATCCCCGTTCAGTCTCAATGGCGGGGTGCGGGCCGGCCCGGCGGCGAGTGCGGCGGGCAGCAGGCCTCTTGGACAGGTTGAGAGATAAAAAAATAATAATTCCCGTGCAGTCTCAATGGCGGGGTGCGGGCCGGGGAATAGGCCTCTTGGCCGGGGTGAATAGTGTTGGAACACGGCCCGCGTAAATAGAAGCGGCTGGAGGTACCGGGGGCGATGCCCGCCCCGGCCCGGCGGCCAAGTTAAAAAAATAAATAATCCCCGTTCAGTCTCAATGGCAGGGTGCGGGCCGGCCCGGCGGCGATTGCGGCGGGCAGCAGGCCTCTTGGACAGGTTGAGAGATAAAAAAATAATAATTCCCGTGCAGTCTCAATGGCGGGGTGCGGGCCGGGGAATAGGCCTCTTGGCCGGGGTGAATAGTGTTGGAACACGGCCCGCGGAAATAGTAGCGGCTGGAGGTACCGGGGGCGATGCCCGCCCCGGCCCGGCGGCCAAGTTAAAAAAATAAATAATCCCCGTTCAGTCTCAATGGCAGGGTGCGGGCCGGCCCGGCGGCGAGTGCGGCGGGCAGCAGGCCTCTTGGACAGGTTGAGAGATAAAAAAATAATAATTCCCGTTCAGTCTCAATGGCAGGGTGCGGGCCGGCCCGGCGGCGATTGCGGCGGGCAGCAGGCCTCTTGGACAGGTTGAGAGATAAAAAAATAATAATTCCCATCAGTCTCAATGGCGGGGTGCGGGCCGGGGAATAGGCCTCTTGGCCGGGGTGAATATGTTGGAACGCGGCGCGCGTAAATAGAAGCGGCTGGAGGTACCGGGGGCGAAGCCCGCCCCGGCCCGGAGGCCCAGTTAAAAAAAATAATAATCCCCGTTCAGTCTCAATGGCGGGGTGCGGGCAGGGCCCGGCGGCGAGTGCGGCGGGCAGCAGGCCTCTTGGACAGGTTGAGAGATAAAAAAATAATAATTCCCGTGCAGTCTCAATGGCGGGGTGCGGGCCGGGGAATAGGCCTCTTGGCCGGGGTGAATATGTTGGAACGCGGCGCGCGTAAATAGAAGCGGCTGGAGGTACCGGGGGCGATGCCCGCCCGGGCCCGGCGGCCAAGTTAAAAAAATAAATAATCCCCGTTCAGTCTCAATGGCAGGGTGCGGGCCGGCCCGGCGGCGATTGCGGCGGGCAGCAGGCCTCTTGGACAGGTTGAGAGATAAAAAAATAATAATTCCCATGCAGTCTCAATGGCGGGGTGCGGGCCGGGGAATAGGCCTCTTGGCCGGGGTGAATATGTTGGAACGCGGCGCGCGTAAATAGAAGCGGCTGGAGGTACCGGGGGCGAAGCCCGCCCCGGCCCGGAGGCCGAGTTAAAAAAAATAATAATCCCCGTTCAGTCTCAATGGCGGGGTGCGGGCCGGCCCGGCGGCGAGTGCGGCGGGCAGCAGGCCTCTTGGACAGGTTGAGAGATAAAAAAATAATAATTCCCATGCAGTCTCAATGGCGGGGTGCGGGCCGGGAAATAGGCCTCTTGGCCGGGGTGAATATGTTGGAACGCGGCGCGCGTAAATAGAAGCGGCTGGAGGTACCGGGGCGAAGCCCGCCCCGGCCCGGAGGCCGAGTTAAAAAAAATAATAATCCCCGTTCAGTCTCAATGGCGGGGTGCGGGCCGGCCCGGCGGCGATTGCGGCGGGCAGCAGGCCTCTTGGACAGGTTGAGAGATAAAAAAATAATAATTCCCGTGCAGTCTCAATGGCGGGGTGCGGGCCGGGGAATAGGCCTCTTGGCCGGGGTGAATATGTTGGAACGCGGCGCGCGTAAATAGAAGCGGCTGGAGGTACCGGGGGCGAAGCCCGCCCCGGCCCGGAGGCCGAGTTAAAAAAAATAATAATCCCCGTTCAGTCTCAATGGCGGGGTGCGGGCCGGCCCGGCGGCGAGTGCGGCGGGCAGCAGGCCTCTTGGACAGGTTGAGAGATAAAAAAATAATAATTCCCGTGCAGTCTCAATGGCGGGGTGCGGGCCGGGGAATAGGCCTCTTGGCCGGGGTGAATAGTGTTGGAACACGGCCCGCGGAAATAGTAGCGGCTGGAGGTACCGGGGGCGATGCCCGCCCCGGCCCGGCGGCCAAGTTAAAAAAATAAATAATCCCCGTTCAGTCTCAATGGCAGGGTGCGGGCCGGCCCGGCGGCGATTGCGGCGGGCAGCAGGCCTCTTGGACAGGTTGAGAGATAAAAAAATAATAATTCCCGTTCAGTCTCAATGGCAGGGTGCGGGCCGGCCCGGCGGCAATTGCGGCGGGCAGCAGGCCTCTTGGACAGGTTGAGAGATAAAAAAATAATAATTCCCATGCAGTCTCAATGGCGGGGTGCGGGCCGGGGAATAGGCCTCTTGGCCGGGGTGAATATGTTGGAACGCGGCGCGCGTAAATAGAAGCGGCTGGAGGTACCGGGGGCGAAGCCCGCCCCGGCCCGGAGGCCGAGTTAAAAAAAATAATAATCCCCGTTCAGTCTCAATGGCGGGGTGCGGGCCGGCCCGGCGGCGAGTGCGGCGGGCAGCAGGCCTCTTGGACAGGTTGAGAGATAAAAAAATAATAATTCCCGTGCAGTCTCAATGGCGGGGTGCGGGCCGGGGAATAGGCCTCTTGGCCGGGGTGAATAGTGTTGGAACACGGCCCGCGGAAATAGTAGCGGCTGGAGGTACCGGGGGCGATGCCCGCCCCGGCCCGGCGGCCAAGTTAAAAAAATAAATAATCCCGTTCAGTCTCAATGGCAGGGTGCGGGCCGGCCCGGCGGCGATTGCGGCGGGCAGCAGGCCTCTTGGACAGGTTGAGAGATAAAAAAATAATAATTCCCATGCAGTCTCAATGGCGGGGTGCGGGCCGGGGAATAGGCCTCTTGGCCGGGGTGAATATGTTGGAACGCGGCGCGCGTAAATAGAAGCGGCTGGAGGTACCGGGGGCGAAGCCCGCCCCGGCCCGGCGGCCAAGTTAAAAAAATAAATAATCCCGTTCAGTCTCAATGGCAGGGTGCGGGCCGGCCCGGCGGCGATTGCGGCGGGCAGCAGGCCTCTTGGACAGGTTGAGAGATAAAAAAATAATAATTCCCGTGCAGTCTCAATGGCGGGGTGCGGGCCGGGGAATAGGCCTCTTGGCCGGGGTGAATATGTTGGAACGCGGCGCGCGTAAATAGAAGCGGCTGGAGGTACCGGGGGCGAAGCCCGCCCCGGCCCGGAGGCCGAGTTAAAAAAAATAATAATCCCCGTTCAGTCTCAATGGCGGGGTGCGGGCCGGCCCGGCGGCGATTGCGGCGGGCAGCAGGCCTCTTGGACAGGTTGAGAGATAAAAAAATAATAATTCCCGTGCAGTCTCAATGGCGGGGTGCGGGCCGGGGAATAGGCCTCTTGGCCGGGGTGAATATGTTGGAACGCGGCGCGCGTAAATAGAAGCGGCTGGAGGTACCGGGGGCGAAGCCCGCCCCGGCCCGGAGGCCGAGTTAAAAAAAATAATAATCCCCGTTCAGTCTCAATGGCGGGGTGCGGGCCGGCCCGGCGGCGAGTGCGGCGGGCAGCAGGCCTCTTGGACAGGTTGAGAGATAAAAAAAATAATAATTCCCGTGCAGTCTCAATGGCGGGGTGCGGGCCGGGGAATAGGCCTCTTGGCCGGGGTGAATAGTGTTGGAACACGGCCCGCGGAAATAGTAGCGGCTGGAGGTACCGGGGGCGATGCCCGCCCCGGCCCGGCGGCCAAGTTAAAAAAATAAATAATCCCGTTCAGTCTCAATGGCAGGGTGCGGGCCGGCCCGGCGGCGATTGCGGCGGGCAGCAGGCCTCTTGGACAGGTTGAGAGATAAAAAAATAATAATTCCCATGCAGTCTCAATGGCGGGGTGCGGGCCGGTGAATAGGCCTCTTGGCCGGGGTGAATATGTTGGAACGCGGCGCGCGTAAATAGAAGCGGCTGGAGGTACCGGGGGCGAAGCCCGCCCCGGCCCGGAGGCCGAGTTAAAAAAAATAATAATCCCCGTTCAGTCTCAATGGCGGGGTGCGGGCCGGCCCGGCGGCGAGTGCGGCGGGCAGCAGGCCTCTTGGACAGGTTGAGAGATAAAAAAATAATAATTCCCGTGCAGTCTCAATGGCGGGGTGCGGGCCGGGGAATAGGCCTCTTGGCCGGGGTGAATATGTTGGAACGCGGCGCGCGTAAATAGAAGCGGCTGGAGGTACCGGGGGCGAAGCCCGCCCCGGCCCGGAGGCCGAGTTAAAAAAAAAAATAATCCCCGTTCAGTCTCAATGGCGGGGTGCGGGCCGGCCCGGCGGCGAGTGCGGCGGGCAGCAGGCCTCTTGGACAGGTTGAGAGATAAAAAAATAATAATTCCCGTGCAGTCTCAATGCCGGGGTGCGGGCCGGGGAATAGGCCTCTTGGCCGGGGTGAATAGTGTTGGAACACGGCCCGCGGAAATAGTAGCGGCTGGAGGTACCGGGGGCGATGCCCGCCCGGGCCCGGCGGCCAAGTTAAAAAAATAAATAATCCCCGTTCAGTCTCAATGGCAGGGTGCGGGCCGGCCCGGCGGCGATTGCGGCGGGCAGCAGGCCTCTTGGACAGGTTGAGAGATAAAAAAATAATAATTCCCGTTCAGTCTCAATGGCAGGGTGCGGGCCGGCCCGGCGGCAATTGCGGCGGGCAGCAGGCCTCTTGGACAGGTTGAGAGATAAAAAAATAATAATTCCCATGCAGTCTCAATGGCGGGGTGCGGGCCGGGGAATAGGCCTCTTGGCCGGGGTGAATATGTTGGAACGCGGCGCGCGTAAATAGAAGCGGCTGGAGGTACCGGGGGCGAAGCCCGCCCCGGCCCGGAGGCCGAGTTAAAAAAAATAATAATCCCCGTTCAGTCTCAATGGCGGGGTGCGGGCCGGCCCGGCGGCGAGTGCGGCGGGCAGCAGGCCTCTTGGACAGGTTGAGAGATAAAAAAATAATAATTCCCGTGCAGTCTCAATGGCGGGGTGCGGGCCGGGGAATAGGCCTCTTGGCCGGGGTGAATATGTTGGAACGCCGCGCGTAAATAGAAGCGGCTGGAGGTACCGGGGGCGAAGCCCGCCCCGGCCCGGAGGCCGAGTTAAAAAAAATAATAATCCCCGTTCAGTCTCAATGGCGGGGTGCGGGCCGGCCCGGCGGCGATTGCGGCGGGCAGCAGGCCTCTTGGACAGGTTGAGAGATAAAAAAATAATAATTCCCGTGCAGTCTCAATGGCGGGGTGCGGGCCGGGGAATAGGCCTCTTGGCCGGGGTGAATATGTTGGAACGCGGCGCGCGTAAATAGAAGCGGCTGGAGGTACCGGGGGCGAAGCCCGCCCCGGCCCGGAGGCCGAGTTAAAAAAAATAATAATCCCCGTTCAGTCTCAATGGCGGGGTGCGGGCCGGCCCGGCGGCGAGTGCGGCGGGCAGCAGGCCTCTTGGACAGGTTGAGAGATAAAAAAAATAATAATTCCCGTGCAGTCTCAATGGCGGGGTGCGGGCCGGGGAATAGGCCTCTTGGCCGGGGTGAATAGTGTTGGAACACGGCCCGCGGAAATAGTAGCGGCTGGAGGTACCGGGGGCGATGCCCGCCCCGGCCCGGCGGCCAAGTTAAAAAAATAAATAATCCCCGTTCAGTCTCAATGGCAGGGTGCGGAACGGCCCGGCGGCGATTGCGGCGGGCAGCAGGCCTCTTGGACAGGTTGAGAGATAAAAAAATAATAATTCCCGTGCAGTCTCAATGGCGGGGTGCGGGCCGGGGAATAGGCCTCTTGGCCGGGGTGAATAGTGTTGGAACACGGCCCGCGGAAATAGTAGCGGCTGGAGGTACCGGGGAGGATGCCCGCCCCGGGCCGGCGGCCAAGTTAAAAAAATAAATAATCCCCGTTCAGTCTCAATGGCAGGGTGCGGGCCGGCCCGGCGGCGAGTGCGGCGGGCAGCAGGCCTCTTGGACAGGTTGAGAGATAAAAAAATAATAATTCCCGTTCAGTCTCAATGGCAGGGTGCGGGCCGGCCCGGCGGCGATTGAGGCGGGCAGCAGGCCTCTTGGACAGGTTGAGAGATAAAAAAATAATAATTCCCATGCAGTCTCAATGGCGGGGTGCGGGCCGGGGAATAGGCCTCTTGGCCGGGGTGAATATGTTGGAACGCGGCGCGCGTAAATAGAAGCGGCTGGAGGTACCGGGGGCGAAGCCCGCCCCGGCCCGGAGGCCGAGTTAAAAAAAAAAATAATCCCCGTTCAGTCTCAATGGCGGGGTGCGGGCCGGCCCGGCGGCGAGTGCGGCGGGCAGCAGGCCTCTTGGACAGGTTGAGAGATAAAAAAAATAATAATTCCCGTGCAGTCTCAATGGCGGGGTGCGGGCCGGGGAATAGGCCTCTTGGCCGGGGTGAATAGTGTTGGAACACGGCCCGCGGGAATAGTAGCGGCTGGAGGTACCGGGGGCGATGCCCGCCCCGGCCCGGCGGCCAAGTTAAAAAAATAAATAATCCCCGTTCAGTCTCAATGGCAGGGTGCGGGCCGGCCCGGCGGCGATTGCGGCGGGCAGCAGGCCTCTTGGACAGGTTGAGAGATAAAAAAATAATAATTCCCGTGCAGTCTCAATGGCGGGGTGCGGGCCGGGGAATAGGCCTCTTGGCCGGGGTGAATAGTGTTGGAACACGGCCCGCGGAAATAGTAGCGGCTTGAGGTACCGGGGGCGATGCCCGCCCCGGGCCGGCGGCCAAGTTAAAAAAATAAATAATCCCCGTTCAGTCTCAATGGCAGGGTGCGGGCCGGCCCGGCGGCGAGTGCGGCGGGCAGCAGGCCTCTTGGACAGGTTGAGAGATAAAAAAATAATAATTCCCGTTCAGTCTCAATGGCAGGGTGCGGGCCGGCCCGGCGGCGATTGCGGCGGGCAGCAGGCCTCTTGGACAGGTTGAGAGATAAAAAAATAATAATTCCCATGCAGTCTCAATGGCGGGGTGCGGGCCGGGGAATAGGCCTCTTGGCCGGGGTGAATATGTTGGAACGCGGCGCGCGTAAATAGAAGCGGCTGGAGGTACCGGGGGCGAAGCCCGCCCCGGCCCGGAGGCCCAGTTAAAAAAAATAATAATCCCCGTTCAGTCTCAATGGCGGGGTGCGGGCCGGCCCGGCGGCGAGTGCGGCGGGCAGCAGGCCTCTTGGACAGGTTGAGAGATAAAAAAATAATATTTCCCGTGCAGTCTCAATGGCGGGGTGCGGGCCGGCCCGGCGGCGATTGCGGCGGGCAGCAGGCCTCTTGGACAGGTTGAGAGATAAAAAAATAATAATTCCCGTGCAGTCTCAATGGCGGGGTGCGGGCCGGGGAATAGGCCTCTTGGCCGGGGTGAATATGTTGGAACGCGGCGCGCGTAAATAGAAGCGGCTGGAGGTACCGGGGGCGAAGCCCGCCCCGGCCCGGAGGCCGAGTTAAAAAAAATAATAATCCCCGTTCAGTCTCAATGGCGGGGTGCGGGCCGGCCCGGCGGCGATTGCGGCGGGCAGCAGGCCTCTTGGACAGGTTGAGAGATAAAAAAATAATAATTCCCGTGCAGTCTCAATGGCGGGGTGCGGGCCGGGGAATAGGCCTCTTGGCCGGGGTGAATAGTGTTGGAACACGGCCCGCGGAAATAGTAGCGGCTGGAGGTACCGGGGGCGATGCCCGCCCCGGCCCGGCGGCCAAGTTAAAAAAATAAATAATCCCGTTCAGTCTCAATGGCAGGGTGCGGGCCGGCCCGGCGGCGATTGCGGCGGGCAGCAGGCCTCTTGGACAGGTTGAGAGATAAAAAAATAATAATTCCCATGCAGTCTCAATGGCGGGGTGTGGGCCGGGGAATAGGCCTCTTGGCCGGGGTGAATATGTTGGAACGCGGCGCGCGTAAATAGAAGCGGCTGGAGGTACCGGGGGCGAAGCCCGCCCCGGCCCGGAGGCCGAGTTAAAAAAAATAATAATCCCCGTTCAGTCTCAATGGCGGGGTGCGGGCCGGCCCGGCGGCGAGTGCGGCGGGCAGCAGGCCTCTTGGACAGGTTGAGAGATAAAAAAATAATAATTCCCGTGCAGTCTCAATGGC
Source organism: Hippocampus zosterae (assembly GCF_025434085.1). NCBI lineage: Eukaryota > Metazoa > Chordata > Actinopteri > Syngnathiformes > Syngnathidae > Hippocampus > Hippocampus zosterae. The sequence continues at coordinate 842,517 of NW_026262854.1, read as the reverse complement.
GGGGTGCGGGCCGGTAAATAGGCCTCTTGGCCGGGGTGAATATGTTGGAACGCGGCGCGCGTAAATAGAAGCGGCTGGAGGTACCGGGGGCGAAGCCCGCCCCGGCCCGGAGGCCGAGTTAAAAAAAATAATAATCCCCGTTCAGTCTCAATGGCGGGGTGCGGGCCGGCCCCGCGGCGAGTGCGGCGGGCAGCAGGCCTCTTGGACAGGTTGAGAGATAAAAAAATAATAATTCCCGTGCAGTCTCAATGGCGGGGTGCGGGCCGGGGAATAGGCCTCTTGGCCGGGGTGAATAGTGTTGGAACACGGCCCGCGGAAATAGTAGCGGCTGGAGGTACCGGGGGCGATGCCCGCCCGGGCCCGGCGGCCAAGTTAAAAAAATAAATAATCCCCGTTCAGTCTCAATGGCAGGGTGCGGGCCGGCCCGGCGGCGATTGCGGCGGGCAGCAGGCCTCTTGGACAGGTTGAGAGATAAAAAAATAATAATTCCCGTTCAGTCTCAATGGCAGGGTGCGGGCCGGCCCGGCGGCAATTGCGGCGGGCAGCAGGCCTCTTGGACAGGTTGAGAGATAAAAAAATAATAATTCCCGTGCAGTCTCAATGGCGGGGTGCGGGCCGGGGAATAGGCCTCTTGGCCGGGGTGAATAGTGTTGGAACACGGCCCGCGGAAATAGTAGCGGCTGGAGGTACCGGGGGCGATGCCCGCCCCGGCCCGGCGGCCAAGTTAAAAAAATAAATAATCCCCGTTCAGTCTCAATGGCAGGGTGCGGGCCGGCCCGGCGGCGATTGCGGCGGGCAGCAGGCCTCTTGGACAGGTTGAGAGATAAAAAAATAATAATTCCCATGCAGTCTCAATGGCGGGGTGCGGGCCGGGGAATAGGCCTCTTGGCCGGGGTGAATATGTTGGAACGCGGCGCGCGTAAATAGAAGCGGCTGGAGGTACCGGGGGCGAAGCCCGCCCCGGCCCGGAGGCCGAGTTAAAAAAAATAATAATCCCCGTTCAGTCTCAATGGCGGGGTGCGGGCCGGCCCGGCGGCGAGTGCGGCGGGCAGCAGGCCTCTTGGACAGGTTGAGAGATAAAAAAATAATAATTCCCGTGCAGTCTCAATGGCGGGGTGCGGGCCGGGGAATAGGCCTCTTGGCCGGGGTGAATATGTTGGAACGCAGCGCGCGTAAATAGAAGCGGCTGGAGGTACCGGGGGCGAAGCCCGCCCCGGCCCGGAGGCCGAGTTAAAAAAAATAATAATCCCCGTTCAGTCTCAATGGCGGGGTGCGGGCCGGCCCGGCGGCGAGTGCGGCGGGCAGCAGGCCTCTTGGACAGGTTGAGAGATAAAAAAAATAATAATTCCCGTGCAGTCTCAATGGCGGGGTGCGGGCCGGGGAATAGGCCTCTTGGCCGGGGTGAATAGTGTTGGAACACGGCCCGCGGAAATAGTAGCGGCTGGAGGTACCGGGGGCGATGCCCGCCCCGGCCCGGCGGCCAAGTTAAAAAAATAAATAATCCCCGTTCAGTCTCAATGGCAGGGTGCGGGCCGGCCCAGCGGCGATTGCGGCGGGCAGCAGGCCTCTTGGACAGGTTGAGAGATAAAAAAATAATAATTCCCGTTCAGTCTCAATGGCGGGGTGCGGGCCGGCCCGGCGGCGATTGCGGCGGGCAGCAGGCCTCTTGGACAGGTTGAGAGATAAAAAAATAATAATTCCCGTGCAGTCTCAATGGCGGGGTGCGGGCCGGGGAATAGGCCTCTTGGCCGGGGTGAATAGTGTTGGAACACGGCCCGCGGAAATAGTAGCGGCTGGAGGTACCGGGGGCGATGCCCGCCCCGGCCCGGCCAAGTTAAAAAAATAAATAATCCCGTTCAGTCTCAATGGCAGGGTGCGGGCCGGCCCGGCGGCGATTGCGGCGGGCAGCAGGCCTCTTGGACAGGTTGAGAGATAAAAAAATAATAATTCCCATGCAGTCTCAATGGCGGGGTGCGGGCCGGGGAATAGGCCTCTTGGCCGGGGTGAATATGTTGGAACGCGGCGCGCGTAAATAGAAGCGGCTGGAGGTACCGGGGGCGAAGCCCGCCCCGGCCCGGAGGCCGAGTTAAAAAAAATAATAATCCCCGTTCAGTCTCAATGGCGGGGTGCGGGCCGGCCCGGCGGCGATTGCGGCGGGCAGCAGGCCTCTTGGACAGGTTGAGAGATAAAAAAATAATAATTCCCGTGCAGTCTCAATGGCGGGGTGCGGGCCGGGGAATAGGCCTCTTGGCCGGGGTGAATAGTGTTGGAACACGGCCCGCGGAAATAGTAGCGGCTGGAGGTACCGGGGGCGATGCCCGCCCCGGCCCGGCGGCCAAGTTAAAAAAATAAATAATCCCGTTCAGTCTCAATGGCAGGGTGCGGGCCGGCCCGGCGGCGATTGCGGCGGGCAGCAGGCCTCTTGGACAGGTTGAGAGATAAAAAAATAATAATTCCCATGCAGTCTCAATGGCGGGGTGCGGGCCGGGGAATAGGCCTCTTGGCCGGGGTGAATATGTTGGAACGCGGCGCGCGTAAATAGAAGCGGCTGGAGGTACCGGGGGCGAAGCCCGCCCCGGCCCGGAGGCCGAGTTAAAAAAAATAATAATCCCCGTTCAGTCTCAATGGCGGGGTGCGGGCCGGCCCAGCGGCGAGTGCGGCGGGCAGCAGGCCTCTTGGACAGGTTGAGAGATAAAAAAATAATAATTCCCGTGCAGTCTCAATGGCGGGGTGCGGGCCGGGGAATAGGCCTCTTGGCCGGGGTGAATATGTTGGAACGCGGCGCGCGTAAATAGAAGCGGCTGGAGGTACCGGGGGCGAAGCCCGCCCCGGCCCGGAGGCCGAGTTAAAAAAAATAATAATCCCCGTTCAGTCTCAATGGCGGGGTGCGGGCCGGCCCGGCGGCGATTGCGGCGGGCAGCAGGCCTCTTGGACAGGTTGAGAGATAAAAAAATAATAATTCCCGTGCAGTCTCAATGGCGGGGTGCGGGCCGGGGAATAGGCCTCTTGGCCGGGGTGAATATGTTGGAACGCGGCGCGCGTAAATAGAAGCGGCTGGAGGTACCGGGGGCGAAGCCCGCCCCGGCCCGGAGGCCGAGTTAAAAAAAATAATAATCCCCGTTCAGTCTCAATGGCGGGGTGCGGGCCGGCCCGGCGGCGATTGCGGCGGGCAGCAGGCCTCTTGGACAGGTTGAGAGATAAAAAAATAATAATTCCCGTGCAGTCTCAATGGCGGGGTGCGGGCCGGGGAATAGGCCTCTTGGCCGGGGTGAATATGTTGGAACGCGGCGCGCGTAAATAGAAGCGGCTGGAGGTACCGGGGGCGAAGCCCGCCCCGGCCCGGAGGCCGAGTTAAAAAAAATAATAATCCCCGTTCAGTCTCAATGGCGGGGTGCGGGCCGGCCCGGCGGCGAGTGCGGCGGGCAGCAGGCCTCTTGGACAGGTTGAGAGATAAAAAAATAATAATTCCCGTGCAGTCTCAATGGCGGGGTGCGGGCCGGGGAATAGGCCTCTTGGCCGGGGTGAATATGTTGGAACGCGGCGCGCGTAAATAGAAGCGGCTGGAGGTACCGGGGGCGAAGCCCGCCCCGGCCCGGAGGCCGAGTTAAAAAAAATAATAATCCCCGTTCAGTCTCAATGGCGGGGTGCGGGCCGGCCCGGCGGCGAGTGCGGCGGGCAGCAGGCCTCTTGGACAGGTTGAGAGATAAAAAAATAATAATTCCCGTGCAGTCTCAATGGCGGGGTGCGGGCCGGGGAATAGGCCTCTTGGCCGGGGTGAATAGTGTTGGAACACGGCCCGCGGAAATAGTAGCGGCTGGAGGTACCGGGGGCGATGCCCGCCCCGGCCCGGCGGCCAAGTTAAAAAAATAAATAATCCCCGTTCAGTCTCAATGGCAGGGTGCGGGCCAGCCCGGCGGCGATTGCGGCGGGCAGCAGGCCTCTTGGACAGGTTGAGAGATAAAAAAATAATAATTCCCGTTCAGTCTCAATGGCAGGGTGCGGGCCGGCCCGGCGGCAATTGCGGCGGGCAGCAGGCCTCTTGGACAGGTTGAGAGATAAAAAAATAATAATTCCCATGCAGTCTCAATGGCGGGGTGCGGGCCGGGGAATAGGCCTCTTGGCCGGGGTGAATATGTTGGAACGCGGCGCGCGTAAATAGAAGCGGCTGGAGGTACCGGGGGCGAAGCCCGCCCCGGCCCGGAGGCCGAGTTAAAAAAAATAATAATCCCCGTTCAGTCTCAATGGCGGGGTGCGGGCCGGCCCGGCGGCGAGTGCGGCGGGCAGCAGGCCTCTTGGACAGGTTGAGAGATAAAAAAATAATAATTCCCGTGCAGTCTCAATGGCGGGGTGCGGGCCGGGAAATAGGCCTCTTGGCCGGGGTGAATATGTTGGAACGCGGCGCGCGTAAATAGAAGCGGCTGGAGGTACCGGGGGCGAAGCCCGCCCCGGCCCGGAGGCCGAGTTAAAAAAAATAATAATCCCCGTTCAGTCTCAATGGCGGGGTGCGGGCCGGCCCGGCGGCGAGTGCGGCGGGCAGCAGGCCTCTTGGACAGGTTGAGAGATAAAAAAATAATAATTCCCGTGCAGTCTCAATGGCGGGGTGCGGGCCGGGGAATAGGCCTCTTGGCCGGGGTGAATAGTGTTGGAACACGGCCCGCGGAAATAGTAGCGGCTGGAGGTACCGGGGGCGATGCCCGCCCCGGCCCGGCGGCCAAGTTAAAAAAATAAATAATCCCGTTCAGTCTCAATGGCAGGGTGCGGGCCGGCCCGGCGGCGATTGCGGCGGGCAGCAGGCCTCTTGGACAGGTTGAGAGATAAAAAAATAATAATTCCCATGCAGTCTCAATGGCGGGGTGCGGGCCGGGGAATAGGCCTCTTGGCCGGGGTGAATATGTTGGAACGCGGCGCGCGTAAATAGAAGCGGCTGGAGGTACCGGGGGCGAAGCCCGCCCCGGCCCGGAGGCCGAGTTAAAAAAAAATAATAATCCCCGTTCAGTCTCAATGGCGGGGTGCGGGCCGGCCCGGCGGCGAGTGCGGCGGGCAGCAGGCCTCTTGGACAGGTTGAGAGATAAAAAAATAATAATTCCCGTGCAGTCTCAATGGCGGGGTGCGGGCCGGGGAATAGGCCTCTTGGCCGGGGTGAATATGTTGGAACGCGGCGCGCGTAAATAGAAGCGGCTGGAGGTACCGGGGGCGAAGCCCGCCCCGGCCCGGAGGCCGAGTTAAAAAAAATAATAATCCCCGTTCAGTCTCAATGGCGGGGTGCGGGCCGGCCCGGCGGCGAGTGCGGCGGGCAGCAGGCCTCTTGGACAGGTTGAGAGATAAAAAAATAATAATTCCCGTGCAGTCTCAATGGCGGGGTGCGGGCCGGGGAATAGGCCTCTTGGCCGGGGTGAATAGTGTTGGAACACGGCCCGCGGAAATAGTAGCGGCTGGAGGTACCGGGGGCGATGCCCGCCCCGGCCCGGCGGCCAAGTTAAAAAAATAAATAATCCCCGTTCAGTCTCAATGGCAGGGTGCGGGCCGGCCCGGCGGCGATTGCGGCGGGCAGCAGGCCTCTTGGACAGGTTGAGAGATAAAAAAATAATAATTCCCGTTCAGTCTCAAATGGCGGGGTGCGGGCCGGGGAATAGGCCTCTTGGCCGGGGTGAATAGTGTTGGAACACGGCCCGCGGAAATAGTAGCGGCTGGAGGTACCGGGGAGGATGCCCGCCCCGGGCCGGCGGCCAAGTTAAAAAAATAAATAATCCCCGTTCAGTCTCAATGGCAGGGTGCGGGCCGGCCCGGCGGCGAGTGCGGCGGGCAGCAGGCCTCTTGGACAGGTTGAGAGATAAAAAAATAATAATTCCCGTTCAGTCTCAATGGCAGGGTGCGGGCCGGCCCGGCGGCGATTGCGGCGGGCAGCAGGCCTCTTGGACAGGTTGAGAGATAAAAAAATAATAATTCCCATGCAGTCTCAATGGCGGGGTGCGGGCCGGGGAATAGGCCTCTTGGCCGGGGTGAATATGTTGGAACGCGGCGCGCGTAAATAGAAGCGGCTGGAGGTACCGGGGGCGAAGCCCGCCCCGGCCCGGAGGCCGAGTTAAAAAAAATAATAATCCCCGTTCAGTCTCAATGGCGGGGTGCGGGCCGGCCCGGCGGCGAGTGCGGCGGGCAGCAGGCCTCTTGGACAGGTTGAGAGATAAAAAAATAATAATTCCCGTGCAGTCTCAATGGCGGGGTGCGGGCCGGGGAATAGGCCTCTTGGCCGGGGTGAATAGTGTTGGAACACGGCCCGCGGGAATAGTAGCGGCTGGAGGTACCGGGGGCGATGCCCGCCCCGGCCCGGCGGCCAAGTTAAAAAAATAAATAATCCCCGTTCAGTCTCAATGGCAGGGTGCGGGCCGGCCCGGCGGCGATTGCGGCGGGCAGCAGGCCTCTTGGACAGGTTGAGAGATAAAAAAATAATAATTCCCATGCAGTCTCAATGGCGGGGTGCGGGCCGGGGAATAGGCCTCTTGGCCGGGGTGAATATGTTGGAACGCGGCGCGCGTAAATAGAAGCGGCTGGAGGTACCGGGGGCGAAGCCCGCCCCGGCCCGGAGGCCGAGTTAAAAAAAATAATAATCCCCGTTCAGTCTCAATGGCGGGGTGCGGGCCGGCCCGGCGGCGAGTGCGGCGGGCAGCAGGCCTCTTGGACAGGTTGAGAGATAAAAAAATAATAATTCCCGTGCAGTCTCAATGGCGGGGTGCGGGCCGGGGAATAGGCCTCTTGGCCGGGGTGAATATGTTGGAACGCGGCGCGCGTAAATAGAAGCGGCTGGAGGTACCGGGGGCGAAGCCCGCCCCGGCCCGGAGGCCGAGTTAAAAAAAATAATAATCCCGTTCAGTCTCAATGGCGGGGTGCGGGCCGGCCCGGCGGCGAGTGCGGCGGGCAGCAGGCCTCTTGGACAGGTTGAGAGATAAAAAAATAATAATTCCCGTGCAGTCTCAATGGCGGGGTGCGGGCCGGGGAATAGGCCTCTTGGCCGGGGTGAATAGTGTTGGAACACGGCCCGCGGAAATAGTAGCGGCTGGAGGTACCGGGGGCGATGCCCGCCCGGGCCCGGCGGGCAAGTTAAAAAAATAAATAATCCCCGTTCAGTCTCAATGGCAGGGTGCGGGCCGGCCCGGCGGCGATTGCGGCGGGCAGCAGGCCTCTTGGACAGGTTGAGAGATAAAAAAATAATAATTCCCGTTCAGTCTCAATGGCAGGGTGCGGGCCGGCCCGGCGGCAATTGCGGCGGGCAGCAGGCCTCTTGGACAGGTTGAGAGATAAAAAAATAATAATTCCCATGCAGTCTCAATGGCGGGGTGCGGGCCGGGGAATAGGCCTCTTGGCCGGGGTGAATATGTTGGAACGCGGCGCGCGTAAATAGAAGCGGCTGGAGGTACCGGGGGCGAAGCCCGCCCCGGCCCGGAGGCCCAGTTAAAAAAAATAATAATCCCCGTTCAGTCTCAATGGCGGGGTGCGGGCCGGCCCGGCGGCGAGTGCGGCGGGCAGCAGGCCTCTTGGACAGGTTGAGAGATAAAAAAATAATAATTCCCGTGCAGTCTCAATGGCGGGGTGCGGGCCGGGGAATAGGCCTCTTGGCCAGGGTGAATATGTTGGAACGCGGCGCGCGTAAATAGAAGCGGCTGGAGGTACCGGGGGCGAAGCCCGCCCCGGCCCGGAGGCCGAGTTAAAAAAAATAATAATCCCCGTTCAGTCTCAATGGCGGGGTGCGGGCCGGCCCGGCGGCGAGTGCGGCGGGCAGCAGGCCTCTTGGACAGGTTGAGAGATAAAAAAATAATAATTCCCGTGCAGTCTCAATGGCGGGGTGCGGGCCGGGGAATAGGCCTCTTGGCCGGGGTGAATAGTGTTGGAACACGGCCCGCGGAAATAGTAGCGGCTGGAGGTACCGGGGGCGATGCCCGCCCCGGGCCGGCGGCCAAGTTAAAAAAATAAATAATCCCCGTTCAGTCTCAATGGCAGGGTGCGGGCCGGCCCGGCGGCGATTGCGGCGGGCAGCAGGCCTCTTGGACAGGTTGAGAGATATAAAAATAATAATTCCCGTGCAGTCTCAATGGCGGGGTGCGTGCCGGCCCGGCGGACGAGTGTGGCCGGGGAAGAGGCCTCTTGGCCGGGGTGAATATGTTGGAACGCGGCGCGCGTAAATAGAAGCGGCTGGAGGTACCGGGGGCGAAGCCCGCCCCGGCCCGGAGGCCGAGTTAAAAAAAATAATAATCCCGTTCAGTCTCAATGGCGGGGTGCGGGCCGGCCCGGCGGCGAGTGCGGCGGGCAGCAGGCCTCTTGGACAGGTTGAGAGATAAAAAAATAATAATTCCCGTGCAGTCTCAATGGCGGGGTGCGGGCCGGCCCGGCGGACGAGTGTGGCCGGGGAAGAGGCCTCTTGGCCGGGGTGAATATGTTGGAACGCGGCGCGCGTAAATAGAAGCGGCTGGGGGTACCGGGGGCGAAGCCCGCCCCGGCCCGGAGGCCGAGTTAAAAAAAATAAATAATCCCGTTCAGTCTCAATGGCAGGGTGCGGGCCGGCCCGGCGGCGATTGCGGCGGGCAGCAGGCCTCTTGGACAGGTTGAGAGATAAAAAAATAATAATTCCCATGCAGTCTCAATGGCGGGGTGCGGGCCGGTGAATAGGCCTCTTGGCCGGGGTGAATATGTTGGAACGCAGCGCGCGTAAATAGAAGCGGCTGGAGGTACCGGGGGCGAAGCCCGCCCCGGCCCGGAGGCCGAGTTAAAAAAAATAATAATCCCCGTTCAGTCTCAATGGCGGGGTGCGGGCCGGCCCGGCGGCGAGTGCGGCGGGCAGCAGGCCTCTTGGACAGGTTGAGAGATAAAAAAATAATAATTCCCGTGCAGTCTCAATGGCGGGGTGCGGGCCGGGGAATAGGCCTCTTGGCCGGGGTGAATAGTGTTGGAACACGGCCCGCGGAAATAGTAGCGGCTGGAGGTACCGGGGGCGATGCCCGCCCCGGCCCGGCGGCCAAGTTAAAAAAAAAAATAATCCCCGTTCAGTCTCAATGGCAGGGTGCGGGCCGGCCCGGCGGCGATTGCGGCGGGCAGCAGGCCTCTTGGACAGGTTGAGAGATAAAAAAATAATAATTCCCGTGCAGTCTCAATGGCGGGGTGCGGGCCGGGGAATAGGCCTCTTGGCCGGGGTGAATAGTGTTGGAACACGGCCCGCGGAAATAGTAGCGGCTGGAGGTACCGGGGAGGATGCCCGCCCCGGGCCGGCGGCCAAGTTAAAAAAATAAATAATCCCCGTTCAGTCTCAATGGCAGGGTGCGGGCCGGCCCGGCGGCGAGTGCGGCGGGCAGCAGGCCTCTTGGACAGGTTGAGAGATAAAAAAATAATAATTCCCGTTCAGTCTCAATGGCAGGGTGCGGGCCGGCCCGGCGGCGATTGCGGCGGGCAGCAGGCCTCTTGGACAGGTTGAGAGATAAAAAAATAATAATTCCCATGCAGTCTCAATGGCGGGGTGCGGGCCGGGGAATAGGCCTCTTGGCCGGGGTGAATATGTTGGAACGCGGCGCGCGTAAATAGAAGCGGCTGGAGGTACCGGGGGCGAAGCCCGCCCCGGCCCGGAGGCCGAGTTAAAAAAAATAATAATCCCCGTTCAGTCTCAATGGCGGGGTGCGGGCCGGCCCGGCGGCGAGTGCGGCGGGCAGCAGGCCTCTTGGACAGGTTGAGAGATAAAAAAATAATAATTCCCGTGCAGTCTCAATGGCGGGGTGCGGGCCGGGGAATAGGCCTCTTGGCCGGGGTGAATAGTGTTGGAACACGGCCCGCGGGAATAGTAGCGGCTGGAGGTACCGGGGGCGATGCCCGCCCCGGGCCGGCGGCCAAGTTAAAAAAATAAATAATCCCCGTTCAGTCTCAATGGCAGGGTGCGGGCCGGCCCGGCGGCGAGTGCGGCGGGCAGCAGGCCTCTTGGACAGGTTGAGAGATAAAAAAATAATAATTCCCGTTCAGTCTCAATGGCAGGGTGCGGGCCGGCCCGGCGGCGATTGCGGCGGGCAGCAGGCCTCTTGGACAGGTTGAGAGATAAAAAAATAATAATTCCCATGCAGTCTCAATGGCGGGGTGCGGGCCGGGGAATAGGCCTCTTGGCCGGGGTGAATATGTTGGAACGCGGCGCGCGTAAATAGAAGCGGCTGGAGGTACCGGGGGCGAAGCCCGCCCCGGCCCGGAGGCCCAGTTAAAAAAAATAATAATCCCCGTTCAGTCTCAATGGCGGGGTGCGGGCCGGCCCGGCGGCGAGTGCGGCGGGCAGCCGGCCTCTTGGACAGGTTGAGAGATAAAAAAATAATAATTCCCGTGCAGTCTCAATGGCGGGGTGCGGGCCGGCCCGGCGGCGATTGCGGCGGGCAGCAGGCCTCTTGGACAGGTTGAGAGATAAAAAAATAATAATTCCCGTGAAGTCTCAATGGCGGGGTGCGGGCCGGGGAATAGGCCTCTTGGCCGGGGTGAATAGTGTTGGAACACGGCCCGCGGAAATAGTAGCGGCTGGAGGTACCGGGGGCGATGCCCGCCCCGGCCCGGCGGCCAAGTTAAAAAAATAAATAATCCCGTTCAGTCTCAATGGCAGGGTGCGGGCCGGCCCGGCGGCGATTGCGGCGGGCAGCAGGCCTCTTGGACAGGTTGAGAGATAAAAAAATAATAATTCCCATGCAGTCTCAATGGCGGGGTGCGGGCCGGGGAATAGGCCTCTTGGCCGGGGTGAATATGTTGGAACGCGGCGCGCGTAAATAGAAGCGGCTGGAGGTACCGGGGGCGAAGCCCGCCCCGGCCCGGAGGCCGAGTTAAAAAAAATAATAATCCCCGTTCAGTCTCAATGGCGGGGTGCGGGCCTGCCCGGCGGCGAGTGCGGCGGGCAGCAGGCCTCTTGGACAGGTTGAGAGATAAAAAAATAATAATTCCCATGCAGTCTCAATGGCGGGGTGCGGGCCGGGGAATAGGCCTCTTGGCCGGGGTGAATAGTGTTGGAACACGGCCCGCGGAAATAGTAGCGGCTGGAGGTACCGGGGGCGATGCCCGCCCCGGCCCGGCGGCCAAGTTAAAAAAATAAATAATCCCCGTTCAGTCTCAATGGCAGGGTGCGGGCCGGCCCGGCGGCGAGTGCGGCGGGCAGCAGGCCTCTTGGACAGGTTGAGAGATAAAAAAATAATAATCCCCGTTCAGTCTCAATGGCGGGGTGCGGGCCGGCCCGGCGGCGATTGCGGCGGGCAGCAGGCCTCTTGGACAGGTTGAGAGATAAAAAAATAATAATTCCCATGCAGTCTCAATGGCGGGGTGAGGGCCGGGGAATAGGCCTCTTGGCCGGGGTGAATATGTTGGAACGCGGCGCGCGTAAATAGAAGCGGCTGGAGGTACCGGGGGCGAAGCCCGCCCCGGCCCGGAGGCCGAGTTAAAAAAAATAATAATCCCCGTTCAGTCTCAATGGCGGGGTGCGGGCCGGCCCGGCGGCGAGTGCGGCGGGCAGCAGGCCTCTTGGACAGGTTGAGAGATAAAAAAATAATAATTCCCGTGCAGTCTCAATGGCGGGGTGCGGGCCGGGGAATAGGCCTCTTGGCCGGGGTGAATAGTGTTGGAACACGGCCCGCGGGAATAGTAGCGGCTGGAGGTACCGGGGGCGATGCCCGCCCCGGCCCGGCGGCCAAGTTAAAAAAATAAATAATCCCGTTCAGTCTCAATGGCAGGGTGCGGGCCGGCCCGGCGGCGATTGCGGCGGGCAGCAGGCCTCTTGGACAGGTTGAGAGATAAAAAAATAATAATTCCCGTGCAGTCTCAATGGCGGGGTGCGGGCCGGGGAATAGGCCTCTTGGCCGGGGTGAATATGTTGGAACACGGCCCGCGTAAATAGAAGCGGCTGGAGGTACCGGGGGCGAAGCCCGCCCCGGCCCGGAGGCCGAGTTAAAAAAAATAATAATCCCCGTTCAGTCTCAATGGCGGGGTGCGGGCCGGCCCGGCGGCGAGTGCGGCGGGCAGCAGGCCTCTTGGACAGGTTGAGAGATAAAAAAATAATAATTCCCGTGCAGTCTCAATGGCGGGTGCTGGCCGGGGAATAGGCCTCTTGGCCGGGGTGAATAGTGTTGGAACACGGCCCGCGGAAATAGTAGCGGCTGGAGGTACCGGGGGCGATGCCCGCCCCGGCCCGGCGGCCAAGTTAAAAAAATAAATAATCCCGTTCAGTCTCAATGGCAGGGTGCGGGCCGGTCCGGCGGCGATTGCGGCGGGCAGCAGGCCTCTTGGACAGGTTGAGAGATAAAAAAATAATAATTCCCATGCAGTCTCAATGGCGGGGTGCGGGCCGGGGAATAGGCCTCTTGGCCGGGGTGAATATGTTGGAACGCGGCGCGCGTAAATAGAAGCGGCTGGAGGTACCGGGTGCGAAGCCCGCCCCGGCCCGGAGGCCGAGTTAAAAAAAATAATAATCCCCGTTCAGTCTCAATGGCGGGGTGCGGGCCGGCCCGGCGGCGAGTGCGGCGGGCAGCAGGCCTCTTGGACAGGTTGAGAGATAAAAAAATAATAATTCCCGTGCAGTCTCAATGGCGGGGTGCGGGCCGGGGAATAGGCCTCTTGGCCGGGGTGAATAGTGTTGGAACACGGCCCGCGGAAATAGTAGCGGCTGGAGGTACCGGGGGCGATGCCCGCCCCGGCCCGGCGGCCAAGTTAAAAAAATAAATAATCCCGTTCAGTCTCAATGGCAGGGTGCGGGCCGGCCCGGCGGCGATTGCGGCGGGCAGCAGGCCTCTTGGACAGGTTGAGAGATAAAAAAATAATAATTCCCGTGCAGTCTCAATGGCGGGGTGCGGGCCGGGGAATAGGCCTCTTGGCCGGGGTGAATATGTTGGAACGCGGCGCGCGTAAATAGAAGCGGCTGGAGGTACCGGGGGCGAAGCCCGCCCCGGCCCGGAGGCCGAGTTAAAAAAAATAATAATCCCCGTTACAGTCTCAATGGCGGGGTGCGGGCCGGCCCGGCGGCGAGTGCGGCGGGCAGCAGGCCTCTTGGACAGGTTGAGAGATAAAAAAATAATAATTCCCGTGCAGTCTCAATGGCGGGGTGCGGGCCGGGGAATAGGCCTCTTGGCCGGGGTGAATAGTGTTGGAACACGGCCCGCGTAAATAGAAGCGGCTGGAGGTACCGGGGGCGATGCCCGCCCCGGCCCGGCGGCCAAGTTAAAAAAATAAATAATCCCCGTTCAGTCTCAATGGCAGGGTGCGGGCCGGCCCGGCGGCGATTGCGGCGGGCAGCAGGCCTCTTGGACAGGTTGAGAGATAAAAAAATAATAATTCCCGTGCAGTCTCAATGGCGGGGTGCGGGCCGGGGAATAGGCCTCTTGGCCGGGGTGAATAGTGTTGGAACACGGCCCGCGGAAATAGTAGCGGCTGGAGGTACCGGGGGCGATGCCCGCCCCGGCCCGGCGGCCAAGTTAAAAAAATAAATAATCCCCGTTCAGTCTCAATGGCAGGGTGCGGGCCGGCCCGGCGGCGAGTGCGGCGGGCAGCAGGCCTCTTGGACAGGTTGAGAGATAAAAAAATAATAATTCCCGTTCAGTCTCAATGGCAGGGTGCGGGCCGGCCCGGCGGCGATTGCGGCGGGCAGCAGGCCTCTTGGACAGGTTGAGAGATAAAAAAATAATAATTCCCATCAGTCTCAATGGCGGGGTGCGGGCCGGGGAATAGGCCTCTTGGCCGGGGTGAATATGTTGGAACGCGGCGCGCGTAAATAGAAGCGGCTGGAGGTACCGGGGGCGAAGCCCGCCCCGGCCCGGAGGCCCAGTTAAAAAAAATAATAATCCCCGTTCAGTCTCAATGGCGGGGTGCGGGCAGGGCCCGGCGGCGAGTGCGGCGGGCAGCAGGCCTCTTGGACAGGTTGAGAGATAAAAAAATAATAATTCCCGTGCAGTCTCAATGGCGGGGTGCGGGCCGGGGAATAGGCCTCTTGGCCGGGGTGAATATGTTGGAACGCGGCGCGCGTAAATAGAAGCGGCTGGAGGTACCGGGGGCGATGCCCGCCCGGGCCCGGCGGCCAAGTTAAAAAAATAAATAATCCCCGTTCAGTCTCAATGGCAGGGTGCGGGCCGGCCCGGCGGCGATTGCGGCGGGCAGCAGGCCTCTTGGACAGGTTGAGAGATAAAAAAATAATAATTCCCATGCAGTCTCAATGGCGGGGTGCGGGCCGGGGAATAGGCCTCTTGGCCGGGGTGAATATGTTGGAACGCGGCGCGCGTAAATAGAAGCGGCTGGAGGTACCGGGGGCGAAGCCCGCCCCGGCCCGGAGGCCGAGTTAAAAAAAATAATAATCCCCGTTCAGTCTCAATGGCGGGGTGCGGGCCGGCCCGGCGGCGAGTGCGGCGGGCAGCAGGCCTCTTGGACAGGTTGAGAGATAAAAAAATAATAATTCCCATGCAGTCTCAATGGCGGGGTGCGGGCCGGGAAATAGGCCTCTTGGCCGGGGTGAATATGTTGGAACGCGGCGCGCGTAAATAGAAGCGGCTGGAGGTACCGGGGCGAAGCCCGCCCCGGCCCGGAGGCCGAGTTAAAAAAAATAATAATCCCCGTTCAGTCTCAATGGCGGGGTGCGGGCCGGCCCGGCGGCGATTGCGGCGGGCAGCAGGCCTCTTGGACAGGTTGAGAGATAAAAAAATAATAATTCCCGTGCAGTCTCAATGGCGGGGTGCGGGCCGGGGAATAGGCCTCTTGGCCGGGGTGAATATGTTGGAACGCGGCGCGCGTAAATAGAAGCGGCTGGAGGTACCGGGGGCGAAGCCCGCCCCGGCCCGGAGGCCGAGTTAAAAAAAATAATAATCCCCGTTCAGTCTCAATGGCGGGGTGCGGGCCGGCCCGGCGGCGAGTGCGGCGGGCAGCAGGCCTCTTGGACAGGTTGAGAGATAAAAAAATAATAATTCCCGTGCAGTCTCAATGGCGGGGTGCGGGCCGGGGAATAGGCCTCTTGGCCGGGGTGAATAGTGTTGGAACACGGCCCGCGGAAATAGTAGCGGCTGGAGGTACCGGGGGCGATGCCCGCCCCGGCCCGGCGGCCAAGTTAAAAAAATAAATAATCCCCGTTCAGTCTCAATGGCAGGGTGCGGGCCGGCCCGGCGGCGATTGCGGCGGGCAGCAGGCCTCTTGGACAGGTTGAGAGATAAAAAAATAATAATTCCCGTTCAGTCTCAATGGCAGGGTGCGGGCCGGCCCGGCGGCAATTGCGGCGGGCAGCAGGCCTCTTGGACAGGTTGAGAGATAAAAAAATAATAATTCCCATGCAGTCTCAATGGCGGGGTGCGGGCCGGGGAATAGGCCTCTTGGCCGGGGTGAATATGTTGGAACGCGGCGCGCGTAAATAGAAGCGGCTGGAGGTACCGGGGGCGAAGCCCGCCCCGGCCCGGAGGCCGAGTTAAAAAAAATAATAATCCCCGTTCAGTCTCAATGGCGGGGTGCGGGCCGGCCCGGCGGCGAGTGCGGCGGGCAGCAGGCCTCTTGGACAGGTTGAGAGATAAAAAAATAATAATTCCCGTGCAGTCTCAATGGCGGGGTGCGGGCCGGGGAATAGGCCTCTTGGCCGGGGTGAATAGTGTTGGAACACGGCCCGCGGAAATAGTAGCGGCTGGAGGTACCGGGGGCGATGCCCGCCCCGGCCCGGCGGCCAAGTTAAAAAAATAAATAATCCCGTTCAGTCTCAATGGCAGGGTGCGGGCCGGCCCGGCGGCGATTGCGGCGGGCAGCAGGCCTCTTGGACAGGTTGAGAGATAAAAAAATAATAATTCCCATGCAGTCTCAATGGCGGGGTGCGGGCCGGGGAATAGGCCTCTTGGCCGGGGTGAATATGTTGGAACGCGGCGCGCGTAAATAGAAGCGGCTGGAGGTACCGGGGGCGAAGCCCGCCCCGGCCCGGCGGCCAAGTTAAAAAAATAAATAATCCCGTTCAGTCTCAATGGCAGGGTGCGGGCCGGCCCGGCGGCGATTGCGGCGGGCAGCAGGCCTCTTGGACAGGTTGAGAGATAAAAAAATAATAATTCCCGTGCAGTCTCAATGGCGGGGTGCGGGCCGGGGAATAGGCCTCTTGGCCGGGGTGAATATGTTGGAACGCGGCGCGCGTAAATAGAAGCGGCTGGAGGTACCGGGGGCGAAGCCCGCCCCGGCCCGGAGGCCGAGTTAAAAAAAATAATAATCCCCGTTCAGTCTCAATGGCGGGGTGCGGGCCGGCCCGGCGGCGATTGCGGCGGGCAGCAGGCCTCTTGGACAGGTTGAGAGATAAAAAAATAATAATTCCCGTGCAGTCTCAATGGCGGGGTGCGGGCCGGGGAATAGGCCTCTTGGCCGGGGTGAATATGTTGGAACGCGGCGCGCGTAAATAGAAGCGGCTGGAGGTACCGGGGGCGAAGCCCGCCCCGGCCCGGAGGCCGAGTTAAAAAAAATAATAATCCCCGTTCAGTCTCAATGGCGGGGTGCGGGCCGGCCCGGCGGCGAGTGCGGCGGGCAGCAGGCCTCTTGGACAGGTTGAGAGATAAAAAAAATAATAATTCCCGTGCAGTCTCAATGGCGGGGTGCGGGCCGGGGAATAGGCCTCTTGGCCGGGGTGAATAGTGTTGGAACACGGCCCGCGGAAATAGTAGCGGCTGGAGGTACCGGGGGCGATGCCCGCCCCGGCCCGGCGGCCAAGTTAAAAAAATAAATAATCCCGTTCAGTCTCAATGGCAGGGTGCGGGCCGGCCCGGCGGCGATTGCGGCGGGCAGCAGGCCTCTTGGACAGGTTGAGAGATAAAAAAATAATAATTCCCATGCAGTCTCAATGGCGGGGTGCGGGCCGGTGAATAGGCCTCTTGGCCGGGGTGAATATGTTGGAACGCGGCGCGCGTAAATAGAAGCGGCTGGAGGTACCGGGGGCGAAGCCCGCCCCGGCCCGGAGGCCGAGTTAAAAAAAATAATAATCCCCGTTCAGTCTCAATGGCGGGGTGCGGGCCGGCCCGGCGGCGAGTGCGGCGGGCAGCAGGCCTCTTGGACAGGTTGAGAGATAAAAAAATAATAATTCCCGTGCAGTCTCAATGGCGGGGTGCGGGCCGGGGAATAGGCCTCTTGGCCGGGGTGAATATGTTGGAACGCGGCGCGCGTAAATAGAAGCGGCTGGAGGTACCGGGGGCGAAGCCCGCCCCGGCCCGGAGGCCGAGTTAAAAAAAAAAATAATCCCCGTTCAGTCTCAATGGCGGGGTGCGGGCCGGCCCGGCGGCGAGTGCGGCGGGCAGCAGGCCTCTTGGACAGGTTGAGAGATAAAAAAATAATAATTCCCGTGCAGTCTCAATGCCGGGGTGCGGGCCGGGGAATAGGCCTCTTGGCCGGGGTGAATAGTGTTGGAACACGGCCCGCGGAAATAGTAGCGGCTGGAGGTACCGGGGGCGATGCCCGCCCGGGCCCGGCGGCCAAGTTAAAAAAATAAATAATCCCCGTTCAGTCTCAATGGCAGGGTGCGGGCCGGCCCGGCGGCGATTGCGGCGGGCAGCAGGCCTCTTGGACAGGTTGAGAGATAAAAAAATAATAATTCCCGTTCAGTCTCAATGGCAGGGTGCGGGCCGGCCCGGCGGCAATTGCGGCGGGCAGCAGGCCTCTTGGACAGGTTGAGAGATAAAAAAATAATAATTCCCATGCAGTCTCAATGGCGGGGTGCGGGCCGGGGAATAGGCCTCTTGGCCGGGGTGAATATGTTGGAACGCTTCGCGCGTAAATAGAAGCGGCTGGAGGTACCGGGGGCGAAGCCCGCCCCGGCCCGGAGGCCGAGTTAAAAAAAATAATAATCCCCGTTCAGTCTCAATGGCGGGGTGCGGGCCGGCCCGGCGGCGAGTGCGGCGGGCAGCAGGCCTCTTGGACAGGTTGAGAGATAAAAAAATAATAATTCCCGTGCAGTCTCAATGGCGGGGTGCGGGCCGGGGAATAGGCCTCTTGGCCGGGGTGAATATGTTGGAACGCGGCGCGCGTAAATAGAAGCGGCTGGAGGTACCGGGGGCGAAGCCCGCCCCGGCCCGGAGGCCGAGTTAAAAAAAATAATAATCCCCGTTCAGTCTCAATGGCGGGGTGCGGGCCGGCCCGGCGGCGATTGCGGCGGGCAGCAGGCCTCTTGGACAGGTTGAGAGATAAAAAAATAATAATTCCCGTGCAGTCTCAATGGCGGGGTGCGGGCCGGGGAATAGGCCTCTTGGCCGGGGTGAATATGTTGGAACGCGGCGCGCGTAAATAGAAGCGGCTGGAGGTACCGGGGGCGAAGCCCGCCCCGGCCCGGAGGCCGAGTTAAAAAAAATAATAATCCCCGTTCAGTCTCAATGGCGGGGTGCGGGCCGGCCCGGCGGCGAGTGCGGCGGGCAGCAGGCCTCTTGGACAGGTTGAGAGATAAAAAAAATAATAATTCCCGTGCAGTCTCAATGGCGGGGTGCGGGCCGGGGAATAGGCCTCTTGGCCGGGGTGAATAGTGTTGGAACACGGCCCGCGGAAATAGTAGCGGCTGGAGGTACCGGGGGCGATGCCCGCCCCGGCCCGGCGGCCAAGTTAAAAAAATAAATAATCCCCGTTCAGTCTCAATGGCAGGGTGCGGGCCGGCCCGGCGGCGATTGCGGCGGGCAGCAGGCCTCTTGGACAGGTTGAGAGATAAAAAAATAATAATTCCCGTGCAGTCTCAATGGCGGGGTGCGGGCCGGGGAATAGGCCTCTTGGCCGGGGTGAATAGTGTTGGAACACGGCCCGCGGAAATAGTAGCGGCTGGAGGTACCGGGGAGGATGCCCGCCCCGGGCCGGCGGCCAAGTTAAAAAAATAAATAATCCCCGTTCAGTCTCAATGGCAGGGTGCGGGCCGGCCCGGCGGCGAGTGCGGCGGGCAGCAGGCCTCTTGGACAGGTTGAGAGATAAAAAAATAATAATTCCCGTTCAGTCTCAATGGCAGGGTGCGGGCCGGCCCGGCGGCGATTGAGGCGGGCAGCAGGCCTCTTGGACAGGTTGAGAGATAAAAAAATAATAATTCCCATGCAGTCTCAATGGCGGGGTGCGGGCCGGGGAATAGGCCTCTTGGCCGGGGTGAATATGTTGGAACGCGGCGCGCGTAAATAGAAGCGGCTGGAGGTACCGGGGGCGAAGCCCGCCCCGGCCCGGAGGCCGAGTTAAAAAAAAAAATAATCCCCGTTCAGTCTCAATGGCGGGGTGCGGGCCGGCCCGGCGGCGAGTGCGGCGGGCAGCAGGCCTCTTGGACAGGTTGAGAGATAAAAAAAATAATAATTCCCGTGCAGTCTCAATGGCGGGGTGCGGGCCGGGGAATAGGCCTCTTGGCCGGGGTGAATAGTGTTGGAACACGGCCCGCGGGAATAGTAGCGGCTGGAGGTACCGGGGGCGATGCCCGCCCCGGCCCGGCGGCCAAGTTAAAAAAATAAATAATCCCCGTTCAGTCTCAATGGCAGGGTGCGGGCCGGCCCGGCGGCGATTGCGGCGGGCAGCAGGCCTCTTGGACAGGTTGAGAGATAAAAAAATAATAATTCCCGTGCAGTCTCAATGGCGGGGTGCGGGCCGGGGAATAGGCCTCTTGGCCGGGGTGAATAGTGTTGGAACACGGCCCGCGGAAATAGTAGCGGCTTGAGGTACCGGGGGCGATGCCCGCCCCGGGCCGGCGGCCAAGTTAAAAAAATAAATAATCCCCGTTCAGTCTCAATGGCAGGGTGCGGGCCGGCCCGGCGGCGAGTGCGGCGGGCAGCAGGCCTCTTGGACAGGTTGAGAGATAAAAAAATAATAATTCCCGTTCAGTCTCAATGGCAGGGTGCGGGCCGGCCCGGCGGCGATTGCGGCGGGCAGCAGGCCTCTTGGACAGGTTGAGAGATAAAAAAATAATAATTCCCATGCAGTCTCAATGGCGGGGTGCGGGCCGGGGAATAGGCCTCTTGGCCGGGGTGAATATGTTGGAACGCGGCGCGCGTAAATAGAAGCGGCTGGAGGTACCGGGGGCGAAGCCCGCCCCGGCCCGGAGGCCCAGTTAAAAAAAATAATAATCCCCGTTCAGTCTCAATGGCGGGGTGCGGGCCGGCCCGGCGGCGAGTGCGGCGGGCAGCAGGCCTCTTGGACAGGTTGAGAGATAAAAAAATAATATTTCCCGTGCAGTCTCAATGGCGGGGTGCGGGCCGGCCCGGCGGCGATTGCGGCGGGCAGCAGGCCTCTTGGACAGGTTGAGAGATAAAAAAATAATAATTCCCGTGCAGTCTCAATGGCGGGGTGCGGGCCGGGGAATAGGCCTCTTGGCCGGGGTGAATATGTTGGAACGCGGCGCGCGTAAATAGAAGCGGCTGGAGGTACCGGGGGCGAAGCCCGCCCCGGCCCGGAGGCCGAGTTAAAAAAAATAATAATCCCCGTTCAGTCTCAATGGCGGGGTGCGGGCCGGCCCGGCGGCGATTGCGGCGGGCAGCAGGCCTCTTGGACAGGTTGAGAGATAAAAAAATAATAATTCCCGTGCAGTCTCAATGGCGGGGTGCGGGCCGGGGAATAGGCCTCTTGGCCGGGGTGAATAGTGTTGGAACACGGCCCGCGGAAATAGTAGCGGCTGGAGGTACCGGGGGCGATGCCCGCCCCGGCCCGGCGGCCAAGTTAAAAAAATAAATAATCCCGTTCAGTCTCAATGGCAGGGTGCGGGCCGGCCCGGCGGCGATTGCGGCGGGCAGCAGGCCTCTTGGACAGGTTGAGAGATAAAAAAATAATAATTCCCATGCAGTCTCAATGGCGGGGTGCGGGCCGGGGAATAGGCCTCTTGGCCGGGGTGAATATGTTGGAACGCGGCGCGCGTAAATAGAAGCGGCTGGAGGTACCGGGGGCGAAGCCCGCCCCGGCCCGGAGGCCGAGTTAAAAAAAATAATAATCCCCGTTCAGTCTCAATGGCGGGGTGCGGGCCGGCCCGGCGGCGAGTGCGGCGGGCAGCAGGCCTCTTGGACAGGTTGAGAGATAAAAAAATAATAATTCCCGTGCAGTCTCAATGGCGGGGTGCGGGCCGGTAAATAGGCCTCTTGGCCGGGGTGAATATGTTGGAACGCGGCGCGCGTAAATAGAAGCGGCTGGAGGTACCGGGGGCGAAGCCCGCCCCGGCCCGGAGGCCGAGTTAAAAAAAATAATAATCCCCGTTCAGTCTCAATGGCGGGGTGCGGGCCGGCCCCGCGGCGAGTGCGGCGGGCAGCAGGCCTCTTGGACAGGTTGAGAGATAAAAAAATAATAATTCCCGTGCAGTCTCAATGGCGGGGTGCGGGCCGGGGAATAGGCCTCTTGGCCGGGGTGAATAGTGTTGGAACACGGCCCGCGGAAATAGTAGCGGCTGGAGGTACCGGGGGCGATGCCCGCCCGGGCCCGGCGGCCAAGTTAAAAAAATAAATAATCCCCGTTCAGTCTCAATGGCAGGGTGCGGGCCGGCCCGGCGGCGATTGCGGCGGGCAGCAGGCCTCTTGGACAGGTTGAGAGATAAAAAAATAATAATTCCCGTTCAGTCTCAATGGCAGGGTGCGGGCCGGCCCGGCGGCAATTGCGGCGGGCAGCAGGCCTCTTGGACAGGTTGAGAGATAAAAAAATAATAATTCCCGTGCAGTCTCAATGGCGGGGTGCGGGCCGGGGAATAGGCCTCTTGGCCGGGGTGAATAGTGTTGGAACACGGCCCGCGGAAATAGTAGCGGCTGGAGGTACCGGGGGCGATGCCCGCCCCGGCCCGGCGGCCAAGTTAAAAAAATAAATAATCCCCGTTCAGTCTCAATGGCAGGGTGCGGGCCGGCCCGGCGGCGATTGCGGCGGGCAGCAGGCCTCTTGGACAGGTTGAGAGATAAAAAAATAATAATTCCCATGCAGTCTCAATGGCGGGGTGCGGGCCGGGGAATAGGCCTCTTGGCCGGGGTGAATATGTTGGAACGCGGCGCGCGTAAATAGAAGCGGCTGGAGGTACCGGGGGCGAAGCCCGCCCCGGCCCGGAGGCCGAGTTAAAAAAAATAATAATCCCCGTTCAGTCTCAATGGCGGGGTGCGGGCCGGCCCGGCGGCGAGTGCGGCGGGCAGCAGGCCTCTTGGACAGGTTGAGAGATAAAAAAATAATAATTCCCGTGCAGTCTCAATGGCGGGGTGCGGGCCGGGGAATAGGCCTCTTGGCCGGGGTGAATATGTTGGAACGCAGCGCGCGTAAATAGAAGCGGCTGGAGGTACCGGGGGCGAAGCCCGCCCCGGCCCGGAGGCCGAGTTAAAAAAAATAATAATCCCCGTTCAGTCTCAATGGCGGGGTGCGGGCCGGCCCGGCGGCGAGTGCGGCGGGCAGCAGGCCTCTTGGACAGGTTGAGAGATAAAAAAAATAATAATTCCCGTGCAGTCTCAATGGCGGGGTGCGGGCCGGGGAATAGGCCTCTTGGCCGGGGTGAATAGTGTTGGAACACGGCCCGCGGAAATAGTAGCGGCTGGAGGTACCGGGGGCGATGCCCGCCCCGGCCCGGCGGCCAAGTTAAAAAAATAAATAATCCCCGTTCAGTCTCAATGGCAGGGTGCGGGCCGGCCCAGCGGCGATTGCGGCGGGCAGCAGGCCTCTTGGACAGGTTGAGAGATAAAAAAATAATAATTCCCGTTCAGTCTCAATGGCGGGGTGCGGGCCGGCCCGGCGGCGATTGCGGCGGGCAGCAGGCCTCTTGGACAGGTTGAGAGATAAAAAAATAATAATTCCCGTGCAGTCTCAATGGCGGGGTGCGGGCCGGGGAATAGGCCTCTTGGCCGGGGTGAATAGTGTTGGAACACGGCCCGCGGAAATAGTAGCGGCTGGAGGTACCGGGGGCGATGCCCGCCCCGGCCCGGCCAAGTTAAAAAAATAAATAATCCCGTTCAGTCTCAATGGCAGGGTGCGGGCCGGCCCGGCGGCGATTGCGGCGGGCAGCAGGCCTCTTGGACAGGTTGAGAGATAAAAAAATAATAATTCCCATGCAGTCTCAATGGCGGGGTGCGGGCCGGGGAATAGGCCTCTTGGCCGGGGTGAATATGTTGGAACGCGGCGCGCGTAAATAGAAGCGGCTGGAGGTACCGGGGGCGAAGCCCGCCCCGGCCCGGAGGCCGAGTTAAAAAAAATAATAATCCCCGTTCAGTCTCAATGGCGGGGTGCGGGCCGGCCCGGCGGCGATTGCGGCGGGCAGCAGGCCTCTTGGACAGGTTGAGAGATAAAAAAATAATAATTCCCGTGCAGTCTCAATGGCGGGGTGCGGGCCGGGGAATAGGCCTCTTGGCCGGGGTGAATAGTGTTGGAACACGGCCCGCGGAAATAGTAGCGGCTGGAGGTACCGGGGGCGATGCCCGCCCCGGCCCGGCGGCCAAGTTAAAAAAATAAATAATCCCGTTCAGTCTCAATGGCAGGGTGCGGGCCGGCCCGGCGGCGATTGCGGCGGGCAGCAGGCCTCTTGGACAGGTTGAGAGATAAAAAAATAATAATTCCCATGCAGTCTCAATGGCGGGGTGCGGGCCGGGGAATAGGCCTCTTGGCCGGGGTGAATATGTTGGAACGCGGCGCGCGTAAATAGAAGCGGCTGGAGGTACCGGGGGCGAAGCCCGCCCCGGCCCGGAGGCCGAGTTAAAAAAAATAATAATCCCCGTTCAGTCTCAATGGCGGGGTGCGGGCCGGCCCAGCGGCGAGTGCGGCGGGCAGCAGGCCTCTTGGACAGGTTGAGAGATAAAAAAATAATAATTCCCGTGCAGTCTCAATGGCGGGGTGCGGGCCGGGGAATAGGCCTCTTGGCCGGGGTGAATATGTTGGAACGCGGCGCGCGTAAATAGAAGCGGCTGGAGGTACCGGGGGCGAAGCCCGCCCCGGCCCGGAGGCCGAGTTAAAAAAAATAATAATCCCCGTTCAGTCTCAATGGCGGGGTGCGGGCCGGCCCGGCGGCGATTGCGGCGGGCAGCAGGCCTCTTGGACAGGTTGAGAGATAAAAAAATAATAATTCCCGTGCAGTCTCAATGGCGGGGTGCGGGCCGGGGAATAGGCCTCTTGGCCGGGGTGAATATGTTGGAACGCGGCGCGCGTAAATAGAAGCGGCTGGAGGTACCGGGGGCGAAGCCCGCCCCGGCCCGGAGGCCGAGTTAAAAAAAATAATAATCCCCGTTCAGTCTCAATGGCGGGGTGCGGGCCGGCCCGGCGGCGATTGCGGCGGGCAGCAGGCCTCTTGGACAGGTTGAGAGATAAAAAAATAATAATTCCCGTGCAGTCTCAATGGCGGGGTGCGGGCCGGGGAATAGGCCTCTTGGCCGGGGTGAATATGTTGGAACGCGGCGCGCGTAAATAGAAGCGGCTGGAGGTACCGGGGGCGAAGCCCGCCCCGGCCCGGAGGCCGAGTTAAAAAAAATAATAATCCCCGTTCAGTCTCAATGGCGGGGTGCGGGCCGGCCCGGCGGCGAGTGCGGCGGGCAGCAGGCCTCTTGGACAGGTTGAGAGATAAAAAAATAATAATTCCCGTGCAGTCTCAATGGCGGGGTGCGGGCCGGGGAATAGGCCTCTTGGCCGGGGTGAATATGTTGGAACGCGGCGCGCGTAAATAGAAGCGGCTGGAGGTACCGGGGGCGAAGCCCGCCCCGGCCCGGAGGCCGAGTTAAAAAAAATAATAATCCCCGTTCAGTCTCAATGGCGGGGTGCGGGCCGGCCCGGCGGCGAGTGCGGCGGGCAGCAGGCCTCTTGGACAGGTTGAGAGATAAAAAAATAATAATTCCCGTGCAGTCTCAATGGCGGGGTGCGGGCCGGGGAATAGGCCTCTTGGCCGGGGTGAATAGTGTTGGAACACGGCCCGCGGAAATAGTAGCGGCTGGAGGTACCGGGGGCGATGCCCGCCCCGGCCCGGCGGCCAAGTTAAAAAAATAAATAATCCCCGTTCAGTCTCAATGGCAGGGTGCGGGCCAGCCCGGCGGCGATTGCGGCGGGCAGCAGGCCTCTTGGACAGGTTGAGAGATAAAAAAATAATAATTCCCGTTCAGTCTCAATGGCAGGGTGCGGGCCGGCCCGGCGGCAATTGCGGCGGGCAGCAGGCCTCTTGGACAGGTTGAGAGATAAAAAAATAATAATTCCCATGCAGTCTCAATGGCGGGGTGCGGGCCGGGGAATAGGCCTCTTGGCCGGGGTGAATATGTTGGAACGCGGCGCGCGTAAATAGAAGCGGCTGGAGGTACCGGGGGCGAAGCCCGCCCCGGCCCGGAGGCCGAGTTAAAAAAAATAATAATCCCCGTTCAGTCTCAATGGCGGGGTGCGGGCCGGCCCGGCGGCGAGTGCGGCGGGCAGCAGGCCTCTTGGACAGGTTGAGAGATAAAAAAATAATAATTCCCGTGCAGTCTCAATGGCGGGGTGCGGGCCGGGAAATAGGCCTCTTGGCCGGGGTGAATATGTTGGAACGCGGCGCGCGTAAATAGAAGCGGCTGGAGGTACCGGGGGCGAAGCCCGCCCCGGCCCGGAGGCCGAGTTAAAAAAAATAATAATCCCCGTTCAGTCTCAATGGCGGGGTGCGGGCCGGCCCGGCGGCGAGTGCGGCGGGCAGCAGGCCTCTTGGACAGGTTGAGAGATAAAAAAATAATAATTCCCGTGCAGTCTCAATGGCGGGGTGCGGGCCGGGGAATAGGCCTCTTGGCCGGGGTGAATAGTGTTGGAACACGGCCCGCGGAAATAGTAGCGGCTGGAGGTACCGGGGGCGATGCCCGCCCCGGCCCGGCGGCCAAGTTAAAAAAATAAATAATCCC
This sequence comes from Hippocampus zosterae, assembly GCF_025434085.1. Taxonomy (NCBI): domain Eukaryota; kingdom Metazoa; phylum Chordata; class Actinopteri; order Syngnathiformes; family Syngnathidae; genus Hippocampus; species Hippocampus zosterae. Next base: position 816,766 of record NW_026262854.1, on the reverse strand, counting down.
GTTCAGTCTCAATGGCAGGGTGCGGGCCGGCCCGGCGGCGATTGCGGCGGGCAGCAGGCCTCTTGGACAGGTTGAGAGATAAAAAAATAATAATTCCCATGCAGTCTCAATGGCGGGGTGCGGGCCGGGGAATAGGCCTCTTGGCCGGGGTGAATATGTTGGAACGCGGCGCGCGTAAATAGAAGCGGCTGGAGGTACCGGGGGCGAAGCCCGCCCCGGCCCGGAGGCCGAGTTAAAAAAAAATAATAATCCCCGTTCAGTCTCAATGGCGGGGTGCGGGCCGGCCCGGCGGCGAGTGCGGCGGGCAGCAGGCCTCTTGGACAGGTTGAGAGATAAAAAAATAATAATTCCCGTGCAGTCTCAATGGCGGGGTGCGGGCCGGGGAATAGGCCTCTTGGCCGGGGTGAATATGTTGGAACGCGGCGCGCGTAAATAGAAGCGGCTGGAGGTACCGGGGGCGAAGCCCGCCCCGGCCCGGAGGCCGAGTTAAAAAAAATAATAATCCCCGTTCAGTCTCAATGGCGGGGTGCGGGCCGGCCCGGCGGCGAGTGCGGCGGGCAGCAGGCCTCTTGGACAGGTTGAGAGATAAAAAAATAATAATTCCCGTGCAGTCTCAATGGCGGGGTGCGGGCCGGGGAATAGGCCTCTTGGCCGGGGTGAATAGTGTTGGAACACGGCCCGCGGAAATAGTAGCGGCTGGAGGTACCGGGGGCGATGCCCGCCCCGGCCCGGCGGCCAAGTTAAAAAAATAAATAATCCCCGTTCAGTCTCAATGGCAGGGTGCGGGCCGGCCCGGCGGCGATTGCGGCGGGCAGCAGGCCTCTTGGACAGGTTGAGAGATAAAAAAATAATAATTCCCGTTCAGTCTCAAATGGCGGGGTGCGGGCCGGGGAATAGGCCTCTTGGCCGGGGTGAATAGTGTTGGAACACGGCCCGCGGAAATAGTAGCGGCTGGAGGTACCGGGGAGGATGCCCGCCCCGGGCCGGCGGCCAAGTTAAAAAAATAAATAATCCCCGTTCAGTCTCAATGGCAGGGTGCGGGCCGGCCCGGCGGCGAGTGCGGCGGGCAGCAGGCCTCTTGGACAGGTTGAGAGATAAAAAAATAATAATTCCCGTTCAGTCTCAATGGCAGGGTGCGGGCCGGCCCGGCGGCGATTGCGGCGGGCAGCAGGCCTCTTGGACAGGTTGAGAGATAAAAAAATAATAATTCCCATGCAGTCTCAATGGCGGGGTGCGGGCCGGGGAATAGGCCTCTTGGCCGGGGTGAATATGTTGGAACGCGGCGCGCGTAAATAGAAGCGGCTGGAGGTACCGGGGGCGAAGCCCGCCCCGGCCCGGAGGCCGAGTTAAAAAAAATAATAATCCCCGTTCAGTCTCAATGGCGGGGTGCGGGCCGGCCCGGCGGCGAGTGCGGCGGGCAGCAGGCCTCTTGGACAGGTTGAGAGATAAAAAAATAATAATTCCCGTGCAGTCTCAATGGCGGGGTGCGGGCCGGGGAATAGGCCTCTTGGCCGGGGTGAATAGTGTTGGAACACGGCCCGCGGGAATAGTAGCGGCTGGAGGTACCGGGGGCGATGCCCGCCCCGGCCCGGCGGCCAAGTTAAAAAAATAAATAATCCCCGTTCAGTCTCAATGGCAGGGTGCGGGCCGGCCCGGCGGCGATTGCGGCGGGCAGCAGGCCTCTTGGACAGGTTGAGAGATAAAAAAATAATAATTCCCATGCAGTCTCAATGGCGGGGTGCGGGCCGGGGAATAGGCCTCTTGGCCGGGGTGAATATGTTGGAACGCGGCGCGCGTAAATAGAAGCGGCTGGAGGTACCGGGGGCGAAGCCCGCCCCGGCCCGGAGGCCGAGTTAAAAAAAATAATAATCCCCGTTCAGTCTCAATGGCGGGGTGCGGGCCGGCCCGGCGGCGAGTGCGGCGGGCAGCAGGCCTCTTGGACAGGTTGAGAGATAAAAAAATAATAATTCCCGTGCAGTCTCAATGGCGGGGTGCGGGCCGGGGAATAGGCCTCTTGGCCGGGGTGAATATGTTGGAACGCGGCGCGCGTAAATAGAAGCGGCTGGAGGTACCGGGGGCGAAGCCCGCCCCGGCCCGGAGGCCGAGTTAAAAAAAATAATAATCCCGTTCAGTCTCAATGGCGGGGTGCGGGCCGGCCCGGCGGCGAGTGCGGCGGGCAGCAGGCCTCTTGGACAGGTTGAGAGATAAAAAAATAATAATTCCCGTGCAGTCTCAATGGCGGGGTGCGGGCCGGGGAATAGGCCTCTTGGCCGGGGTGAATAGTGTTGGAACACGGCCCGCGGAAATAGTAGCGGCTGGAGGTACCGGGGGCGATGCCCGCCCGGGCCCGGCGGGCAAGTTAAAAAAATAAATAATCCCCGTTCAGTCTCAATGGCAGGGTGCGGGCCGGCCCGGCGGCGATTGCGGCGGGCAGCAGGCCTCTTGGACAGGTTGAGAGATAAAAAAATAATAATTCCCGTTCAGTCTCAATGGCAGGGTGCGGGCCGGCCCGGCGGCAATTGCGGCGGGCAGCAGGCCTCTTGGACAGGTTGAGAGATAAAAAAATAATAATTCCCATGCAGTCTCAATGGCGGGGTGCGGGCCGGGGAATAGGCCTCTTGGCCGGGGTGAATATGTTGGAACGCGGCGCGCGTAAATAGAAGCGGCTGGAGGTACCGGGGGCGAAGCCCGCCCCGGCCCGGAGGCCGAGTTAAAAAAAATAATAATCCCCGTTCAGTCTCAATGGCGGGGTGCGGGCCGGCCCGGCGGCGAGTGCGGCGGGCAGCAGGCCTCTTGGACAGGTTGAGAGATAAAAAAATAATAATTCCCGTGCAGACTCAATGGCGGGGTGCGGGCCGGGGAATAGGCCTCTTGGCCGGGGTGAATATGTTGGAACGCGGCGCGCGTAAATAGAAGCGGCTGGAGGTACCGGGGGCGAAGCCCGCCCCGGCCCGGAGGCCGAGTTAAAAAAAATAATAATCCCCGTTCAGTCTCAATGGCGGGGTGCGGGCCGGCCCGGCGGCGATTGCGGCGGGCAGCAGGCCTCTTGGACAGGTTGAGAGATAAAAAAATAATAATTCCCGTGCAGTCTCAATGGCGGGGTGCGGGCCGGGGAATAGGCCTCTTGGCCGGGGTGAATAGTGTTGGAACACGGCCCGCGGAAATAGTAGCGGCTGGAGGTACCGGGGGCGATGCCCGCCCCGGCCCGGCGGCCAAGTTAAAAAAATAAATAATCCCGTTCAGTCTCAATGGCGGGGTGCGGGCCGGCCCGGCGGCGAGTGCGGCGGGCAGCAGGCCTCTTGGACAGGTTGAGAGATAAAAAAATAATAATTCCCGTGCAGTCTCAATGGCGGGGTGCGGGCCGGGGAATAGGCCTCTTGGCCGGGGTGAATATGTTGGAACGCGGCGCGCGTAAATAGAAGCGGCTGGAGGTACCGGGGGCGAAGCCCGCCCCGGCCCGGAGGCCGAGTTAAAAAAAATAATAATCCCCGTTCAGTCTCAATGGCGGGGTGCGGGCCGGCCCGGCGGCGAGTGCGGCGGGCAGCAGGCCTCTTGGACAGGTTGAGAGATAAAAAAATAATAATTCCCGTGCAGTCTCAATGGCGGGGTGCGGGCCGGGGAATAGGCCTCTTGGCCGGGGTGAATAGTGTTGGAACACGGCCCGCGGAAATAGCAGCGGCTGGAGGTACCGGGGGCGAAGCCCGCCCCGGCCCGGAGGCCGAGTTAAAAAAAATAATAATCCCCGTTCAGTCTCAATGGCGGGGTGCGGGCCGGCCCGGCGGCGAGTGCGGCGGGCAGCAGGCCTCTTGGACAGGTTGAGAGATAAAAAAATAATAATTCCCGTGCAGTCTCAATGGCGGGGTGCGGGCCGGGGAATAGGCCTCTTGGCCGGGGTGAATAGTGTTGGAACACGGCCCGCGGAAATAGTAGCGGCTGGAGGTACCGGGGGCGATGCCCGCCCGGGCCCGGCGGCCAAGTTAAAAAAATAAATAATCCCCGTTCAGTCTCAATGGCAGGGTGCGGGCCGGCCCGGCGGCGATTGCGGCGGGCAGCAGGCCTCTTGGACAGGTTGAGAGATAAAAAAATAATAATTCCCGTTCAGTCTCAATGGCAGGGTGCGGGCCGGCCCGGCGGCAATTGCGGCGGGCAGCAGGCCTCTTGGACAGGTTGAGAGATAAAAAAATAATAATTCCCATGCAGTCTCAATGGCGGGGTGCGGGCCGGGGAATAGGCCTCTTGGCCGGGGTGAATATGTTGGAACGCGGCGCGCGTAAATAGAAGCGGCTGGAGGTACCGGGGGCGAAGCCCGCCCCGGCCCGGAGGCCGAGTTAAAAAAAATAATAATCCCCGTTCAGTCTCAATGGCGGGGTGCGGGCCGGCCCGGCGGCGAGTGCGGCGGGCAGCAGGCCTCTTGGACAGGTTGAGAGATAAAAAAATAATAATTCCCGTGCAGTCTCAATGGCGGGGTGCGGGCCGGGGAATAGGCCTCTTGGCCGGGGTGAATATGTTGGAACGCGGCGCGCGTAAATAGAAGCGGCTGGAGGTACCGGGGGCGAAGCCCGCCCCGGCCCGGAGGCCGAGTTAAAAAAAATAATAATCCCCGTTCAGTCTCAATGGCGGGGTGCGGGCCGGCCCGGCGGCGATTGCGGCGGGCAGCAGGCCTCTTGGACAGGTTGAGAGATAAAAAAATAATAATTCCCGTGCAGTCTCAATGGCGGGGTGCGGGCCGGCCCCTGCGGCGAGTGCGGCGGGCAGCAGGCCTCTTGGACAGTTTGAGAGATAAAAAAAAAAATAATTCCCGTGTAGTCTCAATGGCGGGGTGCGGGCCGGCCCGGAGGACGAGTGTGGCCGGGGAAGAGGCCTCTTGGCCGGGGTTAATAGTGTTGGAACGCGGCCCGCGGAAATAGTAGCGGCTGGAGGTACCGGGGGCGAAGCCCCGGCCCGGCGGCCGAGTTAAAAAAAATAATAATCCCGTTCAGTCTCAATGGCGGGGTGCGGGCCGGCCCGGCGGACGAGTGTGGCCGGGGAAGAGGCCTCTTGGCCGGGGTGAATAGTGTTGGAACGCGGCCCGCGGAAATAGTAGCGGCTGGAGGTACCGGGGGCGATGCCCGCCCCGGCCCGGCGGCCAAGTTAAAAAAATAAATAATCCCTGTTCAGTCTCAATGGCAGGGTGCGGGCCGGCCCGGCGGCGATTGCGGCGGGTAGCAGGCCTCTTGGACAGGTTGAGAGATAAAAAAATAATAATTCCAATGCAGTCTCAATGGCGGGGTGCGGGCCGGCCCAGCGGCGAGTGCGGCGGGCAGCAGGCCTCTTGGACAGGTTGAGAGATAAAAAAATAATAATCCCCGTTCAGTCGGGCCGGCCCGGCGGCGATTGCGGCGGGCAGCAGGCCTCTTGGACAGTTTGAGAGATAAAAAAAATAATAATTCCCGTGCAGTCTCAATGGCGGGGTGCGGGCCGGCCCGGCGGCTAGTGCGGCGGGCAGCAGGCCTCTTGGACAGGTTGAGAGATAAAAAAAAAAATAATTCCCGTGCAGTCTCAATGGCGGGGTGCGGGCCGGCCCGGCGGACGAGTGTGGCCGGGGAAGAGGCCTCTTGGACAGGTTGAGAGATAAAAAAATAATAATTCCCGTGCAGTCTCAATGGCGGGGTGCGGGCCTGCCCGGCGGCGAGTGCGGCGGGCAGCCGGCCTCTTGGACAGGTTGAGAGATAAAAAAATAATAATTCCCGTGCAGTCTCAATGGCGGGGTGCGGGCCGGCCCGGCGGACGAGTGTGGCCGGGGAAGAGGCCTCTTGGCCGGTGTGAATAGTGTTGGAACGCGGCCCGCGGAAATAGTAGCGGCTGGAGGTACCGGGGGCGAAGCCCGCCCCGGCCCGGCGGCCAAGTTAAAAAAATAAATAATCCCCGTTCAGTCTCAATGGCAGGGTGCGGGCCGGCCCGGCGGCGATTGCGGCGGGCAGCAGGCCTCTTGGACAGGTTGAGGGATAAAAAAATAATAATTCCCATGCAGTCTCAATGGCGGGGTGCGGGCCGGCCCGGCGGACGAGTGTGGCCGGGGAAGAGGCCTTTTGGCCGGGGTGAATAGTGTTGGAACGCGGCCCGCGGAAATAGTAGCGGCTGGAGGTACCGGGGGCGAAGCCCGCCCCGGCCCGGCGGCCAAGTTAAAAAAATAAATAATCCCTTCAGTCTCAATGGCAGGGTGCGGGCCGGCCCGGTGGCCGAGTGTGGCCGGGGAAGAGGCCTCTTGAACGGGGTTAATAGTGTTGGAACGCGGCCCGCGGAAATAGTAGCGTCTGGAGGTACCGGGGGCGAAGCCCGCCCCGGCCCGGCGGCCGAGTTAAAAAAAATAATAATTCCGTTCAGTCTCAATGGCGGGGTGCGGGCCGGCCCGGCGGCGATTGCGGCGGGCAGCAGTTCTCTTGGACAGGTTGAGAGATAAAAAAATAATAATTCCCATGCAGTCTCAATGGCGGGGTGCGGGCCGGCCCGGCGGCGAGTGCGGCGGGTAGCAGGCCTCTTGGACAGGTTGAGAGATAAAAAAATAATAATTCCCGTGCAGTCTCAATGGCGGGGTGCGGGCCGGCCCGGCGGACGAGTGTGGCCGGGGAAGAGGCCTCTTGGCCGGGGCTAATATGTTGGAACTCGGCGCGCGTAAATAGAAGCGGCTGGAGGTACCGGGGGCGAAGCCCGCCCCGGCCCGGCGGCCAAGTTAAAAAAATAATAATTCCCGTGCAGTCTCAATGGCGGGGTGCGGGCCGGGGAATAGGCCTCTTGGCCGGGGTGAATAGTGTTGGAACACGGCCCGCGGAAATAGTAGCGGCTGGAGGTACCGGGGGCGATGCCCGCCCCGGCCCGGCGGCCAAGTTAAAAAAATAAATAATACACGTTCAGTCTCAATGGCAGGGTGCGGGGCGGGCAGCAGGCCTCTTGGACAGGTTGAGAGATAAAAAAATAATAATTCCCATGCAGTCTCAATGGCGGGGTGCGGGCCGGGGAATAGGCCTCTTGGCCGGGGTGAATAGTGTTGGAACACGGCCCGCGGAAATAGTAGCGGCTGGAGGTACCGGGGGCGATGCCCGCCCCGGGCCGGCGGCCAAGTTAAAAAAATAAATAATCCCCGTTCAGTCTCAATGGCAGGGTGCGGGCCGGCCCGGCGGCGGTTGCGGCGGGCAGCAGGCCTCTTGCACAGGTTGAGAGATAAAAAAATAATAATTCCCGTGCAGTCTCAATGGCGGGGTGCGGGCCGGCCCGGCGGACGAGTGTGGCCGGGGAAGAGGCCTCTTGGCCGGGGTGAATATGTTGGAACGCGGCGCGCGTAAATAGAAGCGGCTGGAGGTACCGGGGGCGAAGCCCGCCCCGGCCCGGAGGCCGAGTTAAAAAAAATAATAATCCCCGTTGAGTCTCAATGGTGGGGTGCGGGCCGGCCCGGCGGCGAGTGCGGCGGGCAGCAGGCCTCTTGGACAGGTTGAGAGATAAAAAAATAATAATTCCCGTGCAGTCTCAATGGCGGGATGCGGGCCGGGGAATAGGCCTCTTGGCCGGGGTGAATAGTGTTGGAACACGGCCCGCGGAAATAGTAGCGGCTGGAGGTACCAGGGGCGATGCCAGCCCCGGCCCGGCGGCCAAGTTAAAAAAAATAAATAATCCCCGTTCAGTCTCAATGGCAGGGTGCGGGCCGGCCCGGCGGCGATTGCGGCGGGCAGCAGTTCTCTTGGACAGGTTGAGAGATAAAAAAATAATAATTCCCATGCAGTCTCAATGGCGGGGTGCGGGCCGGGGAATAGGCCTCTTGGCCGGGGTGAATAGTGTTGGAACACATTCCGCGGAAATAGTAGCGGCTGGAGGTACCGGGGGCGATGCCCGCCCCGGGCCGGCGGCCAAGTTAAAAAAATAAATAATCCCCGTTCAGTCTCAATGGCAGGGTGCGGGCCGGCCCGGCGGCGATTGCGGCGGGCAGCAGGCCTCTTGGACAGGTAGAGAGATAAAAAAATAATAATTCCCGTGCAGTCTCAATGGCGGGGTGCGGGCCGGGGAATAGGCCTCTTGGCCGGGGTGAATAGTGTTGGAACACGGCCCGCGGAAATAGTAGCGGCTGGAGGTACCGGGGGCGATGCCCGCCCCGGCCCGGCGGCCAAGTTAAAAAAATAAATAATCCCGTTCAGTCTCAATGGCAGGGTGCGGGCCGGCCCGGCGGCGATTGCGGCGGGCAGCAGGCCTCTTGGACAGGTTGAGAGATAAAAAAATAATAATTCCCGTGCAGTCTCAATGGCGGGGTGCGGGCCGGCCCGGCGGACGAGTGTGGCCGGGGAAGAGGCCTCTTGGCCGGGGTGAATATGTTGGAACGCGGCGCGCGTAAATAGAAGCGGCTGGAGGTACCGGGGGCGAAGCCCGCCCCGGCCCGGAGGCCGAGTTAAAAAAAAAAATAATCCCCGTTGAGTCTCAATGGCGGGGTGCGGGCCGGCCCGGCGGCGAGTGCGGCGGGCAGCAGGCCTCTTGGACAGGTTGAGAGATAAAAAAATAATAATTCCCGTGCAGTCTCAATGGCGGGGTGCGGGCCGGGGAATAGGCCTCTTGGCCGGGGTGAATAGTGTTGGAACACGGCCCGCGGAAATAGTAGCGGCTGGAGGTACCAGGGGCGATGCCCGCCCCGGCCCGGCGGCCAAGTTAAAAAAAATAAATAATCCCCGTTCAGTCTCAATGGCAGGGTGCGGGCCGGCCCGGCGGCGATTGCGGCGGGCAGCAGTTCTCTTGGACAGGTTGAGAGATAAAAAAATAATAATTCCCATGCAGTCTCAATGGCGGGGTGCGGGCCGGGGAATAGGCCTCTTGGCCGGGGTGAATAGTGTTGGAACACGGTCCGCGGAAATAGTAGCGGCTGGAGGTACCGGGGGCGATGCCCGCCCCGGGCCGGCGGCCAAGTTAAAAAAATAAATAATCCCCGTTCAGTCTCAATGGCAGGGTGCGGGCCGGCCCGGCGGCGATTGCGGCGGGCAGCAGGCCTCTTGGACAGGTTGAGAGATAAAAAAATAATAATTCCCGTGCAGTCTCAATGGCGGGGTGCGGGCCGGCCCGGCGGACGAGTGTGGCCGGGGAAGAGGCCTCTTGGCCGGGGTGAATATGTTGGAACGCGGCGCGCGTAAATGGAAGCGGCTGGAGGTACCGGGGGCGAAGCCCGCCCCGGCCCGGAGGCCGAGTTAAAAAAAATAATAATCCCCGTTCAGTCTCAATGGCGGGGTGCGGGCCGGCCCGGCGGCGATTGCGGCGGGCAGCAGGCCTCTTGGACAGGTTGAGAGATAAAAAATTAATAATTCCCATGCAGTCTCAATGGCGGGGTGCGGGCCGGGGAATAGGCCTCTTGGCCGGGGTGAATAGTGTTGGAACACGGCCCGCGGAAATAGTAGCGGCTGGAGGTACCGGGGGCGATGCCCGCCCCGGGCCGGCGGCCAAGTTAAAAAAATAAATAATCCCCGTTCAGTCTCAATGGCAGGGTGCGGGCCGGCCCGGCGGCGATTGCGGCGGGCAGCAGGCCTCTTGGACAGGTTGAGAGATAAAAAAAATAATAATTCCCATGCAGTCTCAATGGCGGGGTGCGGGCCGGGGAATAGGCCTCTTGGCCGGGGTGAATAGTGTTGGAACACGGCCCGCGGAAATAGTAGCAGCTGGAGGTACCGGGGGCGATGCCCGCCCCGGGCCGGCGGCCAAGTTAAAAAAATAAATAATCCCCGTTCAGTCTCAATGGCAGGGTGCGGGCCGGCCCGGCGGCGATTGCGGCGGGCAGCAGGCCTCTTGGACAGGTTGAGAGATAAAAAAATAATAATTCCCGTGCAGTCTCAATGGCGGGGTGCGGGCCGGCCCGGCGGACGAGTGTGGCCGGGGTGAATAGTGTTGGAACACGGCCCGCGGAAATAGTAGCGGCTGGAGGTACCGGGGGCGATGCCCGCCCCGGGCCGGCGGCCAAGTTAAAAAAATAAATAATCCCCGTTCAGTCTCAATGGCAGGGTGCGGGCCGGCCCGGCGGCGATTGCGGCGGGCAGCAGGTCTCTTGGACAGGTTGAGAGATAAAAAAATAATAATTCCCATGCAGTCTCAATGGCGGGGTGCGGGCCGGGGAATAGGCCTCTTGGCCGGGGTGAATAGTGTTGGAACACGGCCCGCGGAAATAGTAGCGGCTGGAGGTACCGGGGGCGATGCCCGCCCCGGGCCGGCGGCCAAGTTAAAAAAATAAATAATCCCCGTTCAGTCTCAATGGCAGGGTGCGGGCCGGCCCGGCGGCGAGTGCGGCGGGCAGCAGGCCTCTTGGACAGGTTGAGAGATAAAAAAATAATAATTCCCGTGCAGTCTCAATGGCGGGGTGCGGGCCGGCCCGGCGGACGAGTGTGGCCGGGGAAGAGGCCTCTTGGCCGGGGTGAATATGTTGGAACGCGGCGCGCGTAAATAGAAGCGGCTGGAGGTACCGGGGGCGAAGCCCGCCCCGGCCCGAAGGCCGAGTTAAAAAAAATAATAATCCCCGTTCAGTCTCAATGGCGGGGTGCGGGCCGGCCCGGCGGCGAGTGCGGCGGGCAGCAGGCCTCTTGGACAGGTTGAGAGATAAAAAAATAATAATTCCCGTGCAGTCTCAATGGCGGGGTGCGGGCCGGCCCGGCGGACGAGTGTGGCCGGGGAAGAGGCCTCTTGGCCGGGGTGAATATGTTGGAACGCGGCGCGCGTAAATAGAAGCGGCTGGAGGTACCGGGGGCGAAGCCCGCCCCGGCCCGGAGGCCGAGTTAAAAAAAATAATAATCCCCGTTCAGTCTCAATGGCGGGGTGCGGGCCAGCCCGGCGGCGATTGCGGCGGGCAGCAGGCCTCTTGGACAGGTTGAGAGATAAAAAAATAATAATTCCCATGCAGTCTCAATGGCGGGGTGCGGGCCGGCCCGGAGGACGAGTGTGGCCGGGGAAGAGGCCTCTTGGCCGGGGTGAATATGTTGGAACGCGGCGCGCGTAAATAGAAGCGGCTGGAGGTACCGGGGGCGAAGCCCGCCCCGGCCCGGAGGCCGAGTTAAAAAAAATAATAATCCCCGTTCAGTCTCAATGGCGGGGTGCGGGCCGGCCCGGCGGCGAGTGCGGCGGGCAGCAGGCCTCTTGGACAGGTTGAGAGATAAAAAAATAATAATTCCCGTTCAGTCTCAATGGCAGGGTGCGGGCCGGCCCGGCGGCGATTGCGGCGGGCAGCAGGCCTCTTGGACAGGTTGAGAGATAAAAAAATAATAATTCCCATGCAGTCTCAATGGCGGGGTGCGGGCCGGGGAATAGGCCTCTTGGCCGGGGTGAATAGTGTTGGAACACGGCCCGCGGAAATAGTAGCGGCTGGAGGTACCGGGGGCGATGCCCGCCCCGGGCCGGCGGCCAAGTTAAAAAAATAAATAATCCCCGTTCAGTCTCAATGGCAGGGTGCGGGCCGGCCCGGCGGCGAGTGCGGCGGGCAGCAGGCCTCTTGGACAGGTTGAGAGATAAAAAAATAATAATTCCCGTGCAGTCTCAATGGCGGGGTGCGGGCCGGGGAATAGGCCTCTTGGCCGGGGTGAATATGTTGGAACGCGGCGCGCGTAAATAGAAGCGGCTGGAGGTACCGGGGGCGAAGCCCGCCCCGGCCCGGAGGCCGAGTTAAAAAAATAAATAATCCCCGTTCAGTCTCAATGGCAGGGTGCGGGCCGGCCCGGCGGCGAGTGCGGCGGGCAGCAGGCCTCTTGGACAGGTTGAGAGATAAAAAAATAATAATTCCCGTGCAGTCTCAATGGCGGGGTGCGGGCCGGGGAATAGGCCTCTTGGCCGGGGTGAATAGTGTTGGAACACGGCCCGCGGAAATAGTAGCGGCTGGAGGTACCGGGGGCGATGCCCGCCCCGGCCCGGCGGCCAAGTTAAAAAAATAAATAATCCCGTTCAGTCTCAATGGCAGGGTGCGGGCCGGCCCGGCGGCGATTGCGGCGGGCAGCAGGCCTCTTGGACAGGTTGAGAGATAAAAAAATAATAATTCCCATGCAGTCTCAATGGCGTGGTGCGGGCCGGGGAAGAGGCCTCTTGGCCGGGGTGAATAGTGTTGGAACACGGCCCGCGGAAATAGTAGCGGCTGGAGGTACCGGGGGCGATGCCCGCCCCGGGCCGGCGGCCAAGTTAAAAAAATAAATAATCCCCGTTCAGTCTCAATGGCAGGGTGCGGGCCGGCCCGGCGGCGATTGCGGCGGGCAGCAGGCCTCTTGGACAGGTTGGGAGATAAAAAAATAATAATTCCCGTGCAATCTCAATGGCGGGGTGCGGGCCGGCCCGGCGGACGAGTGTGGCCGGGGAAGAGGCCTCTTGGCCGGGGTGAATATGTTGGAACGCGCGCGTAAATAGAAGCGGCTGGAGGTACCGGGGGCGAAGCCCGCCCCGGCCCGGAGGCCGAGTTAAAAAAAATAATAATCCCCGTTCAGTCTCAATGGCGGGGTGCGGGCCGGCCCGGCGGCGAGTGCGGCGGGCAGCAGACCTCTTGGACAGGTTGAGAGATAAAAAAATAATAATTCCCGTGCAGTCTCAATGGCGGGGTGCGGGCCGGCCCGGCGGAGGAGTGTGGCCGGGGAATAGGCCTCTTGGCCGGGGTGAATGGTGTTGGAACACGGCCCGCGGAAATAGTAGCGGCTGGAGGTACCGGGGGCGATGCCCGCCCCGGCCTGGCGGCCAAGTTAAAAAAATAAATAATCCCCGTTCAGTCTCAATGGCAGGGTGCGGGCCGGCCCGGCGGCGATTGCGGCGGGCAGCAGGCCTCTTGGACAGGTTGAGAGATAAAAAAATAATAATTCCCATGCAGTCTCAATGGCGGGGTGCGGGCCGGGGAATAGGCCTCTTGGCCGGGGTGAATATGTTGGAACGCGGCGCGCGTAAATAGAAGCGGCTGGAGGTACCGGGGGCGAAGCCCGCCCCGGCCCGGAGGCCGAGTTAAAAAAAATAATAATCCCCGTTCAGTCTCAATGGCGGGGTGCGGGCCGGCCCGGCGGCGAGTGCGGCGGGCAGCAGGCCTCTTGGACAGGTTGAGAGATAAAAAAAATAATAATCCCCGTTCAGTCTCAATGGCGGGGTGCGGGCCGGCCCGGCGGCGATTGCGGCGGGCAGCAGGCCTCTTGGACAGGTTGAGAGATAAAAAAATAATAATTCCCGTGCAGTCTCAATGGCGGGGTGCGGGCCTGCCCGGCGGCGAGTGCGGCGGGCAGCAGGCCTCTTGGACAGGTTGAGAGATAAAAAAATAATAATTCCCATGCAGTCTCAATGGCGGGGTGCGGGCCGGCCCGGAGGACGAGTGTGGCCGGGGAAGAGGCCTCTTGGCCGGGGTTAATAGTGTTGGAACGCGGCCCGCGGAAATAGTAGCGGCTGGAGGTACCGGGGGCGAAGCCCGCCCCGGCCCGGCGGCCGAGTTAAAAAAAATAATAATCCCGTTCAGTCTCAATGGCGGGGTGCGGGCCGGCCCGGCGGACGAGTGTGGCCGGGGAAGAGGCCTCTTGGCCGGGGTGAATAGTGTTGGAACGCGGCCCGCGGAAATAGTAGCGGCTGGAGGTACCGGGGGCGATGCCCGCCCCGGCCCGGCGGCCAAGTTAAAAAAATAAATAATCCCTGTTCAGTCTCAATGGCAGGGTGCGGGCCGGCCCAGCGGCGAGTGCGGCGGGCAGCAGGCCTCTTGGACAGGTTGAGAGATAAAAAAATAATAATCCCCGTTCAGTCGGGCCGGCCCGGCGGCGATTGCGGCGGGCAGCAGGCCTCTTGGACAGTTTGAGAGATAAAAAAAATAATAATTCCCGTGCAGTCTCAATGGCGGGGTGCGGGCCGGCCCGGCGGCGAGTGCGGCGGGCAGCAGGCCTCTTGGACAGGTTGAGAGATAAAAAAAAAAATAATTCCCGTGCAGTCTCAATGGCGGGGTGCGGGCCGGCCCGGCGGACGAGTGTGGCCGGGGAAGAGGCCTCTTGGACAGGTTGAGAGATAAAAAAATAATAATTCCCGTGCAGTCTCAATGGCGGGGTGCGGGCCTGCCCGGCGGCGAGTGCGGCGGGCAGCCGGCCTCTTGGACAGGTTGAGAGATAAAAAAATAATAATTCCCGTGCAGTCTCAATGGCGGGGTGCGGGCCGGCCCGGCGGACGAGTGTGGCCGGGGAAGAGGCCTCTTGGCCGGTGTGAATAGTGTTGGAACGCGGCCCGCGGAAATAGTAGCGGCTGGAGGTACCAGGGGCGAAGCCCGCCCCGGCCCGGCGGCCAAGTTAAAAAAATAAATAATCCCCGTTCAGTCTCAATGGCAGGGTGCGGGCCGGCCCGGCGGCGATTGCGGCGGGCAGCAGGCCTCTTGGACAGGTTGAGGGATAAAAAAATAATAATTCCCATGCAGTCTCAATGGCAGGGTGCGGGCCGGCCCGGCGGACGAGTGTGGCCGGGGAAGAGGCCTCTTGGCCGGGGTGAATAGTGTTGGAACGCGGCCCGCGGAAATAGTAGCGGCTGGAGGTACCGGGGGCGAAGCCCGCCCCGGCCCGGCGGCCGAGTTAAAAAAAATAATAATTCCGTTCAGTCTCAATGGCGGGGTGCGGGCCGGCCCGGTGGCCGAGTGTGGCCGGGGAAGAGGCCTCTTGAACGGGGTTAATAGTGTTGGAACGCGGCCCGCGGAAATAGTAGCGTCTGGAGGTACCGGGGGCGAAGCCCGCCCCGGCCCGGCGGCCGAGTTAAAAAAAATAATAATTCCGTTCAGTCTCAATGGCGGGGTGCGGGCCGGCCCGGCGGCGATTGCGGCGGGCAGCAGTTCTCTTGGACAGGTTGAGAGATAAAAAAATAATAATTCCCATGCAGTCTCAATGGCGGGGTGCGGGCCGGCCCGGCGGCGAGTGCGGCGGGCAGCAGGCCTCTTGGACAGGTTGAGAGATAAAAAAATAATAATTCCCGTGCAGTCTCAATGGCGGGGTGCGGGCCGGCCCGGCGGACGAGTGTGGCCGGGGAAGAGGCCTCTTGGCCGGGGCTAATATGTTGGAACTCGGCGCGCGTAAATAGAAGCGGCTGGAGGTACCGGGGGCGAAGCCCGCCCCGGCCCGGCGGCCAAGTTAAAAAAATAATAATTCCCGTGCAGTCTCAATGGCGGGGTGCGGGCCGGGGAATAGGCCTCTTGGCCGGGGTGAATAGTGTTGGAACACGGCCCGCGGAAATAGTAGCGGCTGGAGGTACCGGGGGCGATGCCCGCCCCGGCCCGGCGGCCAAGTTAAAAAAATAAATAATACACGTTCAGTCTCAATGGCAGGGTGCGGGCCGGCCCGGCGGCGATTGCGGCGGGCAGCAGGCCTCTTGGACAGGTTGAGAGATAAAAAAATAATAATTCCCATGCAGTCTCAATGGCGGGGTGCGGGCCGGGGAATAGGCCTCTTGGCCGGGGTGAATAGTGTTGGAACACGGCCGGCGGAAATAGTAGCGGCTGGAGGTACCGGGGGCGATGCCCGCCCCGGGCCGGCGGCCAAGTTAAAAAAATAAATAATCCCCGTTCAGTCTCAATGGCAGGGTGCGGGCCGGCCCGGCGGCGATTGCGGCGGGCAGCAGGCCTCTTGGACAGGTTGAGAGATAAAAAAATAAGAATTCCCATGCAGTCTCAATGGCGGGGTGCGGGCCGGCCCGGCGGACGAGTGTGGCCGGGGAAGAGGCCTCTTGGCCGGGGTGAATAGTGTTGGAACGCGGCCCGCGGAAATAGTAGCGGCTGGAGGTACCGGGGGCGAAGCCCGCCCCGGCCCGGCGGCCAAGTTAAAAAAATAAATAATCCCTTCAGTCTCAATGGCAGGGTGCGGGCCGGCCCGGTGGCCGAGTGTGGCCGGGGAAGAGGCCTCTTGGCCGGGGTTAATAGTGTTGGAACGCGGCCCGCGGAAATAGTAGCGTCTGGAGGTACCTGGGGCGAAGCCCGCCCCGGCCCGGCGGCCGAGTTAAAAAAAATAATAATTCCGTTCAGTCTCAATGGCGGGGTGCGGGCCGGCCCGGCGGCGATTGCGGCGGGCAGCAGTTCTCTTGGATAGGTTGAGAGATAAAAAAATAATAATTCCCATGCAGTCTCAATGGCGGGGTGCGGGCCGGCCCGGCGGCGAGTGCGGCGGGCAGCAGGCCTCTTGGACAGGTTGAGAGATAAAAAAATAATAATTCCCATGCAGTCTCAATGGCGGGGTGCGGGCCGGCCCGGCGGACGAGTGTGGCCGTGGAAGAGGCCTCTTGGCCGGGGTGAATAGTGTTGGAACACGGCCGGCGGAAATAGTAGCGGCTGGAGGTACCGGGGGCGATGCCCGCCCCGGGCCGGCGGCCAAGTTAAAAAAATAAATAATCCCCGTTCAGTCTCAATGGCAGGGTGCGGGCCGGCCCGGCGGCGATTGCGGCGGGCAGCAGTTCTCTTGGACAGGTTGAGAGATAAAAAAATAAGAATTCCCATGCAGTCTCAATGGCGGGGTGCGGGCCGGCCCGGCGGACGAGTGTGGCCGGGGAAGAGGCCTCTTGGCCGGGGTGAATAGTGTTGGAACGCGGCCCGCGGAAATAGTAGCGGCTGGAGGTACCGGGGGCGAAGCCCGCCCCGGCCCGGCGGCCAAGTTAAAAAAATAAATAATCCCTTCAGTCTCAATGGCAGGGTGCGGGCCGGCCCGGTGGCCGAGTGTGGCCGGGGAAGAGGCCTCTTGGCCGGGGTTAATAGTGTTGGAACGCGGCCCGCGGAAATAGTAGCGTCTGGAGGTACCTGGGGCGAAGCCCGCCCCGGCCCGGCGGCCGAGTTAAAAAAAATAATAATTCCCATGCAGTCTCAATGGCGGGGTGCGGGCCGGCCCGGCGGCGAGTGCGGCGGGCAGCAGGCCTCTTGGACAGGTTGAGAGATAAAAAAATAATAATTCCCATGCAGTCTCAATGGCGGGGTGCGGGCCGGCCCGGCGGACGAGTGTGGCCGTGGAAGAGGCCTCTTGGCCGGGGTGAATAGTGTTGGAACGCGGCCCGCGGAAATAGTAGCGGCTGGAGGTACCGGGGGCGAAGCCCGCCCCGGCGGCCAAGTTAAAAAAATAAATAATTCCGTTCAGTCTCAATGGCGGGGTGCGGCCGGCCCGGCGGCGATTGCGGCGGGCAGCAGTTCTCTTGGACAGGTTGAGAGATAAAAAAATAATAATTCCCATGCAGTCTCAATGGCGGGGTACGGGCCGGCCCGGCGGCGAGTGCGGCGGGCAGCAGGCCTCTTGGACAGGTTGAGAGATAAAAAAATAATAATTCCCGTGCAGTCTCAACGGCGGGGTGCGGGCCGGCCCGGCGGACGAGTGTGGCCGGGGAAGAGGCCTCTTGGCCGGGGTGAATATGTTGGAACGCGGCGCGCGTAAATAGTAGCGGCTGGAGGTACCGGGGGCGAAGCCCGCCCCGGCCCGGCGGCCAAGTTAAAAAAATAAATAATCCCGTTCAGTCTCAATGGCAGGGTGCGGGCCGGCCCGGTGGCCGAGTGTGGCCGGGAAAGAGGCCTCTTGGCCGGGATTAATAGTGTTGGAACGCGGCCCGCGGAAATAGTAGCGGCTGGAGGTACCGGGGGCGAAGCCCGCCCCGGCGGCCGAGTTAAAAAAAATAATAATTCCGTTCAGTCTCAATGGCGGGGTGCGGGCCGGCCCGGCGGCGACTGCGGCGGGCAGCAGTTCTCTTGGACAGGTTGAGAGATAAAAAAATAATAATTCCCATGCAGTCTCAATGGCGGGGTGCGGGCCGGCCCGGCGGCGAGTGCGGCGGGCAGCAGGCCTCTTGGACAGGTTGAGAGATAAAAAAATAATAATTCCCGTGCAGTCTCAATGGCGGGGTGCGGGCCGGGGAATAGGCCTCTTGGCCGGGGTGAATAGTGTTGGAACACGGCCCGCGGAAATAGTAGCGGCTGGAGGTACCGGGGGCGATGCCCGCCCCGGCCCGGCGGCCCAGTTAAAAAAAATAATAATCCCCGTTCAGTCTCAATGGCGGGGTGCGGGCCGGCCCGGCGGCGAGTGCGGCGGGCAGCAGGCCTCTTGGACAGGTTGAGAGATAAAAAAATAATAATTCCCATGCAGTCTCAATGGCGGGGTGTGGGCCGGGGAATAGGCCTCTTGGCCGGGGTGAATATGTTGGAACGCGGCGCGCGTAAATAGAAGCGGCTGGAGGTACCGGGGGCGAAGCCCGCCCCGGCCCGGAGGCCGAGTTAAAAAAATAAATAATCCCCGTTCAGTCTCAATGGCGGGGTGCGGGCCGGCCCGGCGGCGAGTGCGGCGGGCAGCAGACCTCTTGGACAGGTTGAGAGATAAAAAAATAATAATTCCCGTGCAGTCTCAATGGCGGGGTGCGGGCCGGCCCGGCGGAGGAGTGTGGCCGGGGAATAGGCCTCTTGGCCGGGGTGAATGGTGTTGGAACACGGCCCGCGGAAATAGTAGCGGCTGGAGGTACCGGGGGCGATGCCCGCCCCGGCCCGGCGGCCAAGTTAAAAAAATAAATAATCCCCGTTCAGTCTCAATGGCAGGGTGCGGGCCGGCCCGGCGGCGATTGCGGCGGGCAGCAGGCCTCTTGGACAGGTTGAGAGATAAAAAAATAATAATTCCCATGCAGTCTCAATGGCGGGGTGCGGGCCGGGGAATAGGCCTCTTGGCCGGGGTGAATATGTTGGAACGCGGCGCGCGTAAATAGAAGCGGCTGGAGGTACCGGGGGCGAAGCCCGCCCCGGCCCGGAGGCCGAGTTAAAAAAAATAATAATCCCCGTTCAGTCTCAATGGCGGGGTGCGGGCCGGCCCGGCGGCGAGTGCGGCGGGCAGCAGGCCTCTTGGACAGGTTGAGAGATAAAAAAAATAATAATCCCCGTTCAGTCTCAATGGCGGGGTGCGGGCCGGCCCGGCGGCGATTGCGGCGGGCAGCAGGCCTCTTTGACAGGTTGAGAGATAAAAAAATAATAATTCCCGTGCAGTCTCAATGGCGGGGTGCGGGCCTGCCCGGCGGCGAGTGCGGCGGGCAGCAGGCCTCTTGGACAGGTTGAGAGATAAAAAAATAATAATTCCCATGCAGTCTCAATGGCGGGGTGCGGGCCGGCCCGGAGGACGAGTGTGGCCGGGGAAGAGGCCTCTTGGCCGGGGTTAATAGTGTTGGAACGCGGCCCGCGGAAATAGTAGCGGCTGGAGGTACCGGGGGCGAAGCCCGCCCCGGCCCGGCGGCCGAGTTAAAAAAAATAATAATCCCGTTCAGTCTCAATGGCGGGGTGCGGGCCGGCCCGGCGGACGAGTGTGGCCGGGGAAGAGGCCTCTTGGCCGGGGTGAATAGTGTTGGAACGCGGCCCGCGGAAATAGTAGCGGCTGGAGGTACCGGGGGCGATGCCCGCCCCGGCCCGGCGGCCAAGTTAAAAAAATAAATAATCCCTGTTCAGTCTCAATGGCAGGGTGCGGGCCGGCCCAGCGGCGAGTGCGGCGGGCAGCAGGCCTCTTGGACAGGTTGAGAGATAAAAAAATAATAATCCCCGTTCAGTCGGGCCGGCCCGGCGGCGATTGCGGCGGGCAGCAGGCCTCTTGGACAGTTTGAGAGATAAAAAAAATAATAATTCCCGTGCAGTCTCAATGGCGGGGTGCGGGCCGGCCCGGCGGCGAGTGCGGCGGGCAGCAGGCCTCTTGGACAGGTTGAGAGATAAAAAAAAAAATAATTCCCGTGCAGTCTCAATGGCGGGGTGCGGGCCGGCCCGGCGGACGAGTGTGGCCGGGAAAGAGGCCTCTTGGACAGGTTGAGAGATAAAAAAATAATAATTCCCGTGCAGTCTCAATGGCGGGGTGCGGGCCTGCCCGGCGGCGAGTGCGGCGGGCAGCCGGCCTCTTGGACAGGTTGAGAGATAAAAAAATAATAATTCCCGTGCAGTCTCAATGGCGGGGTGCGGGCCGGCCCGGCGGACGAGTGTGGCCGGGGAAGAGGCCTCTTGGCCGGTGTGAATAGTGTTGGAACGCGGCCCGCGGAAATAGTAGCGGCTGGAGGTACCAGGGGCGAAGCCCGCCCCGGCCCGGCGGCCAAGTTAAAAAAATAAATAATCCCCGTTCAGTCTCAATGGCAGGGTGCGGGCCGGCCCGGCGGCGATTGCGGCGGGCAGCAGGCCTCTTGGACAGGTTGAGGGATAAAAAAATAATAATTCCCATGCAGTCTCAATGGCAGGGTGCGGGCCGGCCCGGCGGACGAGTGTGGCCGGGGAAGAGGCCTCTTGGCCGGGGTGAATAGTGTTGGAACGCGGCCCGCGGAAATAGTAGCGGCTGGAGGTACCGGGGGCGAAGCCCGCCCCGGCCCGGCGGCCGAGTTAAAAAAAATAATAATTCCGTTCAGTCTCAATGGCGGGGTGCGGGCCGGCCCGGTGGCCGAGTGTGGCCGGGGAAGAGGCCTCTTGAACGGGGTTAATAGTGTTGGAACGCGGCCCGCGGAAATAGTAGCGTCTGGAGGTACCGGGGGCGAAGCCCGCCCCGGCCCGGCGGCCGAGTTAAAAAAAATAATAATTCCGTTCAGTCTCAATGGCGGGGTGCGGGCCGGCCCGGCGGCGATTGCGGCGGGCAGCAGTTCTCTTGGACAGGTTGAGAGATAAAAAAATAATAATTCCCATGCAGTCTCAATGGCGGGGTGCGGGCCGGCCCGGCGGCGAGTGCGGCGGGCAGCAGGCCTCTTGGACAGGTTGAGAGATAAAAAAATAATAATTCCCGTGCAGTCTCAATGGCGGGGTGCGGGCCGGCCCGGCGGACGAGTGTGGCCGGGGAAGAGGCCTCTTGGCCGGGGCTAATATGTTGGAACTCGGCGCGCGTAAATAGAAGCGGCTGGAGGTACCGGGGGCGAAGCCCGCCCCGGCCCGGCGGCCAAGTTAAAAAAATAATAATTCCCGTGCAGTCTCAATGGCGGGGTGCGGGCCGGGGAATAGGCCTCTTGGCCGGGGTGAATAGTGTTGGAACACGGCCCGCGGAAATAGTAGCGGCTGGAGGTACCGGGGGCGATGCCCGCCCCGGCCCGGCGGCCAAGTTAAAAAAATAAATAATACACGTTCAGTCTCAATGGCAGGGTGCGGGCCGGCCCGGCGGCGATTGCGGCGGGCAGCAGGCCTCTTGGACAGGTTGAGAGATAAAAAAATAATAATTCCCATGCAGTCTCAATGGCGGGGTGCGGGCCGGGGAATAGGCCTCTTGGCCGGGGTGAATAGTGTTGGAACACGGCCGGCGGAAATAGTAGCGGCTGGAGGTACCGGGGGCGATGCCCGCCCCGGGCCGGCGGCCAAGTTAAAAAAATAAATAATCCCCGTTCAGTCTCAATGGCAGGGTGCGGGCCGGCCCGGCGGCGATTGCGGCGGGCAGCAGGCCTCTTGGACAGGTTGAGAGATAAAAAAATAAGAATTCCCATGCAGTCTCAATGGCGGGGTGCGGGCCGGCCCGGCGGACGAGTGTGGCCGGGGAAGAGGCCTCTTGGCCGGGGTGAATAGTGTTGGAACGCGGCCCGCGGAAATAGTAGCGGCTGGAGGTACCGGGGGCGAAGCCCGCCCCGGCCCGGCGGCCGAGTTAAAAAAAATAATAATTCCGTTCAGTCTCAATGGCGGGGTGCGGGCCGGCCCGGTGGCCGAGTGTGGCCGGGGAAGAGGCCTCTTGAACGGGGTTAATAGTGTTGGAACGCGGCCCGCGGAAATAGTAGCGTCTGGAGGTACCGGGGGCGAAGCCCGCCCCGGCCCGGCGGCCGAGTTAAAAAAAATAATAATTCCGTTCAGTCTCAATGGCGGGGTGCGGGCCGGCCCGGCGGCGATTGCGGCGGGCAGCAGTTCTCTTGGACAGGTTGAGAGATAAAAAAATAATAATTCCCATGCAGTCTCAATGGCGGGGTGCGGGCCGGCCCGGCGGCGAGTGCGGCGGGCAGCAGGCCTCTTGGACAGGTTGAGAGATAAAAAAATAATAATTCCCGTGCAGTCTCAATGGCGGGGTGCGGGCCGGCCCGGCGGACGAGTGTGGCCGGGGAAGAGGCCTCTTGGCCGGGGCTAATATGTTGGAACTCGGCGCGCGTAAATAGAAGCGGCTGGAGGTACCGGGGGCGAAGCCCGCCCCGGCCCGGCGGCCAAGTTAAAAAAATAATAATTCCCGTGCAGTCTCAATGGCGGGGTGCGGGCCGGGGAATAGGCCTCTTGGCCGGGGTGAATAGTGTTGGAACACGGCCCGCGGAAATAGTAGCGGCTGGAGGTACCGGGGGCGATGCCCGCCCCGGCCCGGCGGCCAAGTTAAAAAAATAAATAATACACGTTCAGTCTCAATGGCAGGGTGCGGGCCGGCCCGGCGGCGATTGCGGCGGGCAGCAGGCCTCTTGGACAGGTTGAGAGATAAAAAAATAATAATTCCCATGCAGTCTCAATGGCGGGGTGCGGGCCGGGGAATAGGCCTCTTGGCCGGGGTGAATAGTGTTGGAACACGGCCGGCGGAAATAGTAGCGGCTGGAGGTACCGGGGGCGATGCCCGCCCCGGGCCGGCGGCCAAGTTAAAAAAATAAATAATCCCCGTTCAGTCTCAATGGCAGGGTGCGGGCCGGCCCGGCGGCGATTGCGGCGGGCAGCAGGCCTCTTGGACAGGTTGAGAGATAAAAAAATAAGAATTCCCATGCAGTCTCAATGGCGGGGTGCGGGCCGGCCCGGCGGACGAGTGTGGCCGGGGAAGAGGCCTCTTGGCCGGGGTGAATAGTGTTGGAACGCGGCCCGCGGAAATAGTAGCGGCTGGAGGTACCGGGGGCGAAGCCCGCCCCGGCCCGGCGGCCAAGTTAAAAAAATAAATAATCCCTTCAGTCTCAATGGCAGGGTGCGGGCCGGCCCGGTGGCCGAGTGTGGCCGGGGAAGAGGCCTCTTGGCCGGGGTTAATAGTGTTGGAACGCGGCCCGCGGAAATAGTAGCGTCTGGAGGTACCTGGGGCGAAGCCCGCCCCGGCCCGGCGGCCGAGTTAAAAAAAATAATAATTCCGTTCAGTCTCAATGGCGGGGTGCGGGCCGGCCCGGCGGCGATTGCGGCGGGCAGCAGTTCTCTTGGATAGGTTGAGAGATAAAAAAATAATAATTCCCATGCAGTCTCAATGGCGGGGTGCGGGCCGGCCCGGCGGCGAGTGCGGCGGGCAGCAGGCCTCTTGGACAGGTTGAGAGATAAAAAAATAATAATTCCCATGCAGTCTAAATGGCGGGGTGCGGGCCGGCCCGGCGGACGAGTGTGGCCGTGGAAGAGGCCTCTTGGCCGGGGTGAATAGTGTTGGAACACGGCCGGCGGAAATAGTAGCGGCTGGAGGTACCGGGGGCGATGCCCGCCCCGGGCCGGCGGCCAAGTTAAAAAAATAAATAATCCCCGTTCAGTCTCAATGGCAGGGTGCGGGCCGGCCCGGCGGCGATTGCGGCGGGCAGCAGTTCTCTTGGACAGGTTGAGAGATAAAAAAATAAGAATTCCCATGCAGTCTCAATGGCGGGGTGCGGGCCGGCCCGGCGGACGAGTGTGGCCGGGGAAGAGGCCTCTTGGCCGGGGTGAATAGTGTTGGAACGCGGCCCGCGGAAATAGTAGCGGCTGGAGGTACCGGGGGCGAAGCCCGCCCCGGCCCGGCGGCCAAGTTAAAAAAATAAATAATCCCTTCAGTCTCAATGGCAGGGTGCGGGCCGGCCCGGTGGCCGAGTGTGGCCGGGGAAGAGGCCTCTTGGCCGGGGTTAATAGTGTTGGAACGCGGCCCGCGGAAATAGTAGCGTCTGGAGGTACCTGGGGCGAAGCCCGCCCCGGCCCGGCGGCCGAGTTAAAAAAAATAATAATTCCCATGCAGTCTCAATGGCGGGGTGCGGGCCGGCCAGGCGGCGAGTGCGGCGGGCAGCAGGCCTCTTGGACAGGTTGAGAGATAAAAAAATAATAATTCCCATGCAGTCTCAATGGCGGGGTGCGGGCCGGCCCGGCGGACGAGTGTGGCCGTGGAAGAGGCCTCTTGGCCGGGGTGAATAGTGTTGGAACGCGGCCCGCGGAAATAGTAGCGGCTGGAGGTACCGGGGGCGAAGCCCGCCCCGGCGGCCAAGTTAAAAAAATAAATAATTCCGTTCAGTCTCAATGGCGGGGTGCGGCCGGCCCGGCGGCGATTGCGGCGGGCAGCAGTTCTCTTGGACAGGTTGAGAGATAAAAAAATAATAATTCCCATGCAGTCTCAATGGCGGGGTACGGGCCGGCCCGGCGGCGAGTGCGGCGGGCAGCAGGCCTCTTGGACAGGTTGAGAGATAAAAAAATAATAATTCCCGTGCAGTCTCAACGGCGGGGTGCGGGCCGGCCCGGCGGACTAGTGTGGCCGGGGAAGAGGCCTCTTGGCCGGGGTGAATATGTTGGAACGCGGCGCGCGTAAATAGTAGCGGCTGGAGGTACCGGGGGCGAAGCCCGCCCCGGCCCGGCGGCCAAGTTAAAAAAATAAATAATTCCGTTCAGTCTCAATGGCGGGGTGCGGCCGGCCCGGCGGCGATTGCGGCGGGCAGCAGTTCTCTTGGACAGGTTGAGAGATAAAAAAATAATAATTCCCATGCAGTCTCAATGGCGGGGTGCGGGCCGGCCCGGCGGCGAGTGCGGCGGGCAGCAGGCCTCTTGGACAGGTTGAGAGATAAAAAAATAATAATTCCCATGCAGTCTCAATGGCAGGGTGCGGGCCGGCCCGGTGGCCGAGTGTGGCCGGGGAAGAGGCCTCTTGGCCGGGATTAATAGTGTTGGAACGCGGCCCGCGGAAATAGTAGCGGCTGGAGGTACCGGGGGCGAAGCCCGCCCCGGCGGCCGAGTTAAAAAAAATAATAATTCCGTTCAGTCTCAATGGCGGGGTGCGGGCCGGCCCGGCGGCGACTGCGGCGGGCAGCAGTTCTCTTGGACAGGTTGAGAGATAAAAAAATAATAATTCCCATGCAGTCTCAATGGCGGGGTGCGGGCCGGCCCGGCGGCGAGTGCGGCGGGCAGCAGGCCTCTTGGACAGGTTGAGAGATAAAAAAATAATAATTCCCGTGCAGTCTCAATGGCGGGGTGCGGGCCGGGGAATAGGCCTCTTGGCCGGGGTGAATAGTGTTGGAACACGGCCCGCGGAAATAGTAGCGGCTGGAGGTACCGGGGGCGATGCCCGCCCCGGCCCGGCGGCCCAGTTAAAAAAAATAATAATCCCCGTTCAGTCTCAATGGCGGGGTGCGGGCCGGCCCGGCGGCGAGTGCGGCGGGCAGCAGGCCTCTTGGACAGGTTGAGAGATAAAAAAATAATAATTCCCATGCAGTCTCAATGGCGGGGTGTGGGCCGGGGAATAGGCCTCTTGGCCGGGGTGAATATGTTGGAACGCGGCGCGCGTAAATAGAAGCGGCTGGAGGTACCGGGGGCGAAGCCCGCCCCGGCCCGGAGGCCGAGTTAAAAAAATAAATAATCCCCGTTCAGTCTCAATGGCAGGGTGCGGGCCGGCCCGGCGGCGATTGCGGCGGGCAGCAGGTCTCTTGGACAGGTTGAGAGATAAAAAAATAATAATTCCCATGCAGTCTCAATGGCGGGGTGCGGGCCGGGGAATAGGCCTCTTGGCCGGGGTGAATAGTGTTGGAACACGGCCCGCGGAAATAGTAGCGGCTGGAGGTACCGGGGGCGATGCCCGCCCCGGGCCGGCGGCCAAGTTAAAAAAATAAATAATCCCCGTTCAGTCTCAATGGCAGGGTGCGGGCCGGCCCGGCGGCGAGTGCGGCGGGCAGCAGGCCTCTTGGACAGGTTGAGAGATAAAAAAATAATAATTCCCGTGCAGTCTCAATGGCGGGGTGCGGGCCGGCCCGGCGGACGAGTGTGGCCGGGGAAGAGGCCTCTTGGCCGGGGTGAATATGTTGGAACGCGGCGCGCGTAAATAGAAGCGGCTGGAGGTACCGGGGGCGAAGCCCGCCCCGGCCCGAAGGCCGAGTTAAAAAAAATAATAATCCCCGTTCAGTCTCAATGGCGGGGTGCGGGCCGGCCCGGCGGCGAGTGCGGCGGGCAGCAGGCCTCTTGGACAGGTTGAGAGATAAAAAAATAATAATTCCCGTGCAGTCTCAATGGCGGGGTGCGGGCCGGCCCGGCGGACGAGTGTGGCCGGGGAAGAGGCCTCTTGGCCGGGGTGAATATGTTGGAACGCGGCGCGCGTAAATAGAAGCGGCTGGAGGTACCGGGGGCGAAGCCCGCCCCGGCCCGGAGGCCGAGTTAAAAAAAATAATAATCCCCGTTCAGTCTCAATGGCGGGGTGCGGGCCGGCCCGGCGGCGAGTGCGGCGGGCAGCAGGCCTCTTGGACAGGTTGAGAGATAAAAAAATAATAATTCCCGTTCAGTCTCAATGGCAGGGTGCGGGCCGGCCCGGCGGCGATTGCGGCGGGCAGCAGGCCTCTTGGACAGGTTGAGAGATAAAAAAATAATAATTCCCATGCAGTCTCAATGGCGGGGTGCGGGCCGGGGAATAGGCCTCTTGGCCGGGGTGAATAGTGTTGGAACACGGCCCGCGGAAATAGTAGCGGCTGGAGGTACCGGGGGCGATGCCCGCCCCGGGCCGGCGGCCAAGTTAAAAAAATAAATAATCCCCGTTCAGTCTCAATGGCAGGGTGCGGGCCGGCCCGGCGGCGAGTGCGGCGGGCAGCAGGCCTCTTGGACAGGTTGAGAGATAAAAAAATAATAATTCCCGTGCAGTCTCAATGGCGGGGTGCGGGCCGGGGTGAATATGTTGGAACGCGGCGCGGGTAAATAGAAGCGGCTGGAGGTACCGGGGGCGAAGCCCGCCCCGGCCCGGAGGCCGAGTTAAAAAAATAAATAATCCCCGTTCAGTCTCAATGGCAGGGTGCGGGCCGGCCCGGCGGCGAGTGCGGCGGGCAGCAGGCCTCTTGGACAGGTTGAGAGATAAAAAAATAATAATTCCCGTGCAGTCTCAATGGCGGGGTGCGGGCCGGGGAATAGGCCTCTTGGCCGGGGTGAATAGTGTTGGAACACGGCCCGCGGAAATAGTAGCGGCTGGAGGTACCGGGGGCGATGCCCGCCCCGGCCCGGCGGCCAAGTTAAAAAAATAAATAATCCCCGTTCAGTCTCAATGGCGGGTGCGGGCCGGCCCGGTGGCCGAGTGTGGCCGGGGAAAAGGCCTCTTGAACGGGGTTAATAGTGTTGGAACGCGGCCCGCGGAAATAGTAGCGTCTGGAGGTACCGGGGGCGAAGCCAGCCCCGGCCCGGCGGCCGAGTTAAAAAAAATAATAATTCCGTTCAGTCTCAATGGCGGGGTGCGGGCCGGCCCGGCGGCGATTGCGGCGGGCAGCAGTTCTCTTGGACAGGTTGAGAGATAAAAAAATAATAATTCCCATGCAGTCTCAATGGCGGGGTGCGGGCCGGTCCGGCGGACGAGTGTGGCCGGGGAAGAGGCCTCTTGGCCGGGGTGAATATGTTGGAACGCGCGCGTAAATAGAAGCGGCTGGAGGTACCGGGGGCGAAGCCCGCCCCGGCCCGGAGGCCGAGTTAAAAAAAATAATAATCCCCGTTCAGTCTCAATGGCGGGGTGCGGGCCGGCCCGGCGGCGAGTGCGGCGGGCAGCAGCCCTCTTGGACAGGTTGAGAGATAAAAAAATAATAATTCCCGTGCAGTCTCAATGGCGGGGTGCGGGCCGGCCCGGCGGAGGAGTGTGGCCGGGGAATAGCCGGGGAATAGGCCTCTTGGCGGGGTGCGGGCCTGCCAGGCGGCGAGTGAATGGTGTTGGAACACGGCCCGCGGAAATAGTAGCGGCTGGAGGTACCGGGGGCGATGCCCGCCCCGGCCCGGCGGCCAAGTTAAAAAAATAAATAATCCCCGTTCAGTCTCAATGGCGGGTGCGGGCCGGCCCGGCGGCGATTGCGGCGGGCAGCAGGCCTCTTGGACAGGTTGAGAGATAAAAAAATAATAATTCCCATGCAGTCTCAATGGCGGGGTGCGGGCCGGGGAATAGGCCTCTTGGCCGGGGTGAATATGTTGGAACGCGGCGCGCGTAAATAGAAGCGGCTGGAGGTACCGGGGGCGAAGCCCGCCCCGGCCCGGAGGCCGAGTTAAAAAAAATAATAATCCCCGTTCAGTCTCAATGGCGGGGTGCGGGCCGGCCCGGCGGCGAGTGCGGCGGGCAGCAGGCCTCTTGGACAGGTTGAGAGATAAAAAAAATAATAATCCCCGTTCAGTCTCAATGGCGGGGTGCGGGCCGGCCCGGCGGCGATTGCGGCGGGCAGCAGGCCTCTTGGACAGGTTGAGAGATAAAAAAATAATAATTCCCGTGCAGTCTCAATGGCGGGGTGCGGGCCTGCCCGGCGGCGAGTGCGGCGGGCAGCAGGCCTCTTGGACAGGTTGAGAGATAAAAAAATAATAATTCCCGTGCAGTCTCAATGGCGATGTGCGGGCCGGGGAATAGGCCTCTTGGCCGGGGTTAATAGTGTTGGAACGCGGCCCGCGGAAATAGTAGCGGCTGGAGGTACCGGGGGCGAAGCCCGCCCCGGCCCGGCGGCCGAGTTAAAAAAAATAATAATCCCCGTTCAGTCTCAATGGCGGGGTGCGGGCCGGCCCGGCGGCGATTGCGGCGGGCAGCAGGCCTCTTGGACAGGTTGAGAGATAAAAAAATAATAATCCCCGTTCAGTCGGGCCGGCCCGGCGGCGATTGCGGCGGGCAGCAGGCCTCTTGGACAGGTTGAGAGATAAAAAAATAATAATCCCCGTTCAGTCTCAATGGCGGGGTGCGGGCCGGCCCGGCGGCGAGTGCAGAGGGCAGCAGGCCTCTTGGACAGGTTGAGAGATAAAAAAATAATAATTCCCGTGCAGTCTCAATGGCCTGGTGCGGGCCTGCCCGGCGGCGAGTGCGGCGGGCAGCAGGCCTCTTGGACAGGTTGAGAGATAAAAAAATAATAATTCCCGTGCAGTCTCAATGGCGGGGTGCGGGCCGGGGAATAGGCCTCTTGGCCGGGGTGAATAGTGTTGGAACGCGGCCCGCGGAAATAGTAGCGGCTGGAGGTACCGGGGGTGATGCCCGCCCCGGCCCGGCGGCCAAGCTAAAAAAATAAATAATCCCCGTTCAGTCTCAATGGCAGGGTGCGGGCCGGCCCCTGCGGCGAGTGCGGCGGGCAGCAGGCCTCTTGGACAGTTTGAGAGATAAAAAAAAAAATAATTCCCGTGTAGTCTCAATGGCGGGGTGCGGGCCGGCCCGGAGGACGAGTGTGGCCGGGGAAGAGGCCTCTTGGCCGGGGTTAATAGTGTTGGAACGCGGCCCGCGGAAATAGTAGCGGCTGGAGGTACCGGGGGCGAAGCCCGCCCCGGCCCGGCGGCCGAGTTAAAAAAAATAATAATCCCGTTCAGTCTCAATGGCGGGGTGCGGGCCGGCCCGGCGGACGAGTGTGGCCGGGGAAGAGGCCTCTTGGCCGGGGTGAATAGTGTTGGAACGCGGCCCGCGGAAATAGTAGCGGCTGGAGGTACCGGGGGCGATGCCCGCCCCGGCCCGGCGGCCAAGTTAAAAAAATAAATAATCCCTGTTCAGTCTCAATGGCAGGGTGCGGGCCGGCCCGGCGGCGATTGCGGCGGGTAGCAGGCCTCTTGGACAGGTTGAGAGATAAAAAAATAATAATTCCAATGCAGTCTCAATGGCGGGGTGCGGGCCGGCCCAGCGGCGAGTGCGGCGGGCAGCAGGCCTCTTGGACAGGTTGAGAGATAAAAAAATAATAATCCCCGTTCAGTCGGGCCGGCCCGGCGGCGATTGCGGCGGGCAGCAGGCCTCTTGGACAGTTTGAGAGATAAAAAAAAAAATAATTCCCGTGCAGTCTCAATGGCGGGGTGCGGGCCGGGGAATAGGCCTCTTGGCCGGGGTGAATATGTTGGAACGCGGCGCGCGTAAATAGAAGCGGCTGGAGGTACCGGGGGCGAAGCCCGCCCCGGCCCGGAGGCCGAGTTAAAAAAAATAATAATCCCCGTTCAGTCTCAATGGCGGGGTGCGGGCCGGCCCGGCGGCGAGTGCGGCGGGCAGCAGGCCTCTTGGACAGGTTGAGAGATAAAAAAATAATAATTCCCGTTCAGTCTCAATGGCAGGGTGCGGGCCGGCCCGGCGGCGATTGCGGCGGGCAGCAGGCCTCTTGGACAGGTTGAGAGATAAAAAAATAATAATTCCCATGCAGTCTCAATGGCGGGGTGCGGGCCGGGGAATAGGCCTCTTGGCCGGGGTGAATAGTGTTGGAACACGGCCCGCGGAAATAGTAGCGGCTGGAGGTACCGGGGGCGATGCCCGCCCCGGGCCGGCGGCCAAGTTAAAAAAATAAATAATCCCCGTTCAGTCTCAATGGCAGGGTGCGGGCCGGCCCGGCGGCGAGTGCGGCGGGCAGCAGGCCTCTTGGACAGGTTGAGAGATAAAAAAATAATAATTCCCGTGCAGTCTCAATGGCGGGGTGCGGGCCGGGGTGAATATGTTGGAACGCGGCGCGCGTAAATAGAAGCGGCTGGAGGTACCGGGGGCGAAGCCCGCCCCGGCCCGGAGGCCGAGTTAAAAAAATAAATAATCCCCGTTCAGTCTCAATGGCAGGGTGCGGGCCGGCCCGGCGGCGAGTGCGGCGGGCAGCAGGCCTCTTGGACAGGTTGAGAGATAAAAAAATAATAATTCCCGTGCAGTCTCAATGGCGGGGTGCGGGCCGGGGAATAGGCCTCTTGGCCGGGGTGAATAGTGTTGGAACACGGCCCGCGGAAATAGTAGCGGCTGGAGGTACCGGGGGCGATGCCCGCCCCGGCCCGGCGGCCAAGTTAAAAAAATAAATAATCCCCGTTCAGTCTCAATGGCGGGTGCGGGCCGGCCCGGTGGCCGAGTGTGGCCGGGGAAAAGGCCTCTTGAACGGGGTTAATAGTGTTGGAACGCGGCCCGCGGAAATAGTAGCGTCTGGAGGTACCGGGGGCGAAGCCCGCCCCGGCCCGGCGGCCGAGTTAAAAAAAATAATAATTCCGTTCAGTCTCAATGGCGGGGTGCGGGCCGGCCCGGCGGCGATTGCGGCGGGCAGCAGTTCTCTTGGACAGGTTGAGAGATAAAAAAATAATAATTCCCATGCAGTCTCAATGGCGGGGTGCGGGCCGGTCCGGCGGACGAGTGTGGCCGGGGAAGAGGCCTCTTGGCCGGGGTGAATATGTTGGAACGCGCGCGTAAATAGAAGCGGCTGGAGGTACCGGGGGCGAAGCCCGCCCCGGCCCGGAGGCCGAGTTAAAAAAAATAATAATCCCCGTTCAGTCTCAATGGCGGGGTGCGGGCCGGCCCGGCGGCGAGTGCGGCGGGCAGCAGCCCTCTTGGACAGGTTGAGAGATAAAAAAATAATAATTCCCGTGCAGTCTCAATGGCGGGGTGCGGGCCGGCCCGGCGGAGGAGTGTGGCCGGGGAATAGCCGGGGAATAGGCCTCTTGGCGGGGTGCGGGCCTGCCAGGCGGCGAGTGAATGGTGTTGGAACACGGCCCGCGGAAATAGTAGCGGCTGGAGGTACCGGGGGCGATGCCCGCCCCGGCCCGGCGGCCAAGTTAAAAAAATAAATAATCCCCGTTCAGTCTCAATGGCGGGTGCGGGCCGGCCCGGCGGCGATTGCGGCGGGCAGCAGGCCTCTTGGACAGGTTGAGAGATAAAAAAATAATAATTCCCATGCAGTCTCAATGGCGGGGTGCGGGCCGGGGAATAGGCCTCTTGGCCGGGGTGAATATGTTGGAACGCGGCGCGCGTAAATAGAAGCGGCTGGAGGTACCGGGGGCGAAGCCCGCCCCGGCCCGGAGGCCGAGTTAAAAAAAATAATAATCCCCGTTCAGTCTCAATGGCGGGGTGCGGGCCGGCCCGGCGGCGAGTGCGGCGGGCAGCAGGCCTCTTGGACAGGTTGAGAGATAAAAAAAATAATAATCCCCGTTCAGTCTCAATGGCGGGGTGCGGGCCGGCCCGGCGGCGATTGCGGCGGGCAGCAGGCCTCTTGGACAGGTTGAGAGATAAAAAAATAATAATTCCCGTGCAGTCTCAATGGCGGGGTGCGGGCCTGCCCGGCGGCGAGTGCGGCGGGCAGCAGGCCTCTTGGACAGGTTGAGAGATAAAAAAATAATAATTCCCGTGCAGTCTCAATGGCGATGTGCGGGCCGGGGAATAGGCCTCTTGGCCGGGGTTAATAGTGTTGGAACGCGGCCCGCGGAAATAGTAGCGGCTGGAGGTACCGGGGGCGAAGCCCGCCCCGGCCCGGCGGCCGAGTTAAAAAAAATAATAATCCCCGTTCAGTCTCAATGGCGGGGTGCGGGCCGGCCCGGCGGCGATTGCGGCGGGCAGCAGGCCTCTTGGACAGGTTGAGAGATAAAAAAATAATAATCCCCGTTCAGTCGGGCCGGCCCGGCGGCGATTGCGGCGGGCAGCAGGCCTCTTGGACAGGTTGAGAGATAAAAAAATAATAATCCCCGTTCAGTCTCAATGGCGGGGTGCGGGCCGGCCCGGCGGCGAGTGCAGAGGGCAGCAGGCCTCTTGGACAGGTTGAGAGATAAAAAAATAATAATTCCCGTGCAGTCTCAATGGCCTGGTGCGGGCCTGCCCGGCGGCGAGTGCGGCGGGCAGCAGGCCTCTTGGACAGGTTGAGAGATAAAAAAATAATAATTCCCGTGCAGTCTCAATGGCGGGGTGCGGGCCGGGGAATAGGCCTCTTGGCCGGGGTGAATAGTGTTGGAACGCGGCCCGCGGAAATAGTAGCGGCTGGAGGTACCGGGGGTGATGCCCGCCCCGGCCCGGCGGCCAAGCTAAAAAAATAAATAATCCCCGTTCAGTCTCAATGGCAGGGTGCGGGCCGGCCCCTGCGGCGAGTGCGGCGGGCAGCAGGCCTCTTGGACAGTTTGAGAGATAAAAAAAAAAATAATTCCCGTGTAGTCTCAATGGCGGGGTGCGGGCCGGCCCGGAGGACGAGTGTGGCCGGGGAAGAGGCCTCTTGGCCGGGGTTAATAGTGTTGGAACGCGGCCCGCGGAAATAGTAGCGGCTGGAGGTACCGGGGGCGAAGCCCGCCCCGGCCCGGCGGCCGAGTTAAAAAAAATAATAATCCCGTTCAGTCTCAATGGCGGGGTGCGGGCCGGCCCGGCGGACGAGTGTGGCCGGGGAAGAGGCCTCTTGGCCGGGGTGAATAGTGTTGGAACGCGGCCCGCGGAAATAGTAGCGGCTGGAGGTACCGGGGGCGATGCCCGCCCCGGCCCGGCGGCCAAGTTAAAAAAATAAATAATCCCTGTTCAGTCTCAATGGCAGGGTGCGGGCCGGCCCGGCGGCGATTGCGGCGGGTAGCAGGCCTCTTGGACAGGTTGAGAGATAAAAAAATAATAATTCCAATGCAGTCTCAATGGCGGGGTGCGGGCCGGCCCAGCGGCGAGTGCGGCGGGCAGCAGGCCTCTTGGACAGGTTGAGAGATAAAAAAATAATAATCCCCGTTCAGTCGGGCCGGCCCGGCGGCGATTGCGGCGGGCAGCAGGCCTCTTGGACAGTTTGAGAGATAAAAAAAAAAATAATTCCCGTGCAGTCTCAATGGCGGGGTGCGGGCCGGGGAATAGGCCTCTTGGCCGGGGTGAATATGTTGGAACGCGGCGCGCGTAAATAGAAGCGGCTGGAGGTACCGGGGGCGAAGCCCGCCCCGGCCCGGAGGCCGAGTTAAAAAAAATAATAATCCCCGTTCAGTCTCAATGGCGGGGTGCGGGCCGGCCCGGCGGCGAGTGCGGCGGGCAGCAGGCCTCTTGGACAGGTTGAGAGATAAAAAAAATAATAATCCCCGTTCAGTCTCAATGGCGGGGTGCGGGCCGGCCCGGCGGCGATTGCGGCGGGCAGCAGGCCTCTTGGACAGGTTGAGAGATAAAAAAATAATAATTCCCGTGCAGTCTCAATGGCGGGGTGCGGGCCTGCCCGGCGGCGAGTGCGGCGGGCAGCAGGCCTCTTGGACAGGTTGAGAGATAAAAAAATAATAATTCCCGTGCAGTCTCAATGGCGATGTGCGGGCCGGGGAATAGGCCTCTTGGCCGGGGTTAATAGTGTTGGAACGCGGCCCGCGGAAATAGTAGCGGCTGGAGGTACCGGGGGCGAAGCCCGCCCCGGCCCGGCGGCCGAGTTAAAAAAAATAATAATCCCCGTTCAGTCTCAATGGCGGGGTGCGGGCCGGCCCGGCGGCGATTGCGGCGGGCAGCAGGCCTCTTGGACAGGTTGAGAGATAAAAAAATAATAATCCCCGTTCAGTCGGGCCGGCCCGGCGGCGATTGCGGCGGGCAGCAGGCCTCTTGGACAGGTTGAGAGATAAAAAAATAATAATCCCCGTTCAGTCTCAATGGCGGGGTGCGGGCCGGCCCGGCGGCGAGTGCAGAGGGCAGCAGGCCTCTTGGACAGGTTGAGAGATAAAAAAATAATAATTCCCGTGCAGTCTCAATGGCCTGGTGCGGGCCTGCCCGGCGGCGAGTGCGGCGGGCAGCAGGCCTCTTGGACAGGTTGAGAGATAAAAAAATAATAATTCCCGTGCAGTCTCAATGGCGGGGTGCGGGCCGGGGAATAGGCCTCTTGGCCGGGGTGAATAGTGTTGGAACGCGGCCCGCGGAAATAGTAGCGGCTGGAGGTACCGGGGGCGATGCCCGCCCCGGCCCGGCGGCCAAGCTAAAAAAATAAATAATCCCCGTTCAGTCTCAATGGCAGGGTGCGGGCCGGCCCCTGCGGCGAGTGCGGCGGGCAGCAGGCCTCTTGGACAGTTTGAGAGATAAAAAAAAAAATAATTCCCGTGTAGTCTCAATGGCGGGGTGCGGGCCGGCCCGGAGGACGAGTGTGGCCGGGGAAGAGGCCTCTTGGCCGGGGTTAATAGTGTTGGAACGCGGCCCGCGGAAATAGTAGCGGCTGGAGGTACCGGGGGCGAAGCCCGCCCCGGCCCGGCGGCCGAGTTAAAAAAAATAATAATCCCGTTCAGTCTCAATGGCGGGGTGCGGGCCGGCCCGGCGGACGAGTGTGGCCGGGGAAGAGGCCTCTTGGCCGGGGTGAATAGTGTTGGAACGCGGCCCGCGGAAATAGTAGCGGCTGGAGGTACCGGGGGCGATGCCCGCCCCGGCCCGGCGGCCAAGTTAAAAAAATAAATAATCCCTGTTCAGTCTCAATGGCAGGGTGCGGGCCGGCCCGGCGGCGATTGCGGCGGGTAGCAGGCCTCTTGGACAGGTTGAGAGATAAAAAAATAATAATTCCAATGCAGTCTCAATGGCGGGGTGCGGGCCGGCCCAGCGGCGAGTGCGGCGGGCAGCAGGCCTCTTGGACAGGTTGAGAGATAAAAAAATAATAATCCCCGTTCAGTCGGGCCGGCCCGGCGGCGATTGCGGCGGGCAGCAGGCCTCTTGGACAGTTTGAGAGATAAAAAAAAAAATAATTCCCGTGCAGTCTCAATGGCGGGGTGCGGGCCGGCCCGGCGGACGAGTGTGGCCGGGGAAGAGGCCTCTTGGACACGTTGAGAGATAAAAAAATAATAATTCCCGTGCAGTCTCAATGGCGGGGTGCGGGCCTGCCCGGCGGCGAGTGCGGCGGGCAGCCGGCCTCTTGGACAGGTTGAGAGATAAAAAAATAATAATTCCCGTGCAGTCTCAATGGCGGGGTGCGGGCCGGCCCGGCGGACGAGTGTGGCCGGGGAAGAGGCCTCTTGGCCGGTGTGAATAGTGTTGGAACGCGGCCCGCGGAAATAGTAGCGGCTGGAGGTACCAGGGGCGAAGCCCGCCCCGGCCCGGCGGCCAAGTTAAAAAAATAAATAATCCCCGTTCAGTCTCAATGGCAGGGTGCGGGCCGGCCCGGCGGCGATTGCGGCGGGCAGCAGGCCTCTTGGACAGGTTGAGGGATAAAAAAATAATACTTCCCATGCAGTCTCAATGGCAGGGTGCGGGCCGGCCCGGCGGACGAGTGTGGCCGGGGAAGAGGCCTCTTGGCCGGGGTGAATAGTGTTGGAACGCGGCCCGCGGAAATAGTAGCGGCTGGAGGTACCGGGGGCGAAGCCCGCCCCGGCCCGGCGGCCAAGTTAAAAAAATAAATAATCCCTTCAGTCTCAATGGCAGGGTGCGGGCCGGCCCGGTGGCCGAGTGTGGCCGGGGAAGAGGCCTCTTGAACGGGGTTAATAGTGTTGGAACGCGGCCCGCGGAAATAGTAGCGTCTGGAGGTACCGGGGGCGAAGCCCGCCCCGGCCCGGCGGCCGAGTTAAAAAAAATAATAATTCCGTTCAGTCTCAATGGCGGGGTGCGGGCCGGCCCGGCTGCGATTGCGGCGGGCAGCAGTTCTCTTGGACAGGTTGAGAGATAAAAAAATAATAATTCCCATGCAGTCTCAATGGCGGGGTGCGGGCCGGCCCGGCGGCGAGTGCGGCGGGCAGCAGGCCTCTTGGACAGGTTGAGAGATAAAAAAATAATAATTCCCGTGCAGTCTCAATGGCGGGGTGCGGGCCGGCCCGGCGGACGAGTGTGGCCGGGGAAGAGGCCTCTTGGCCGGGGCTAATATGTTGGAACTCGGCGCGCGTAAATAGAAGCGGCTGGAGGTACCGGGGGCGAAGCCCGCCCCGGCCCGGCGGCCAAGTTAAAAAAATAATAATTCCCGTGCAGTCTCAATGGCGGGGTGCGGGCCGGGGAATAGGCCTCTTGGCCGGGGTGAATAGTGTTGGAACACGGCCCGCGGAAATAGTAGCGGCTGGAGGTACCGGGGGCGATGCCCGCCCCGGCCCGGCGGCCAAGTTAAAAAAATAAATAATACACGTTCAGTCTCAATGGCAGGGTGCGGGCCGGCCCGGCGGCGATTGCGGCGGGCAGCAGGCCTCTTGGACAGGTTGAGAGATAAAAAAATAATAATTCCCATGCAGTCTCAATGGCGGGGTGCGGGCCGGGGAATAGGCCTCTTGGCCGGGGTGAATAGTGTTGGAACACGGCCGGCGGAAATAGTAGCGGCTGGAGGTACCGGGGGCGATGCCCGCCCCGGGCCGGCGGCCAAGTTAAAAAAATAAATAATCCCCGTTCAGTCTCAATGGCAGGGTGCGGGCCGGCCCGGCGGCGATTGCGGCGGGCAGCAGGCCTCTTGGACAGGTTGAGAGATAAAAAAATAAGAATTCCCATGCAGTCTCAATGGCGGGGTGCGGGCCGGCCCGGCGGACGAGTGTGGCCGGGGAAGAGGCCTCTTGGCCGGGGTGAATAGTGTTGGAACGCGGCCCGCGGAAATAGTAGCGGCTGGAGGTACCGGGGGCGAAGCCCGCCCCGGCCCGGCGGCCAAGTTAAAAAAATAAATAATCCCTTCAGTCTCAATGGCAGGGTGCGGGCCGGCCCGGTGGCCGAGTGTGGCCGGGGAAGAGGCCTCTTGGCCGGGGTTAATAGTGTTGGAACGCGGCCCGCGGAAATAGTAGCGTCTGGAGGTACCTGGGGCGAAGCCCGCCCCGGCCCGGCGGCCGAGTTAAAAAAAAAAATAATTCCGTTCAGTCTCAATGGCGGGGTGCGGGCCGGCCCGGCGGCGATTGCGGCGGGCAGCAGTTCTCTTGGATAGGTTGAGAGATAAAAAAATAATAATTCCCATGCAGTCTCAATGGCGGGGTGCGGGCCGGCCCGGCGGCGAGTGCGGCGGGCAGCAGGCCTCTTGGACAGGTTGAGAGATAAAAAAATAATAATTCCCATGCAGTCTCAATGGCGGGGTGCGGGCCGGCCCGGCGGACGAGTGTGGCCGTGGAAGAGGCCTCTTGGCCGGGGTGAATAGTGTTGGAACGCGGCCCGCGGAAATAGTAGCGGCTGGAGGTACCGGGGGCGAAGCCCGCCCCGGCGGCCAAGTTAAAAAAATAAATAATTCCGTTCAGTCTCAATGGCGGGGTGCGGCCGGCCCGGCGGCGATTGCGGCGGGCAGCAGTTCTCTTGGACAGGTTGAGAGATAAAAAAATAATAATTCCCATGCAGTCTCAATGGCGGGGTACGGGCCGGCCCGGCGGCGAGTGCGGCGGGCAGCAGGCCTCTTGGACAGGTTGAGAGATAAAAAAATAATAATTCCCGTGCAGTCTCAACGGCGGGGTGCGGGCCGGCCCGGCGGACGAGTGTGGCCGGGGAAGAGGCCTCTTGGCCGGGGTGAATATGTTGGAACGCGGCGCGCGTAAATAGTAGCGGCTGGAGGTACCGGGGGCGAAGCCCGCCCCGGCCCGGCGGCCAAGTTAAAAAAATAAATAATCCCGTTCAGTCTCAATGGCAGGGTGCGGGCCGGCCCGGTGGCCGAGTGTGGCCGGGGAAGAGGCCTCTTGGCCGGGGTTAATAGTGTTGGAACGCGGCCCGCGGAAATAGTAGCGTCTGGAGGTACCGGGGGCGAAGCCCGCCCCGGCCCGGCGGCCGAGTTAAAAAAAATAATAATTCCGTTCAGTCTCAATGGCGGGGTGCGGGCCGGCCCGGCGGCGACTGCGGCGGGCAGCAGTTCTCTTGGACAGGTTGAGAGATAAAAAAATAATAATTCCCATGCAGTCTCAATGGCGGGGTGCGGGCCGGCCCGGCGGCGAGTGCGGCGGGCAGCAGGCCTCTTGGACAGGTTGAGAGATAAAAAAATAATAATTCCCGTGCAGTCTCAATGGCGGGGTGCGGGCCGGGGAATAGGCCTCTTGGCCGGGGTGAATAGTGTTGGAACACGGCCCGCGGAAATAGTAGCGGCTGGAGGTACCGGGGGCGATGCCCGCCCCGGCCCGGCGGCCCAGTTAAAAAAAAAAAAAATCCCCGTTCAGTCTCAATGGCGGGGTGCGGGCCGGCCCGGCGGCGAGTGCGGCGGGCAGCAGGCCTCTTGGACAGGTTGAGAGATAAAAAAATAATAATTCCCATGCAGTCTCAATGGCGGGGTGTGGGCCGGGGAATAGGCCTCTTGGCCGGGGTGAATATGTTGGAACGCGGCGCGCGTAAATAGAAGCGGCTGGAGGTACCGGGGGCGAAGCCCGCCCCGGCCCGGCGGCCAAGTTAAAAAAATAAATAATCCCGTTCAGTCTCAATGGCGGGGTGCGGGCCGGCCCGGCGGCGAGTGCGGCGGGCAGCAGGCCTCTTGGACAGGTTGAGAGATAAAAAAATAATAATTCCCGTGCAGTCTCAATTGCGGGGTGCGGGCCGGGGAATAGGCCTCTTGGCCGGGGTGAATAGTGTTGGAACACGGCCCGCGGAAATAGTAGCGGCTGGAGGTACCGGGGGCGATGCCCGCCCCGGCCCGGCGGCCAAGTTAAAAAAATAAATAATCCCGTTCAGTCTCAATGGCAGGGTGCGGGCCGGCCCGGCGGCGATTGCGGCGGGCAGCAGGCCTCTTGGACAGGTTGAGAGATAAAAAAATAATAATTCCCATGCAGTCTCAATGGCGGGGTGCGGGCCGGGGAATAGGCCTCTTGGCCGGGGTGAATATGTTGGAACGCGGCGCGCATAAATAGAAGCGGCTGGAGGTACCGGGGGCGAAGCCCGCCCCGGCCCGGAGGCCGAGTTAAAAAAAATAATAATCCCCGTTCAGTCTCAATGGCGGGGTGCGGGCCGGCCCGGCGGCGAGTGCGGCGGGCAGCAGGCCTCTTGGACAGGTTGAGAGATAAAAAAATAATAATTCCCGTGCAGTCTCAATGGCGGGGTGCGGGCCGGGGAATAGGCCTCTTGGCCGGGGTGAATAGTGTTGGAACACGGCCCGCGGAAATAGTAGCGGCTGGAGGTACCGGGGGCGATGCCCACCCCGGCCCGGCGGCCAAGTTAAAAAAAAAAAAAATCCCCGTTCAGTCTCAATGGCAGGGTGCGGGCCGGCCCGGCGGCGATTGCGGCGGGCAGCAGGCCTCTTGGACAGGTTGAGAGATAAAAAAATAATAATTCCCATGCAGTCTCAATGGCGGGGTGCGGGCCGGCCCGGCGGACGAGTGTGGCCGGGGAAGAGGCCTCTTTGCCGGGGTGAATATGTTGGAACGCGGCGCGCGTAAATAGAAGCGGCTGGAGGTACCGGGGGCGAAGCCCGCCCCGGCCCGGAGGCCGAGTTAAAAAAAATAATAATCCCCGTTCAGTCTCAATGGCGTGTTGCGGGCCGGCCCGGTGGCGAGTGAGGCGGGCAGCAGGCCTCTTGGACAGGTTGAGAGATAAAAAAATAATAATTCCCGTGCAGTCTCAATGGCGGGGTGCGGGCCGGCCCGGCGGACGAGTGTGGCCGGGGAAGAGGCCTCTTGGCCGGGGTGAATATGTTGGAACGCGGCGCGCGTAAATAGAAGCGGCTGGAGGTACCGGGGGCGAAGCCCGCCCCGGCCCGGCGGCCGAGTTAAAAAAAATAATAATCCCCGTACAGTCTCAATGGC
Organism: Hippocampus zosterae; assembly: GCF_025434085.1. Lineage (NCBI taxonomy): Eukaryota > Metazoa > Chordata > Actinopteri > Syngnathiformes > Syngnathidae > Hippocampus > Hippocampus zosterae. The sequence goes on along the minus strand of NW_026262854.1, from coordinate 776,493 downwards.
GGGGTGCGGGCCGGCCCGGCGGCGAGTGCGGCGGGCAGCAGGCCTCTTGGACAGGTTGAGAGATAAAAAAATAATAATTCCCGTGCAGTCTCAATGGCGGGGTGCGGGCCGGGGAATAGGCCTCTTGGCCGGGGTGAATAGTGTTGGAACACGGCCCGCGGAAATAGTAGCGGCTGGAGGTACCGGGGGCGATGCCCGCCCCGGCCCGGCGGCCAAGATAAAAAAATAAATAATCCCCGTTCAGTCTCAATGGCAGGGTGCGGGCCGGCCCGGCGGCGATTGCGGCGGGCAGCAGGCCTCTTGGACAGGTTGAGAGATAAAAAAATAATAATTCCCATGCAGTCTCAATGGCGGGGTGCGGGCCGGGGAATAGGCCTCTTGGCCGGGGTGAATAGTGTTGGAACACGGCCCGCGGAAATAGTAGCGGCTGGAGGTACCGGGGAGGATGCCCGCCCCGGGCCGGCGGCCAAGTTAAAAAAATAAATAATCCCCGTTCAGTCTCAATGGCAGGGTGCGGGCCGGCCCGGCGGCGAGTGCGGCGGGCAGCAGGCCTCTTGGACAGGTTGAGAGATAAAAAAATAATAATTCCCGTTCAGTCTCAATGGCAGGGTGCGGGCCGGCCCGGCGGCGATTGCGGCGGGCAGCAGGCCTCTTGGACAGGTTGAGAGATAAAAAAATAATAATTCCCATGCAGTCTCAATGGCGGGGTGCGGGCCGGGGAATAGGCCTCTTGGCCGGGGTGAATATGTTGGAACGCGGCGCGCGTAAATAGAAGCGGCTGGAGGTACCGGGGGCGAAGCCCGCCCCGGCCCGGAGGCCGAGTTAAAAAAAATAATAATCCCCGTTCAGTCTCAATGGCGGGGTGCGGGCCGGCCCGGCGGCGAGTGCGGCGGGCAGCAGGCCTCTTGGACAGGTTGAGAGATAAAAAAAATAATAATTCCCATGCAGTCTCAATGGCGGGGTGCGGGCCGGGGAATAGGCCTCTTGGCCGGGGTGAATAGTGTTGGAACACGGCCCGCGGAAATAGTAGCGGCTGGAGGTACCGGGGGCGATGCCCGCCCCGGCCCGGCGGCCAAGTTAAAAAAATAAATAATCCCCGTTCAGTCTCAATGGCAGGGTGCGGGCCGGCCCGGCGGCGAGTGCGGCGGGCAGCAGGCCTCTTGGACAGGTTGAGAGATAAAAAAATAATAATTCCCGTTCAGTCTCAATGGCAGGGTGCGGGCCGGCCCGGCGGCGATTGCGGCGGGCAGCAGGCCTCTTGGACAGGTTGAGAGATAAAAAAATAATAATTCCCATGCAGTCTCAATGGCGGGGTGCGGGCCGGGGAATAGGCCTCTTGGCCGGGGTGAATATGTTGGAACGCGGCGCGCGTAAATAGAAGCGGCTGGAGGTACCGGGGGCGAAGCCCGCCCCGGCCCGGAGGCCGAGTTAAAAAAAATAATAATCCCCGTTCAGTCTCAATGGCGGGGTGCGGGCCGGCCCGGCGGCGAGTGCGGCGGGCAGCAGGCCTCTTGGACAGGTTGAGAGATAAAAAAATAATAATTCCCGTGCAGTCTCAATGGCGGGGTGCGGGCCGGGGAATAGGCCTCTTGGCCGGGGTGAATAGTGTTGGAACACGGCCCGCGGAAATAGTAGCGGCTGGAGGTACCGGGGGCGATGCCCGCCCCGGCCCGGCGGCCAAGTTAAAAAAATAAATAATCCCCGTTCAGTCTCAATGGCAGGGTGCGGGCCGGCCCGGCGGCGATTGCGGCGGGCAGCAGGCCTCTTGGACAAGTTGAGAGATAAAAAAATAATAATTCCCGTGCAGTCTCAATGGCGGGGTGCGGGCCGGGGAATAGGCCTCTTGGCCGGGGTGAATAGTGTTGGAACACGGCCCGCGGAAATAGTAGCGGCTGGAGGTACCGGGGGCGATGCCCGCCCCGGGCCGGCGGCCAAGTTAAAAAAATAAATAATCCCCGTTCAGTCTCAATGGCAGGGTGCGGGCCGGCCCGGCGGCGAGTGCGGCGGGCAGCAGGCCTCTTGGACAGGTTGAGAGATAAAAAAATAATAATTCCCGTTCAGTCTCAATGGCAGGGTGCGGGCCGGCCCGGCGGCGATTGCGGCGGGCAGCAGGCCTCTTGGACAGGTTGAGAGATAAAAAAATAATAATTCCCATGCAGTTTCAATGGCGGGGTGCGGGCCGGGGAATAGGCCTCTTGGCCGGGGTGAATAGTGTTGGAACACGGCCCGCGGAAATAGTAGCGGCTGGAGGTACCGGGGGCGATGCCCGTCCCGGGCCGGCGGCCAAGTTAAAAAAATAAATAATCCCCGTTCAGTCTCAATGGCAGGGTGCGGGCCGGCCCGGCGGCGATTGCGGCGGGCAGCAGGCCTCTTGGACAGGTTGAGAGATAAAAAAATAATAATTCCCATGCAGTCTCAATGGCGGGGTGCGGGCCGGGGAATAGGCCTCTTGGCCGGGGTGAATATGTTGGAACGCGGCGCGCGTAAATAGAAGCGGCTGGAGGTACCGGGGGCGAAGCCCGCCCCGGCCCGGAGGCTGAGTTAAAAAAAATAATAATCCCCGTTCAGTCTCAATGGCGGGGTGCGGGCCGGCCCGGCGGCGAGTGCGGCGGGCAGCAGGCCTCTTGGACAGGTTGAGAGATAAAAAAATAATAATTCCCGTGCAGTCTCAATGGCGGGGTGCGGGCCGGGGAATAGGCCTCTTGGCCGGGGTGAATAGTGTTGGAACACGGCCCGCGGAAATAGTAGCGGCTGGAGGTACCGGGGGCGATGCCCGCCCCGGCCCGGCGGCCAAGTTAAAAAAATAAATAATCCCCGTTCAGTCTCAATGGCAGGGTGCGGGCCGGCCCGGCGGCGATTGCGGCGGGCAGCAGGCCTCTTGGACAGGTTGAGAGATAAAAAAATAATAATTCCCGTGCAGTCTCAATGGCGGGGTGCGGGCCGGGGAATAGGCCTCTTGGCCGGGGTGAATAGTGTTGGAACACGGCCCGCGGAAATAGTAGCGGCTGGAGGTACCGGGGGCGATGCCCGCCCCGGGCCGGCGGCCAAGTTAAAAAAATAAATAATCCCCGTTCAGTCTCAATGGCAGGGTGCGGGCCGGCCCGGCGGCGAGTGCGGCGGGCAGCAGGCCTCTTGGACAGGTTGAGAGATAAAAAAATAATAATTCCCGTTCAGTCTCAATGGCAGGGTGCGGGCCGGCCCGGCGGCGATTGCGGCGGGCAGCAGGCCTCTTGGACAGGTTGAGAGATAAAAAAATAATAATTCCCATGCAGTTTCAATGGCGGGGTGCGGGCCGGGGAATAGGCCTCTTGGCCGGGGTGAATAGTGTTGGAACACGGCCCGCGGAAATAGTAGCGGCTGGAGGTACCGGGGGCGATGCCCGTCCCGGGCCGGCGGCCAAGTTAAAAAAATAAATAATCCCCGTTCAGTCTCAATGGCAGGGTGCGGGCCGGCCCGGCGGCGATTGCGGCGGGCAGCAGGCCTCTTGGACAGGTTGAGAGATAAAAAAATAATAATTCCCGTGCAGTCTCAATGGCGGGGTGCGGGCCGGGGAATAGGCCTCTTGGCCGGGGTGAATATGTTGGAACGCGGCGCGCGTAAATAGAAGCGGCTGGAGGTACCGGGGGCGAAGCCCGCCCCGGCCCGGAGGCCGAGTTAAAAAAAATAATAATCCCCGTTCAGTCTCAATGGCGGGGTGCGGGCCGGCCCGGCGGCGAGTGCGGCGGGCAGCAGGCCTCTTGGACAGGTTGAGAGATAAAAAAATAATAATTCCCGTGCAGTCTCAATGGCGGGGTGCGGGCCGGGGAATAGGCCTCTTGGCCGGGGTGAATAGTGTTGGAACACGGCCCGCGGAAATAGTAGCGGCTGGAGGTACCGGGGGCGATGCCCGCCCCGGGCCGGCGGCCAAGTTAAAAAAATAAATAATCCCCGTTCAGTCTCAATGGCAGGGTGCGGGCCGGCCCGGCGGCGATTGCGGCGGGCAGCAGGCCTCTTGGACAGGTTGAGAGATAAAAAAATAATAATTCCCGTGCAGTCTCAATGGCGGGGTGCGGGCCGGGGAATAGGCCTCTTGGCCGGGGTGAATATGTTGGAACGCGGCGCGCGTAAATAGAAGCGGCTGGAGGTACCGGGGGCGAAGCCCGCCCCGGCCCGGAGGCCGAGTTAAAAAAAATAATAATCCCCGTTCAGTCTCAATGGCGGGGTGCGGGCCGGCCCGGCGGCGAGTGCGGCGGGCAGCAGGCCTCTTGGACAGGTTGAGAGATAAAAAAATAATAATTCCCGTGCAGTCTCAATGGCGGGGTGCGGGCCGGCCCGGCGGACGAGTGTGGCCGGGGAAGAGGCCTCTTGGCCGGGGTGAATATGTTGGAACGCGGCGCGCGTAAATAGAAGCGGCTGGAGGTACCGGGGGCGAAGCCCGCCCCGGCCCGGAGGCCGAGTTAAAAAAAATAATAATCCCCGTTCAGTCTCAATGGCGGGCTGCGGGCCGGCCCGGCGGCGAGTGCGGCGGGCAGCAGGCCTCTTGGACAGGTTGAGAGATAAAAAAATAATAATTCCCGTGCAGTCTCAATGGCGGGGTGCGGGCCGGGGAATAGGCCTCTTGGCCGGGGTGAATAGTGTTGGAACACGGCCCGCGGAAATAGTAGCGGCTGTAGGTACCGGGGGCGATGCCCGCCCCGGCCCGGCGGCCAAGTTAAAAAAATAAATAATCCCGTTCAGTCTCAATGGCAGGGTGCGGGCCGGCCCGGCGGCGATTGCGGCGGGCAGCAGGCCTCTTGGACAGGTTGAGAGATAAACAAATAATAATTCCCATGTAGTCTCAATGGCGGGGTGCGGGCCGGGGAATAGGCCTCTTGGCCGGGGTGAATATGTTGGAACGCGGCGCGCGTAAATAGAAGCGGCTGGAGGTACCGGGGGCGAAGCCCGCCCCGGCCCGGAGGCCGAGTTAAAAAAAATAATAATCCCCGTTCAGTCTCAATGGCGGGGTGCGGGCCGGCCCGGCGGCGAGTGCGGCGGGCAGCAGGCCTCTTGGACAGGTTGAGAGATAAAAAAATAATAATTCCCGTGCAGTCTCAATGGCGGGGTGCGGGCCGGGGAATAGGCCTCTTGGCCGGGGTGAATAGTGTTGGAACACGGCCCGCGGAAATAGTAGCGGCTGGAGGTACCGGGGGCGATGCCCGCCCCGGCCCGGCGGCCAAGTTAAAAAAATAAATAATCCCGTTCAGTCTCAATGGCAGGGTGCGGGCCGGCCCGGCGGCGATTGCGGCGGGCAGCAGGCCTCTTGGACAGGTTGAGAGATAAACAAATAATAATTCCCATGCAGTCTCAATGGCGGGGTGCGGGCCGGGGAATAGGCCTCTTGGCCGGGGTGAATATGTTGGAACGCGGCGCGCGTAAATAGAAGCGGCTGGAGGTACCGGGGGCGAAGCCCGCCCCGGCCCGGAGGCCGAGTTAAAAAAAATAATAATCCCGTTCAGTCTCAATGGCGGGGTGCGGGCCGGCCCGGCGGCGAGTGCGGCGGGCAGCAGGCCTTTTGGACAGGTTGAGAGATAAAAAAATAATAATTCCCGTGCAGTCTCAATGGCGGGGTGCGGGCCGGGGAATAGGCCTCTTGGCCGGGGTGAATAGTGTTGGAACACGGCCCGCGGAAATAGTAGCGGCTGGAGGTACCGGGGGCGATGCCCGCCCCGGCCCGGCGGCCAAGTTAAAAAAATAAATAATCCCGTTCAGTCTCAATGGCAGGGTGCGGGCCGGCCCGGCGGCGATTGCGGCGGGCAGCAGGCCTCTTGGACAGGTTGAGAGATAAAAAAATAATAATTCCCATGCAGTCTCAATGGCGGGGTGCGGGCCGGGGAATAGGCCTCTTGGCCGGGGTGAATAGTGTTGGAACACGGCCCGCGGAAATAGTAGCGGCTGGAGGTACCGGGGGCGATGCCCGCCCCGGCCCGGCGGCCAAGTTAAAAAAATAAATAATCCCGTTCAGTCTCAATGGCAGGGTGCGGGCCGGCCCGGCGGCGAGTGCGGCGGGCAGCAGGCCTCTTGGACAGGTTGAGAGATAAAAAAATAATAATTCCCGTTCAGTCTCAATGGCAGGGTGCGGGCCGGCCCGGCGGCAATTGCGGCGGGCAGCAGGCCTCTTGGACAGGTTGAGAGATAAAAAAATAATAATTCCCATGCAGTCTCAATGGCGGGGTGCGGGCCGGGGAATAGGCCTCTTGGCCGGGGTGAATATGTTGGAACGCGGCGCGCGTAAATAGAAGCGGCTGGAGGTACCGGGGGCGAAGCCCGCCCCGGCCCGGAGGCCGAGTTAAAAAAAATAATAATCCCCGTTCAGTCTCAATGGCGGGGTGCGGGCCGGCCCGGCGGCGAGTGCGGCGGGCAGCAGGCCTCTTGGACAGGTTGAGAGATAAAAAAATAATAATTCCCGTGCAGTCTCAATGGCGGGGTGCGGGCCGGGGAATAGGCCTCTTGGCCGGGGTGAATAGTGTTGGAACACGGCCCGCGGAAATAGTAGCGGCTGGAGGTACCGGGGGCGATGCCCGCCCCGGCCCGGCGGCCAAGTTAAAAAAATAAATAATCCCGTTCAGTCTCAATGGCAGGGTGCGGGCCGGCCCGGCGGCGATTGCGGCGGGCAGCAGGCCTCTTGGACAGGTTGAGAGATAAAAAAATAATAATTCCCATGCAGTCTCAATGGCGGGGTGCGGGCCGGGGAATAGGCCTCTTGGCCGGGGTGAATATGTTGGAACGCGGCGCGCATAAATAGAAGCGGCTGGAGGTACCGGGGGCGAAGCCCGCCCCGGCCCGGAGGCCGAGTTAAAAAAAATAATAATCCCCGTTCAGTCTCAATGGCGGGGTGCGGGCCGGCCCGGCGGCGAGTGCGGCGGGCAGCAGGCCTCTTGGACAGGTTGAGAGATAAAAAAATAATAATTCCCGTGCAGTCTCAATGGCGGGGTGCGGGCCGGGGAATAGGCCTCTTGGCCGGGGTGAATAGTGTTGGAACACGGCCCGCGGAAATAGTAGCGGCTGGAGGTACCGGGGGCGATGCCCACCCCGGCCCGGCGGCCAAGTTAAAAAAAAAAAAAATCCCCGTTCAGTCTCAATGGCAGGGTGCGGGCCGGCCCGGCGGCGATTGCGGCGGGCAGCAGGCCTCTTGGACAGGTTGAGAGATAAAAAAATAATAATTCCCATGCAGTCTCAATGGCGGGGTGCGGGCCGGCCCGGCGGACGAGTGTGGCCGGGGAAGAGGCCTCTTTGCCGGGGTGAATATGTTGGAACGCGGCGCGCGTAAATAGAAGCGGCTGGAGGTACCGGGGGCGAAGCCCGCCCCGGCCCGGAGGCCGAGTTAAAAAAAATAATAATCCCCGTTCAGTCTCAATGGCGGGGTGCGGGCCGGCCCGGCGGCGAGTGCGGCGGGCAGCAGGCCTCTTGGACAGGTTGAGAGATAAAAAAATAATAATTCCCGTGCAGTCTCAATGGCGGGGTGCGGGCCGGCCCGGCGGACGAGTGTGGCCGGGGAAGAGGCCTCTTTGCCGGGGTGAATATGTTGGAACACGGCCCGCGGAAATAGTAGCGGCTGGAGGTACCGGGGGCGATGCCCGCCCCGGCCCGGCGGCCAAGTTAAAAAAATAAATAATCCCGTTCAGTCTCAATGGCAGGGTGCGGGCCGGCCCGGCGGCGATTGCGGCGGGCAGCAGGCCTCTTGGACAGGTTGAGAGATAAAAAAATAATAATTCCCGTGCAGTCTCAATGGCGGGGTGCGGGCCGGGGAATAGGCCTCTTGGCCGGGGTGAATAGTGTTGGAACACGGCCCGCGGAAATAGTAGCGGCTGGAGGTACCGGGGGCGATGCCCGCCCCGGGCCGGCGGCCAAGTTAAAAAAATAAATAATCCCCGTTCAGTCTCAATGGCAGGGTGCGGGCCGGCCCGGCGGCGAGTGCGGCGGGCAGCAGGCCTCTTGGACAGGTTGAGAGATAAAAAAATAATAATTCCCGTTCAGTCTCAATGGCGGGGTGCGGGCCGGGGAATAGGCCTCTTGGCCGGGGTGAATAGTGTTGGAACACGGCCCGCGGAAATAGTAGCGGCTGGAGGTACCGGGGGCGATGCCCGCCCCGGCCCGGCGGCCAAGTTAAAAAAATAAATAATCCCGTTCAGTCTCAATGGCAGGGTGCGGGCCGGCCCGGCGGCGATTGCGGCGGGCAGCAGGCCTCTTGGACTGGTTGAGAGATAAACAAATAATAATTCCCATGCAGTCTCAATGGCGGGGTGCGGGCCGGGGAATAGGCCTCTTGGCCGGGGTGAATATGTTGGAACGCGGCGCGCGTAAATAGAAGCGGCTGGAGGTACCGGGGGCGAAGCCCGCCCCGGCCCGGCGGCCGAGTTAAAAAAAATAATAATCCCCGTACAGTCTCAATGGCGGGGTGCGGGCCGGCCCGGCGGCGAGTGCGGCGGGCAGCAGGCCTCTTGGACAGGTTGAGAGATAAAAAAATAATAATTCCCATGCAGTCTCAATGGCGGGGTGCGGGCCGGGGAATAGGCCTCTTGGCCGGGGTGAATAGTGTTGGAACACGGCCCGCGGAAATAGTAGCGGCTGGAGGTACCGGGGGCGATGCCCGCCCCGGGCCGGCGGCCAAGTTAAAAAAATAAATAATCCCCGTTCAGTCTCAATGGCAGGGTGCGGGCCGGCCCGGCGGCGAGTGCGGCGGGCAGCAGGCCTCTTGGACAGGTTGAGAGATAAAAAAATAATAATTCCCATTCAGTCTCAATGGCAGGGTGCGGGCCGGCCCGGCGGCGATTGCGGCGGGCAGCAGGCCTCTTGGACAGGTTGAGAGATAAAAAAATAATAATTCCCATGCAGTCTCAATGGCGGGGTGCGGGCCGGGGAATAGGCCTCTTGGCCGGGGTGAATATGTTGGAACGCGGCGCGCGTAAATAGAAGCGGCTGGAGGTACCGGGGGCGAAGCCCGCCCCGGCCCGGAGGCCGAGTTAAAAAAAATAATAATCCCCGTTCAGTCTCAATGGCGGGGTGCGGGCCGGCCCGGCGGCGAGTGCGGCGGGCAGCAGGCCTCTTGGACAGGTTGAGAGATAAAAAAATAATAATTCCCGTGCAGTCTCAATGGCGGGGTGCGGGCCGGGGAATAGGCCTCTTGGCCGGGGTGAATAGTGTTGGAACACGGCCCGCGGAAATAGTAGCGGCTGGAGGTACCGGGGGCGATGCCCGCCCCGGCCCGGCGGCCAAGTTAAAAAAATAAATAATCCCCGTTCAGTCTCAATGGCAGGGTGCGGGCCGGCCTGGCGGCGATTGCGGCGGGCAGCAGGCCTCTTGGACAGGTTGAGAGATAAAAAAATAATAATTCCCGTGCAGTCTCAATGGCGGGGTGCGGGCCGGGGAATAGGCCTCTTGGCCGGGGTGAATAGTGTTGGAACACGGCCCGCGGAAATAGTAGCGGCTGGAGGTACCGGGGGCGATGCCCGCCCCGGGCCGGCGGCCAAGTTAAAAAAATAAATAATCCCCGTTCAGTCTCAATGGCAGGGTGCGGGCCGGCCCGGCGGCGAGTGCGGCGGGCAGCAGGCCTCTTGGACAGGTTGAGAGATAAAAAAATAATAATTCCCGTTCAGTCTCAATGGCGGGGTGCGGGCCGGGGAATAGGCCTCTTGGCCGGGGTGAATAGTGTTGGAACACGGCCCGCGGAAATAGTAGCGGCTGGAGGTACCGGGGGCGATGCCCGCCCCGGCCCGGCGGCCAAGTTAAAAAAATAAATAATCCCGTTCAGTCTCAATGGCAGGGTGCGGGCCGGCCCGGCGGCGATTGCGGCGGGCAGCAGGCCTCTTGGACTGGTTGAGAGATAAACAAATAATAATTCCCATGCAGTCTCAATGGCGGGGTGCGGGCCGGGGAATAGGCCTCTTGGCCGGGGTGAATATGTTGGAACGCGGCGCGCGTAAATAGAAGCGGCTGGAGGTACCGGGGGCGAAGCCCGCCCCGGCCCGGAGGCCGTGTTAAAAAAAATAATAATCCCCGTTCAGTCTCAATGGCGGGGTGCGGGCCGGCCCGGCGGCGAGTGCGGCGGGCAGCAGGCCTCTTGGACAGGTTGAGAGATAAAAAAATAATAATTCCCGTGCAGTCTCAATGGCGGGGTGCGGGCCGGGGAATAGGCCTCTTGGCCGGGGTGAATAGTGTTGGAACACGGCCCGCGGAAATAGTAGCGGCTGGAGGTACCGGGGGCGATGCCCGCCCCGGCCCGGCGGCCAAGTTAAAAAAATAAATAATCCCCGTTCAGTCTCAATGGCGGGGTGCGGGCCGGCCCGGCGGCGAGTGCGGCGGGCAGCAGGCCTCTTGGACAGGTTGAGAGATAAAAAAATAATAATTCCCGTGCAGTCTCAATGGCGGGGTGCGGGCCGGCCCGGCGGACGAGTGTGGCCGGGGAAGAGGCCTCTTGGCCGGGGTGAATATGTTGGAACGCGGCGCGCGTAAATAGAAGCGGCTGGAGGTACCGGGGGCGAAGCCCGCCCCGGCCCGGAGGCCGAGTTAAAAATAATAATAATCCCCGTTCAGTCTCAATGGCGGGGTGCGGGCCGGCCCGGCGGCGAGTGCGGCGGGCAGCAGGCCTCTTGGACAGGTTGAGAGATAAAAAAATAATAATTCCCGTGCAGTCTCAATGGCGGGGTGCGGGCCGGGGAATAGGCCTCTTGGCCGGGGTGAATAGTGTTGGAACACGGCCCGCGGAAATAGTAGCGGCTGGAGGTACCGGGGGCGATGCCCGCCCCGGCCCGGCGGCCAAGTTAAAAAAATAAATAATCCCGTTCAGTCTCAATGGCAGGGTGCGGGCCGGCCCGGCGGCGATTGCGGCGGGCAGCAGGCCTCTTGGACAGGTTGAGAGATAAACAAATAATAATTCCCATGCAGTCTCAATGGCGGGGTGCGGGCCGGGGAATAGGCCTCTTGGCCGGGGTGAATATGTTGGAACGCGGCGCGCGTAAATAGAAGCGGCTGGAGGTACCGGGGGCGAAGCCCGCCCCGGCCCGGAGGCCGAGTTAAAAAAAATAATAATCCCCGTTCAGTCTCAATGGCGGGGTGCGGGCCGGCCCGGCGGCGAGTGCGGCGGGCAGCAGGCCTCTTGGACAGGTTGAGAGATAAAAAAATAATAATTCCCGTGCAGTCTCAATGGCGGGGTGCGGGCCGGAGAATAGGCCTCTTGGCCGGGGTGAATAGTGTTGGAACACGGCCCGCGGAAATAGTAGCGGCTGGAGGTACCGGGGGCGATGCCCGCCCCGGCCCGGCGGCCAAGTTAAAAAAATAAATAATCCCGTTCAGTCTCAATGGCAGGGTGCGGGCCGGCCCGGCGGCGATTGCGGCGGGCAGCAGGCCTCTTGGACAGGTTGAGAGATAAACAAATAATAATTCCCATGCAGTCTCAATGGCGGGGTGCGGGCCGGGGAATAGGCCTCTTGGCCGGGGTGAATATGTTGGAACGCGGCGCGCGTAAATAGAAGCGGCTGGAGGTACCGGGGGCGAAGCCCGCCCCGGCCCGGAGGCCGAGTTAAAAAAAATAATAATCCCCGTTCAGTCTCAATGGCGGGGTGCGGGCCGGCCCGGCGGCGAGTGCGGCGGGCAGCAGGCCTCTTGGACAGGTTGAGAGATAAAAAAATAATAATTCCCGTGCAGTCTCAATGGCGGGGTGCGGGCCGGGGAATAGGCCTCTTGGCCGGGGTGAATAGTGTTGGAACACGGCCCGCGGAAATAGTAGCGGCTGGAGGTACCGGGGGCGATGCCCGCCCCGGCCCGGCGGCCAAGTTAAAAAAATAAATAATCCCGTTCAGTCTCAATGGCAGGGTGCGGGCCGGCCCGGCGGCGATTGCGGCGGGCAGCAGGCCTCTTGGACATGTTGAGAGATAAAAAAATAATAATTCCCATGCAGTCTCAATGGCGGGGTGCGGGCCGGGGAATAGGCCTCTTGGCCGGGGTGAATAGTGTTGGAACACGGCCCGCGGAAATAGTAGCGGCTGGAGGTACCGGGGGCGATGCCCGCCCCGGCCCGGCGGCCAAGTTAAAAAAATAAATAATCCCCGTTCAGTCTCAATGGCAGGGTGCGGGCCGGCCCGGCGGCGAGTGCGGCGGGCAGCAGTCCTCTTGGACAGGTTGAGAGATAAAAAAATAATAATTCCCGTTCAGTCTCAATGGCAGGGTGCGGGCCGGCCCGGCGGCAATTGCGGCGGGCAGCAGGCCTCTTGGACAGGTTGAGAGATAAAAAAATAATAATTCCCATGCAGTCTCAATGGCGGGGTGCGGGCCGGGGAATAGGCCTCTTGGCCGGGGTGAATATGTTGGAACGCGGCGCGCGTAAATAGAAGCGGCTGGAGGTACCGGGGGCGAAGCCCGCCCCGGCCCGGAGGCCGAGTTAAAAAAAATAATAATCCCCGTTCAGTCTCAATGGCGGGGTGCGGGCCGGCCCGGCGGCGAGTGCGGCGGGCAGCAGGCCTCTTGGACAGGTTGAGAGATAAAAAAATAATAATTCCCGTGCAGTCTCAATGGCGGGGTGCGGGCCGGGGAATAGGCCTCTTGGCCGGGGTGAATAGTGTTGGAACACGGCCCGCGGAAATAGTAGCGGCTGGAGGTACCGGGGGCGATGCCCTCCCCGGCCCTGCGGCCAAGTTAAAAAAATAAATAATCCCCGTTCAGTCTCAATGGCAGGGTGCGGGCCGGCCCGGCGGCGATTGCGGCGGGCAGCAGGCCTCTTGGACAGGTTGAGAGATAAAAAAATAATAATTCCCGTGCAGTCTCAATGGCGGGGTGCGGGCCGGGGAATAGGCCTCTTGGCCGGGGTGAATAGTGTTGGAACACGGCCCGCGGAAATAGTAGCGGCTGGAGGTACCGGGGGCGATGCCCGCCCCGGGCCGGCGGCCAAGTTAAAAAAATAAATAATCCCCGTTCAGTCTCAATGGCAGGGTGCGGGCCGGCCCGGCGGCGAGTGCGGCGGGCAGCAGGCCTCTTGGACAGGTTGAGAGATAAAAAAATAATAATTCCCGTTCAGTCTCAATGGCAGGGTGCGGGCCGGCCCGGCGGCGATTGCGGCGGGCAGCAGGCCTCTTGGACAGGTTGAGAGATAAAAAAATAATAATTCCCATGCAGTCTCAATGGCGGGGTGCGGGCCGGGGAATAGGCCTCTTGGCCGGGGTGAATATGTTGGAACGCGGCGCGCGTAAATAGAAGCGGCTGGAGGTACCGGGGGCGAAGCCCGCCCCGGCCCGGAGGCCCAGTTAAAAAAAATAATAATCCCCGTTCAGTCTCAATGGCGGGGTGCGGGCCGGCCCGGCGGCGAGTGCGGCGGGCAGCAGGCCTCTTGGACAGGTTGAGAGATAAAAAAATAATAATTCCCGTGCAGTCTCAATGGCGGGGTGCGGACCGGGGAATAGGCCTCTTGGCCGGGGTGAATATGTTGGAACGCGGCGCGCGTAAATAGAAGCGGCTGGAGGTACCGGGGGCGAAGCCCGCCCCGGCCCGGAGGCCGAGTTAAAAAAAATAATAATCCCCGTTCAGTCTCAATGGCGGGGTGCGGGCCGGCCCGGCGGCGAGTGCGGCGGGCAGCAGGCCTCTTGGACAGGTTGAGAGATAAAAAAATAATAATTCCCGTGCAGTCTCAATGGCGGGGTGCGGGCCGGGGAATAGGCCTCTTGGCCGGGGTGAATAGTGTTGGAACACGGCCCGCGGAAATAGTAGCGGCTGGAGGTACCGGGGGCGATGCCCGCCCCGGGCCGGCGGCCAAGTTAAAAAAATGAATAATCCCCGTTCAGTCTCAATGGCAGGGTGCGGGCCGGCCCGGCGGCGATTGCGGCGGGCAGCAGGCCTCTTGGACAGGTTGAGAGATATAAAAATAATAATTCCCGTGCAGTCTCAATGGCGGGGTGCGGGCCGGCCCGGCGGACGAGTGTGGCCGGGGAAGAGGCCTCTTGGCCGGGGTGAATATGTTGGAACGCGGCGCGCGTAAATAGAAGCGGCTGGAGGTACCGGGGGCGAAGCCCGCCCCGGCCCGGAGGCCGAGTTAAAAAAAATAATAATCCCGTTCAGTCTCAATGGCGGGGTGCGGGCTGGCCCGGCGGCGAGTGCGGCGGGCAGCAGGCCTCTTGGACAGGTTGAGAGATAAAAAAATAATAATTCCCGTGCAGTCTCAACGGCGGGGTGCGGGCCGGCCCGGCGGACGAGTGTGGACGGGGAAGAGGCCTCTTGGCCGGGGTGAATATGTTGGAACGCGGCGCGCGTAAATAGAAGCGGCTGGAGGTACCGGGGGCGAAGCCCGCCCCGGCCCGGAGGCCGAGTTAAAAAAAATAATAATCCCCGTTCAGTCTCAATGGCGGGGTGCGGGCCGGCCCGGCGGCGAGTGCGGCGGGCAGCAGGCCTCTTGGACAGGTTGAGAGATAAAAAAATAATAATTCCCGTGCAGTCTCAATGGCGGGGTGCGGGCCGGCCCGGCGGACGAGTGTGGCCGGGGAAGAGGCCTCTTGGCCGGGGTGAATATGTTGGAACGCGGCGCGCGTAAATAGAAGCGGCTGGAGGTACCGGGGGCGAAGCCCGCCCCGGCCCGGAGGCCGAATTAAAAAAAATAATAATCCCCGTTCAGTCTCAATGGCGGGGTGCGGGCCGGCCCGGCGGCGAGTGCGGCGGGCAGCAGGCCTCTTGGACAGGTTGAGAGATAAAAAAATAATAATTCCCGTGCAGTCTCAATGGCGGGGTGCGGGCCGGGGAATAGGCCTCTTGGCCGGGGTGAATAGTGTTGGAACACGGCCCGCGGAAATAGTAGCGGCTGGAGGTACCGGGGGCGATGCCCGCCCCGGCCCGGCGGCCAAGTTAAAAAAATAAATAATCCCGTTCAGTCTCAATGGCAGGGTGCGGGCCGGCCCGGCGGCGATTGCGGCGGGCAGCAGGCCTCTTGGACAGGTTGAGAGATAAACAAATAATAATTCCCATGCAGTCTCAATGGCGGGGTGCGGGCCGGGGAATAGGCCTCTTGGCCGGGGTGAATATGTTGGAACGCGGCGCGCGTAAATAGAAGCGGCTGGAGGTACCGGGGGCGAAGCCCGCCCCGGCCCGGAGGCCGAGTTAAAAAAAATAATAATCCCCGTTCAGTCTCAATGGCGGGGTGCGGGCCGGCCCGGCGGCGAGTGCGGCGGGCAGCAGGCCTCTTGGACAGGTTGAGAGATAAAAAAATAATAATTCCCGTGCAGTCTCAATGGCGGGGTGCGGGCCGGGGAATAGGCCTCTTGGCCGGGGTGAATAGTGTTGGAACACGGCCCGCGGAAATAGTAGCGGCTGGAGGTACCGGGGGCGATGCCCGCCCCGGCCCGGCGGCCAAGTTAAAAAAATAAATAATCCCGTTCAGTCTCAATGGCAGGGTGCGGGCCGGCCCGGCGGCGATTGCGGCGGGCAGCAGGCCTCTTGGACAGGTTGAGAGATAAAAAAATAATAATTCCCATGCAGTCTCAATGGCGGGGTGCGGGCCGGGGAATAGGCCTCTTGGCCGGGGTGAATAGTGTTGGAACACGGCCCGCGGAAATAGTAGCGGCTGGAGGTACCGGGGGCGATGCCCGCCCCGGCCCGGCGGCCAAGTTAAAAAAATAAATAATCCCCGTTCAGTCTCAATGGCAGGGTGCGGGCCGGCCCGGCGGCGAGTGCGGCGGGCAGCAGGCCTCTTGGACAGGTTGAGAGATAAAAAAATAATAATTCCCGTTCAGTCTCAATGGCAGGGTGCGGGCCGGCCCGGCGGCAATTGCGGCGGGCAGCAGGCCTCTTGGACAGGTTGAGAGATAAAAAAATAATAATTCCCATGCAGTCTCAATGGCGGGGTGCGGGCCGGGGAATAGGCCTCTTGGCCGGGGTGAATATGTTGGAACGCGGCGCGCGTAAATAGAAGCGGCTGGAGGTACCGGGGGCGAAGCCCGCCCCGGCCCGGAGGCCGAGTTAAAAAAAATAATAATCCCCGTTCAGTCTCAATGGCGGGGTGCGGGCCGGCCCGGCGGCGAGTGCGGCGGGCAGCAGGCCTCTTGGACAGGTTGAGAGATAAAAAAATAATAATTCCCGTGCAGTCTCAATGGCGGGGTGCGGGCCGGGGAATAGGCCTCTTGGCCGGGGTGAATAGTGTTGGAACACGGCCCGCGGAAATAGTAGCGGCTGGAGGTACCGGGGGCGATGCCCGCCCCGGCCCGGCGGCCAAGTTAAATAAAATAAATAATCCCGTTCAGTCTCAATGGCAGGGTGCGGGCCGGCCCGGCGGCGATTGCGGCGGGCAGCAGGCCTCTTGGACAGGTTGAGAGATAAAAAAATAATAATTCCCATGCAGTCTCAATGGCGGGGTGCGGGCCGGGGAATAGGCCTCTTGGCCGGGGTGAATATGTTGGAACGCGGCGCGCATAAATAGAAGCGGCTGGAGGTACCGGGGGCGAAGCCCGCCCCGGCCCGGAGGCCGAGTTAAAAAAAATAATAATCCCCGTTCAGTCTCAATGGCGGGGTGCGGGCCGGCCCGGCGGCGAGTGCGGCGGGCAGCAGGCCTCTTGGACAGGTTGAGAGATAAAAAAATAATAATTCCCGTGCAGTCTCAATGGCGGGGTGCGGGCCGGGGAATAGGCCTCTTGGCCGGGGTGAATAGTGTTGGAACACGGCCCGCGGAAATAGTAGCGGCTGGAGGTACCGGGGGCGATGCCCACCCCGGCCCGGCGGCCAAGTTAAAAAAAAAAAAAATCCCCGTTCAGTCTCAATGGCAGGGTGCGGGCCGGCCCGGCGGCGATTGCGGCGGGCAGCAGGCCTCTTGGACAGGTTGAGAGATAAAAAAATAATAATTCCCATGCAGTCTCAATGGCGGGGTGCGGGCCGGCCCGGCGGACGAGTGTGGCCGGGGAAGAGGCCTCTTTGCCGGGGTGAATATGTTGGAACGCGGCGCGCGTAAATAGAAGCGGCTGGAGGTACCGGGGGCGAAGCCCGCCCCGGCCCGGAGGCCGAGTTAAAAAAAATAATAATCCCCGTTCAGTCTCAATGGCGTGTTGCGGGCCGGCCCGGTGGCGAGTGCGGCGGGCAGCAGGCCTCTTGGACAGGTTGAGAGATAAAAAAATAATAATTCCCGTGCAGTCTCAATGGCGGGGTGCGGGCCGGCCCGGCGGACGAGTGTGGCCGGGGAAGAGGCCTCTTGGCCGGGGTGAATATGTTGGAACGCGGCGCGCGTAAATAGAAGCGGCTGGAGGTACCGGGGGCGAAGCCCGCCCCGGCCCGGCGGCCGAGTTAAAAAAAATAATAATCCCCGTACAGTCTCAATGGCGGGGTGCGGGCCGGCCCGGCGGCGAGTGCGGCGGGCAGCAGGCCTCTTGGACAGGTTGAGAGATAAAAAAATAATAATTCCCGTTCAGTCTCAATGGCAGGGTGCGGGCCGGCCCGGCGGCGATTGCGGCGGGCAGCAGGCCTCTTGGACAGGTTGAGAGATAAAAAAATAATAATTCCCATGCAGTCTCAATGGCGGGGTGCGGGCCGGGGAATAGGCCTCTTGGCCGGGGTGAATATGTTGGAACGCGGCGCGCGTAAATAGAAGCGGCTGGAGGTACCGGGGGCGAAGCCCGCCCCGGCCCGGAGGCCGAGTTAAAAAAAATAATAATCCCCGTTCAGTCTCAATGGCGGGGTGCGGGCCGGCCCGGCGGCGAGTGCGGCGGGCAGCAGGCCTCTTGGACAGGTTGAGAGATAAAAAAAATAATAATTCCCATGCAGTCTCAATGGCGGGGTGCGGGCCGGGGAATAGGCCTCTTGGCCGGGGTGAATAGTGTTGGAACACGGCCCGCGGAAATAGTAGCGGCTGGAGGTACCGGGGGCGATGCCCGCCCCGGCCCGGCGGCCAAGTTAAAAAAATAAATAATCCCCGTTCAGTCTCAATGGCAGGGTGCGGGCCGGCCCGGCGGCGAGTGCGGCGGGCAGCAGGCCTCTTGGACAGGTTGAGAGATAAAAAAATAATAATTCCCGTTCAGTCTCAATGGCAGGGTGCGGGCCGGCCCGGCGGCGATTGCGGCGGGCAGCAGGCCTCTTGGACAGGTTGAGAGATAAAAAAATAATAATTCCCATGCAGTCTCAATGGCGGGGTGCGGGCCGGGGAATAGGCCTCTTGGCCGGGGTGAATATGTTGGAACGCGGCGCGCGTAAATAGAAGCGGCTGGAGGTACCGGGGGCGAAGCCCGCCCCGGCCCGGAGGCCGAGTTAAAAAAAATAATAATCCCCGTTCAGTCTCAATGGCGGGGTGCGGGCCGGCCCGGCGGCGAGTGCGGCGGGCAGCAGGCCTCTTGGACAGGTTGAGAGATAAAAAAATAATAATTCCCGTGCAGTCTCAATGGCGGGGTGCGGGCCGGGGAATAGGCCTCTTGGCCGGGGTGAATAGTGTTGGAACACGGCCCGCGGAAATAGTAGCGGCTGGAGGTACCGGGGGCGATGCCCGCCCCGGCCCGGCGGCCAAGTTAAAAAAATAAATAATCCCCGTTCAGTCTCAATGGCAGGGTGCGGGCCGGCCCGGCGGCGATTGCGGCGGGCAGCAGGCCTCTTGGACAGGTTGAGAGATAAAAAAATAATAATTCCCGTGCAGTCTCAATGGCGGGGTGCGGGCCGGGGAATAGGCCTCTTGGCCGGGGTGAATAGTGTTGGAACACGGCCCGCGGAAATAGTAGCGGCTGGAGGTACCGGGGGCGATGCCCGCCCCGGGCCGGCGGCCAAGTTAAAAAAATAAATAATCCCCGTTCAGTCTCAATGGCAGGGTGCGGGCCGGCCCGGCGGCGAGTGCGGCGGGCAGCAGGCCTCTTGGACAGGTTGAGAGATAAAAAAAATAATAATTCCCGTTCAGTCTCAATGGCAGGGTGCGGGCCGGCCCGGCGGCGATTGCGGCGGGCAGCAGGCCTCTTGGACAGGTTGAGAGATAAAAAAATAATAATTCCCATGCAGTTTCAATGGCGGGGTGCGGGCCGGGGAATAGGCCTCTTGGCCGGGGTGAATAGTGTTGGAACACGGCCCGCGGAAATAGTAGCGGCTGGAGGTACCGGGGGCGATGCCCGTCCCGGGCCGGCGGCCAAGCTAAAAAAATAAATAATCCCCGTTCAGTCTCAATGGCAGGGTGCGGGCCGGCCCGGCGGCGATTGCGGCGGGCAGCAGGCCTCTTGGACAGGTTGAGAGATAAAAAAATAATAATTCCCGTGCAGTCTCAATGGCGGGGTGCGGGCCGGGGAATAGGCCTCTTGGCCGGGGTGAATATGTTGGAACGCGGCGCGCGTAAATAGAAGCGGCTGGAGGTACCGGGGGCGAAGCCCGCCCCGGCCCGGAGGCCGAGTTAAAAAAAATAATAATCCCCGTTCAGTCTCAATGGCGGGGTGCGGGCCGGCCCGGCGGCGAGTGCGGCGGGCAGCAGGCCTCTTGGACAGGTTGAGAGATAAAAAAATAATAATTCCCGTGCAGTCTCAATGGCGGGGTGCGGGCCGGGGAATAGGCCTCTTGGCCGGGGTGAATAGTGTTGGAACACGGCCCGCGGAAATAGTAGCGGCTGGAGGTACCGGGGGCGATGCCCGCCCCGGGCCGGCGGCCAAGTTAAAAAAATAAATAATCCCCGTTCAGTCTCAATGGCAGGGTGCGGGCCGGCCCGGCGGCGATTGCGGCGGGCAGCAGGCCTCTTGGACAGGTTGAGAGATAAAAAAATAATAATTCCCGTGCAGTCTCAATGGCGGGGTGCGGGCCGGGGAATAGGCCTCTTGGCCGGGGTGAATATGTTGGAACGCGGCGCGCGTAAATAGAAGCGGCTGGAGGTACCGGGGGCGAAGCCCGCCCCGGCCCGGAGGCCGAGTTAAAAAAAATAATAATCCCCGTTCAGTCTCAATGGCGGGGTGCGGGCCGGCCCGGCGGCGAGTGCGGCGGGCAGCAGGCCTCTTGGACAGGTTGAGAGATAAAAAAATAATAATTCCCGTGCAGTCTCAATGGCGGGGTGCGGGCCGGGGAATAGGCCTCTTGGCCGGGGTGAATAGTGTTGGAACACGGCCCGCGGAAATAGTAGCGGCTGGAGGTACCGGGGGCGATGCCCGCCCCGGCCCGGCGGCCAAGTTAAAAAAATAAATAATCCCGTTCAGTCTCAACGGCAGGGTGCGGGCCGGCCCGGCGGCGATTGCGGCGGGCAGCAGGCCTCTTGGACAGGTTGAGAGATAAACAAATAATAATTCCCATGTAGTCTCAATGGCGGGGTGCGGGCCGGGGAATAGGCCTCTTGGCCGGGGTGAATATGTTGGAACGCGGCGCGCGTAAATAGAAGCGGCTGGAGGTACCGGGGGCGAAGCCCGCCCCGGCCCGGAGGCCGAGTTAAAAAAAATAATAATCCCCGTTCAGTCTCAATGGCGGGGTGCGGGCCGGCCCGGCGGCGAGTGCGGCGGGCAGCAGGCCTCTTGGACAGGTTGAGAGATAAAAAAATAATAATTCCCGTGCAGTCTCAATGGCGGGGTGCGGGCCGGGGAATAGGCCTCTTGGCCGGGGTGAATAGTGTTGGAACACGGCCCGCGGAAATAGTAGCGGCTGGAGGTACCGGGGGCGATGCCCGCCCCGGCCCGGCGGCCAAGTTAAAAAAATAAATAATCCCGTTCAGTCTCAATGGCAGGGTGCGGGCCGGCCCGGCGGCGATTGCGGCGGGCAGCAGGCATCTTGGACAGGTTGAGAGATAAACAAATAATAATTCCCATGCAGTCTCAATGGCGGGGTGCGGGCCGGGGAATAGGCCTCTTGGCCGGGGTGAATATGTTGGAACGCGGCGAGAAGCGGCTGGAGGTACCGGGGGCGAAGCCCGCCCCGGCCCGGAGGCCGAGTTAAAAAAAATAATAATCCCCGTTCAGTCTCAATGGCGGGGTGCGGGCCGGCCCGGCGGCGAGTGCGGCGGGCAGCAGGCCTCTTGGACAGGTTGAGAGATAAAAAAATAATAATTCCCGTGCAGTCTCAATGGCGGGGTGCGGGCCGGGGAATAGGCCTCTTGGCCGGGGTGAATAGTGTTGGAACACGGCCCGCGGAAATAGTAGCGGCTGGAGGTACCGGGGGCGATGCCCGCCCCGGCCCGGCGGCCAAGTTAAAAAAATAAATAATCCCGTTCAGCCTCAATGGCAGGGTGCGGGCCGGCCCGGCGGCGATTGCGGCGGGCAGCAGGCCTCTTGGACAGGTTGAGAGATAAAAAAATAATAATTCCCATGCAGTCTCAATGGCGGGGTGCGGGCCGGGGAATAGGCCTCTTGGCCGGGGTGAATAGTGTTGGAACACGGCCCGCGGAAATAGTAGCGGCTGGAGGTACCGGGGGCGATGCCCGCCCCGGCCCGGCGGCCAAGTTAAAAAAATAAATAATCCCGTTCAGTCTCAATGGCAGGGTGCGGGCCGGCCCGGCGGCGAGTGCGGCGGGCAGCAGGCCTCTTGGACAGGTTGAGAGATAAAAAAATAATAATTCCCGTTCAGTCTCAATGGCAGGGTGCGGGCCGGCCCGGCGGCAATTGCGGCGGGCAGCAGGCCTCTTGGACAGGTTGAGAGATAAAAAAATAATAATTCCCATGCAGTCTCAATGGCGGGGTGCGGGCCGGGGAATAGGCCTCTTGGCCGGGGTGAATATGTTGGAACGCGGCGCGCGTAAATAGAAGCGGCTGGAGGTACCGGGGGCGAAGCCCGCCCCGGCCCGGAGGCCGAGTTAAAAAAAATAATAATCCCCGTTCAGTCTCAATGGCGGGGTGCGGGCCGGCCCGGCGGCGAGTGCGGCGGGCAGCAGGCCTCTTGGACAGGTTGAGAGATAAAAAAATAATAATTCCCGTGCAGTCTCAATGGCGGGGTGCGGGCCGGGGAATAGGCCTCTTGGCCGGGGTGAATAGTGTTGGAACACGGCCCGCGGAAATAGTAGCGGCTGGAGGTACCGGGGGCGATGCCCGCCCCGGCCCGGCGGCCAAGTTAAAAAAATAAATAATCCCGTTCAGTCTCAATGGCAGGGTGCGGGCCGGCCCGGCGGCGATTGCGGCGGGCAGCAGGCCTCTTGGACAGGTTGAGAGATAAAAAAATAATAATTCCCATGCAGTCTCAATGGCGGGGTGCGGGCCGGGGAATAGGCCTCTTGGCCGGGGTGAATATGTTGGAACGCGGCGCGCATAAATAGAAGCGGCTGGAGGTACCGGGGGCGAAGCCCGCCCCGGCCCGGAGGCCGAGTTAAAAAAAATAATAATCCCCGTTCAGTCTCAATGGCGGGGTGCGGGCCGGCCCGGCGGCGAGTGCGGCGGGCAGCAGGCCTCTTGGACAGGTTGAGAGATAAAAAAATAATAATTCCCGTGCAGTCTCAATGGCGGGGTGCGGGCCGGGGAATAGGCCTCTTGGCCGGGGTGAATAGTGTTGGAACACGGCCCGCGGAAATAGTAGCGGCTGGAGGTACCGGGGGCGATGCCCACCCCGGCCCGGCGGCCAAGTTAAAAAAAAAAAAAATCCCCGTTCAGTCTCAATGGCAGGGTGCGGGCCGGCCCGGCGGCGATTGCGGCGGGCAGCAGGCCTCTTGGACAGGTTGAGAGATAAAAAAATAATAATTCCCATGCAGTCTCAATGGCGGGGTGCGGGCCGGCCCGGCGGACGAGTGTGGCCGGGGAAGAGGCCTCTTTGCCGGGGTGAATATGTTGGAACGCGGCGCGCGTAAATAGAAGCGGCTGGAGGTACCGGGGGCGAAGCCCGCCCCGGCCCGGAGGCCGAGTTAAAAAAAATAATAATCCCCGTTCAGTCTCAATGGCGGGGTGCGGGCCGGCCCGGCGGCGAGTGCGGCGGGCAGCAGGCCTCTTGGACAGGTTGAGAGATAAAAAAATAATAATTCCCGTGCAGTCTCAATGGCGGGGTGCGGGCCGGCCCGGCGGACGAGTGTGGCCGGGGAAGAGGCCTCTTGGCCGGGGTGGATATGTTGGAACGCGGCGCGCGTAAATAGAAGCGGCTGGAGGTACCGGGGGCGAAGCCCGCCCCGGCCCGGCGGCCGAGTTAAAAAAAATAATAATCCCCGTACAGTCTCAATGGCGGGGTGCGGGCCGGCCCGGCGGCGAGTGCGGCGGGCAGCAGGCCTCTTGGACAGGTTGAGAGATAAAAAAATAATAATTCCCATGCAGTCTCAATGGCGGGGTGCGGGCCGGGGAATAGGCCTCTTGGCCGGGGTGAATAGTGTTGGAACGCGGCCCGCGGAAATAGTAGCGGCTGGAGGTACCGGGGGCGATGCCCGCCCCGGGCCGGCGGCCAAGTTAAAAAAATAAATAATCCCCGTTCAGTCTCAATGGCAGGGTGCGGGCCGGCCCGGCGGCGAGTGCGGCGGGCAGCAGGCCTCTTGGACAGGTTGAGAGATAAAAAAATAATAATTCCCGTTCAGTCTCAATGGCAGGGTGCGGGCCGGCCCGGCGGCGATTGCGGCGGGCAGCAGGCCTCTTGGACAGGTTGAGAGATAAAAAAATAATAATTCCCATGCAGTCTCAATGGCGGGGTGCGGGCAGGGGAATAGGCCTCTTGGCCGGGGTGAATATGTTGGAACGCGGCGCGCGTAAATAGAAGCGGCTGGAGGTACCGGGGGCGAAGCCCGCCCCGGCCCGGAGGCCGAGTTAAAAAAAATAATAATCCCCGTTCAGTCTCAATGGCGGGGTGCGGGCCGGCCCGGCGGCGAGTGCGGCGGGCAGCAGGCCTCTTGGACAGGTTGAGAGATAAAAAAATAATAATTCCCGTGCAGTCTCAATGGCGGGGTGCGGGCCGGGGAATAGGCCTCTTGGCCGGGGTGAATAGTGTTGGAACACGGCCCGCGGAAATAGTAGCGGCTGGAGGTACCGGGGGCGATGCCCGCCCCGGCCCGGCGGCCAAGTTAAAAAAATAAATAATCCCCGTTCAGTCTCAATGGCAGGGTGCGGGCCGGCCTGGCGGCGATTGCGGCGGGCAGCAGGCCTCTTGGACAGGTTGAGAGATAAAAAAATAATAATTCCCGTGCAGTCTCAATGGCGGGGTGCGGGCCGGGGAATAGGCCTCTTGGCCGGGGTGAATAGTGTTGGAACACGGCCCGCGGAAATAGTAGCGGCTGGAGGTACCGGGGGCGATGCCCGCCCCGGGCCGGCGGCCAAGTTAAAAAAATAAATAATCCCCGTTCAGTCTCAATGGCAGGGTGCGGGCCGGCCCGGCGGCGAGTGCGGCGGGCAGCAGGCCTCTTGGACAGGTTGAGAGATAAAAAAATAATAATTCCCGTTCAGTCTCAATGGCGGGGTGCGGGCCGGGGAATAGGCCTCTTGGCCGGGGTGAATAGTGTTGGAACACGGCCCGCGGAAATAGTAGCGGCTGGAGGTACCGGGGGCGATGCCCGCCCCGGCCCGGCGGCCAAGTTAAAAAAATAAATAATCCCGTTCAGTCTCAATGGCAGGGTGCGGGCCGGCCCGGCGGCGATTGCGGCGGGCAGCAGGCCTCTTGGACTGGTTGAGAGATAAACAAATAATAATTCCCATGCAGTCTCAATGGCGGGGTGCGGGCCGGGGAATAGGCCTCTTGGCCGGGGTGAATATGTTGGAACGCGGCGCGCGTAAATAGAAGCGGCTGGAGGTACCGGGGGCGAAGCCCGCCCCGGCCCGGAGGCCGAGTTAAAAAAAATAATAATCCCCGTTCAGTCTCAATGGCGGGGTGCGGGCCGGCCCGGCGGCGAGTGCGGCGGGCAGCAGGCCTCTTGGACAGGTTGAGAGATAAAAAAATAATAATTCCCGTGCAGTCTCAATGGCGGGGTGCGGGCCGGGGAATAGGCCTCTTGGCCGGGGTGAATAGTGTTGGAACACGGCCCGCGGAAATAGTAGCGGCTGGAGGTACCGGGGGCGATGCCCGCCCCGAGCCGGCGGCCAAGTTAAAAAAATAAATAATCACCGTTCAGTCTCAATGGCGGGGTGCGGGCCGGCCCGGCGGCGAGTGCGGCGGGCAGCAGGCCTCTTGGACAGGTTGAGAGATAAAAAAATAATAATTCCCGTGCAGTCTCAATGGCGGGGTGCGGGCCGGCCCGGCGGACGAGTGTGGCCGGGGAAGAGGCCTCTTGGCCGGGGTGAATATGTTGGAACGCGGCGCGCGTAAATAGAAGCGGCTGGAGGTACCGGGGGCGAAGCCCGCCCCGGCCCGGAGGCCGAGTTAAAAAAAATAATAATCCCCGTTCAGTCTCAATGGCGGGGTGCGGGCCAGCCCGGCGGCGAGTGCGGCGGGCAGCAGGCCTCTTGGACAGGTTGAGAGATAAAAAAATAATAATTCCCGTGCAGTCTCAATGGCGGGGTGCGGGCCGGGGAATAGGCCTCTTGGCCGGGGTGAATAGTGTTGGAACACGGCCCGCGGAAATAGTAGCGGCTGGAGGTACCGGGGGCGATGCCCGCCCCGGCCCGGCGGCCAAGTTAAAAAAATAAATAATCCCGTTCAGTCTCAATGGCAGGGTGCGGGCCGGCCCGGCGGCGATTGCGGCGGGCAGCAGGCCTCTTGGACAGGTTGAGAGATAAACAAATAATAATTCCCATGCAGTCTCAATGGCGGGGTGCGGGCCGGGGAATAGGCCTCTTGGCCGGGGTGAATATGTTGGAACGCGGCGCGCGTAAATAGAAGCGGCTGGAGGTACCGGGGGCGAAGCCCGCCCCGGCCCGGAGGCCGAGTTAAAAAAAATAATAATCCCCGTTCAGTCTCAATGGCGGGGTGCGGGCCGGCCCGGCGGCGAGTGCGGCGGGCAGCAGGCCTCTTGGACAGGTTGAGAGATAAAAAAATAATAATTCCCGTGCAGTCTCAATGGCGGGGTGCGGGCCGGGGAATAGGCCTCTTGGCCGGGGTGAATAGTGTTGGAACACGGCCCGCGGAAATAGTAGCGGCTGGAGGTACCGGGGGCGATGCCCGCCCCGGCCCGGCGGCCAAGTTAAAAAAATAAATAATCCCGTTCAGTCTCAATGGCAGGGTGCGGGCCGGCCCGGCGGCGATTGCGGCGGGCAGCAGGCCTCTTGGACAGGTTGAGAGATAAACAAATAATAATTCCCATGCAGTCTCAATGGCGGGGTGCGGGCCGGGGAATAGGCCTCTTGGCCGGGGTGAATATGTTGGAACGCGGCGCGCGTAAATAGAAGCGGCTGGAGGTACCGGGGGCGAAGCCCGCCCCGGCCCGGAGGCCGAGTTAAAAAAAATAATAATCCCCGTTCAGTCTCAATGGCGGGGTGCGGGCCGGCCCGGCGGCGAGTGCGGCGGGCAGCAGGCCTCTTGGACAGGTTGAGAGATAAAAAAATAATAATTCCCGTGCAGTCTCAATGGCGGGGTGCGGGCCGGGGAATAGGCCTCTTGGCCGGGGTGAATAGTGTTGGAACACGGCCCGCGGAAATAGTAGCGGCTGGAGGTACCGGGGGCGATGCCCGCCCCGGCCCGGCGGCCAAGTTAAAAAAATAAATAATCCCGTTCAGTCTCAATGGCAGGGTGCGGGCCGGCCCGGCGGCGATTGCGGCGGGCAGCAGGCCTCTTGGACAGGTTGAGAGATAAAAAAATAATAATTCCCATGCAGTCTCAATGGCGGGGTGCGGGCCGGGGAATAGGCCTCTTGGCCGGGGTGAATAGTGTTGGAACACGGCCCGCGGAAATAGTAGCGGCTGGAGGTACCGGGGGCGATGCCCGCCCCGGCCCGGCGGCCAAGTTAAAAAAATAAATAATCCCCGTTCAGTCTCAATGGCAGGGTGCGGGCCGGCCCGGCGGCGAGTGCGGCGGGCAGCAGTCCTCTTGGACAGGTTGAGAGATAAAAAAATAATAATTCCCGTTCAGTCTCAATGGCAGGGTGCGGGCCGGCCCGGCGGCAATTGCGGCGGGCAGCAGGCCTCTTGGACAGGTTGAGAGATAAAAAAATAATAATTCCCATGCAGTCTCAATGGCGGGGTGCGGGCCGGGGAATAGGCCTCTTGGCCGGGGTGAATATGTTGGAACGCGGCGCGCGTAAATAGAAGCGGCTGGAGGTACCGGGGGCGAAGCCCGCCCCGGCCCGGAGGCCGAGTTAAAAAAAATAATAATCCCCGTTCAGTCTCAATGGCGGGGTGCGGGCCGGCCCGGCGGCGAGTGCGGCGGGCAGCAGGCCTCTTGGACAGGTTGAGAGATAAAAAAATAATAATTCCCGTGCAGTCTCAATGGCGGGGTGCGGGCCGGGGAATAGGCCTCTTGGCCGGGGTGAATAGTGTTGGAACACGGCCCGCGGAAATAGTAGCGGCTGGAGGTACCGGGGGCGATGCCCTCCCCGGCCCTGCGGCCAAGTTAAAAAAATAAATAATCCCCGTTCAGTCTCAATGGCAGGGTGCGGGCCGGCCCGGCGGCGATTGCGGCGGGCAGCAGGCCTCTTGGACAGGTTGAGAGATAAAAAAATAATAATTCCCGTGCAGTCTCAATGGCGGGGTGCGGGCCGGGGAATAGGCCTCTTGGCCGGGGTGAATAGTGTTGGAACACGGCCCGCGGAAATAGTAGCGGCTGGAGGTACCGGGGGCGATGCCCGCCCCGGGCCGGCGGCCAAGTTAAAAAAATAAATAATCCCCGTTCAGTCTCAATGGCAGGGTGCGGGCCGGCCCGGCGGCGAGTGCGGCGGGCAGCAGGCCTCTTGGACAGGTTGAGAGATAAAAAAATAATAATTCCCGTTCAGTCTCAATGGCAGGGTGCGGGCCGGCCCGGCGGCGATTGCGGCGGGCAGCAGGCCTCTTGGACAGGTTGAGAGATAAAAAAATAATAATTCCCATGCAGTCTCAATGGCGGGGTGCGGGCCGGGGAATAGGCCTCTTGGCCGGGGTGAATATGTTGGAACGCGGCGCGCGTAAATAGAAGCGGCTGGAGGTACCGGGGGCGAAGCCCGCCCCGGCCCGGAGGCCCAGTTAAAAAAAATAATAATCCCCGTTCAGTCTCAATGGCGGGGTGCGGGCCGGCCCGGCGGCGAGTGCGGCGGGCAGCAGGCCTCTTGGACAGGTTGAGAGATAAAAAAATAATAATTCCCGTGCAGTCTCAATGGCGGGGTGCGGACCGGGGAATAGGCCTCTTGGCCGGGGTGAATATGTTGGAACGCGGCGCGCGTAAATAGAAGCGGCTGGAGGTACCGGGGGCGAAGCCCGCCCCGGCCCGGAGGCCGAGTTAAAAAAAATAATAATCCCCGTTCAGTCTCAATGGCGGGGTGCGGGCCGGCCCGGCGGCGAGTGCGGCGGGCAGCAGGCCTCTTGGACAGGTTGAGAGATAAAAAAATAATAATTCCCGTGCAGTCTCAATGGCGGGGTGCGGGCCGGGGAATAGGCCTCTTGGCCGGGGTGAATAGTGTTGGAACACGGCCCGCGGAAATAGTAGCGGCTGGAGGTACCGGGGGCGATGCCCGCCCCGGGCCGGCGGCCAAGTTAAAAAAATGAATAATCCCCGTTCAGTCTCAATGGCAGGGTGCGGGCCGGCCCGGCGGCGATTGCGGCGGGCAGCAGGCCTCTTGGACAGGTTGAGAGATATAAAAATAATAATTCCCGTGCAGTCTCAATGGCGGGGTGCGGGCCGGCCCGGCGGACGAGTGTGGCCGGGGAAGAGGCCTCTTGGCCGGGGTGAATATGTTGGAACGCGGCGCGCGTAAATAGAAGCGGCTGGAGGTACCGGGGGCGAAGCCCGCCCCGGCCCGGAGGCCGAGTTAAAAAAAATAATAATCCCGTTCAGTCTCAATGGCGGGGTGCGGGCTGGCCCGGCGGCGAGTGCGGCGGGCAGCAGGCCTCTTGGACAGGTTGAGAGATAAAAAAATAATAATTCCCGTGCAGTCTCAACGGCGGGGTGCGGGCCGGCCCGGCGGACGAGTGTGGACGGGGAAGAGGCCTCTTGGCCGGGGTGAATATGTTGGAACGCGGCGCGCGTAAATAGAAGCGGCTGGAGGTACCGGGGGCGAAGCCCGCCCCGGCCCGGAGGCCGAGTTAAAAAAAATAATAATCCCCGTTCAGTCTCAATGGCGGGGTGCGGGCCGGCCCGGCGGCGAGTGCGGCGGGCAGCAGGCCTCTTGGACAGGTTGAGAGATAAAAAAATAATAATTCCCGTGCAGTCTCAATGGCGGGGTGCGGGCCGGGGAATAGGCCTCTTGGCCGGGGTGAATAGTGTTGGAACACGGCCCGCGGAAATAGTAGCGGCTGGAGGTACCGGGGGCGATGCCCGCCCCGGCCCGGCGGCCAAGTTAAAAAAATAAATAATCCCGTTCAGTCTCAATGGCAGGGTGCGGGCCGGCCCGGCGGCGATTGCGGCGGGCAGCAGGCCTCTTGGACAGGTTGAGAGATAAACAAATAATAATTCCCATGCAGTCTCAATGGCGGGGTGCGGGCCGGGGAATAGGCCTCTTGGCCGGGGTGAATATGTTGGAACGCGGCGCGCGTAAATAGAAGCGGCTGGAGGTACCGGGGGCGAAGCCCGCCCCGGCCCGGAGGCCGAGTTAAAAAAAATAATAATCCCCGTTCAGTCTCAATGGCGGGGTGCGGGCCGGCCCGGCGGCGAGTGCGGCGGGCAGCAGGCCTCTTGGACAGGTTGAGAGATAAAAAAATAATAATTCCCGTGCAGTCTCAATGGCGGGGTGCGGGCCGGGGAATAGGCCTCTTGGCCGGGGTGAATAGTGTTGGAACACGGCCCGCGGAAATAGTAGCGGCTGGAGGTACCGGGGGCGATGCCCGCCCCGGCCCGGCGGCCAAGTTAAAAAAATAAATAATCCCGTTCAGTCTCAATGGCAGGGTGCGGGCCGGCCCGGCGGCGATTGCGGCGGGCAGCAGGCCTCTTGGACAGGTTGAGAGATAAAAAAATAATAATTCCCATGCAGTCTCAATGGCGGGGTGCGGGCCGGGGAATAGGCCTCTTGGCCGGGGTGAATAGTGTTGGAACACGGCCCGCGGAAATAGTAGCGGCTGGAGGTACCGGGGGCGATGCCCGCCCCGGCCCGGCGGCCAAGTTAAAAAAATAAATAATCCCCGTTCAGTCTCAATGGCAGGGTGCGGGCCGGCCCGGCGGCGAGTGCGGCGGGCAGCAGGCCTCTTGGACAGGTTGAGAGATAAAAAAATAATAATTCCCGTTCAGTCTCAATGGCAGGGTGCGGGCCGGCCCGGCGGCAATTGCGGCGGGCAGCAGGCCTCTTGGACAGGTTGAGAGATAAAAAAATAATAATTCCCATGCAGTCTCAATGGCGGGGTGCGGGCCGGGGAATAGGCCTCTTGGCCGGGGTGAATATGTTGGAACGCGGCGCGCATAAATAGAAGCGGCTGGAGGTACCGGGGGCGAAGCCCGCCCCGGCCCGGAGGCCGAGTTAAAAAAAAAAAAAATCCCCGTTCAGTCTCAATGGCAGGGTGCGGGCCGGCCCGGCGGCGATTGCGGCGGGCAGCAGGCCTCTTGGACAGGTTGAGAGATAAAAAAATAATAATTCCCATGCAGTCTCAATGGCGGGGTGCGGGCCGGCCCGGCGGACGAGTGTGGCCGGGGAAGAGGCCTCTTTGCCGGGGTGAATATGTTGGAACGCGGCGCGCGTAAATAGAAGCGGCTGGAGGTACCGGGGGCGAAGCCCGCCCCGGCCCGGAGGCCGAGTTAAAAAAAATAATAATCCCCGTTCAGTCTCAATGGCGTGTTGCGGGCCGGCCCGGTGGCGAGTGCGGCGGGCAGCAGGCCTCTTGGACAGGTTGAGAGATAAAAAAATAATAATTCCCGTGCAGTCTCAATGGCGGGGTGCGGGCCGGCCCGGCGGACGAGTGTGGCCGGGGAAGAGGCCTCTTGGCCGGGGTGAATATGTTGGAACGCGGCGCGCGTAAATAGAAGCGGCTGGAGGTACCGGGGGCGAAGCCCGCCCCGGCCCGGCGGCCGAGTTAAAAAAAATAATAATCCCCGTACAGTCTCAATGGCGGGGTGCGGGCCGGCCCGGCGGCGAGTGCGGCGGGCAGCAGGCCTCTTGGACAGGTTGAGAGATAAAAAAATAATAATTCCCGTTCAGTCTCAATGGCAGGGTGCGGGCCGGCCCGGCGGCGATTGCGGCGGGCAGCAGGCCTCTTGGACAGGTTGAGAGATAAAAAAATAATAATTCCCATGCAGTCTCAATGGCGGGGTGCGGGCCGGGGAATAGGCCTCTTGGCCGGGGTGAATATGTTGGAACGCGGCGCGCGTAAATAGAAGCGGCTGGAGGTACCGGGGGCGAAGCCCGCCCCGGCCCGGAGGCCGAGTTAAAAAAAATAATAATCCCCGTTCAGTCTCAATGGCGGGGTGCGGGCCGGCCCGGCGGCGAGTGCGGCGGGCAGCAGGCCTCTTGGACAGGTTGAGAGATAAAAAAAATAATAATTCCCATGCAGTCTCAATGGCGGGGTGCGGGCCGGGGAATAGGCCTCTTGGCCGGGGTGAATAGTGTTGGAACACGGCCCGCGGAAATAGTAGCGGCTGGAGGTACCGGGGGCGATGCCCGCCCCGGCCCGGCGGCCAAGTTAAAAAAATAAATAATCCCCGTTCAGTCTCAATGGCAGGGTGCGGGCCGGCCCGGCGGCGAGTGCGGCGGGCAGCAGGCCTCTTGGACAGGTTGAGAGATAAAAAAATAATAATTCCCGTTCAGTCTCAATGGCAGGGTGCGGGCCGGCCCGGCAGCGATTGCGGCGGGCAGCAGGCCTCTTGGACAGGTTGAGAGATAAAAAAATAATAATTCCCATGCAGTCTCAATGGCGGGGTGCGGGCCGGGGAATAGGCCTCTTGGCCGGGGTGAATATGTTGGAACACGGCGCGCGTAAATAGAAGCGGCTGGAGGTACCGGGGGCGAAGCCCGCCCCGGCCCGGAGGCCGAGTTAAAAAAAATAATAATCCCCGTTCAGTCTCAATGGCGGGGTGCGGGCCGGCCCGGCGGCGAGTGCGGCGGGCAGCAGGCCTCTTGGACAGGTTGAGAGATAAAAAAATAATAATTCCCGTGCAGTCTCAATGGCGGGGTGCGGGCCGGGGAATAGGCCTCTTGGCCGGGGTGAATAGTGTTGGAACACGGCCCGCGGAAATAGTAGCGGCTGGAGGTACCGGGGGCGATGCCCGCCCCGGCCCGGCGGCCAAGTTAAAAAAATAAATAATCCCCGTTCAGTCTCAATGGCAGGGTGCGGGCCGGCCCGGCGGCGATTGCGGCGGGCAGCAGGCCTCTTGGACAGGTTGAGAGATAAAAAAATAATAATTCCCGTGCAGTCTCAATGGCGGGGTGCGGGCCGGGGAATAGGCCTCTTGGCCGGGGTGAATAGTGTTGGAACACGGCCCGCGGAAATAGTAGCGGCTGGAGGTACCGGGGGCGATGCCCGCCCCGGGCCGGCGGCCAAGTTAAAAAAATAAATAATCCCCGTTCAGTCTCAATGGCAGGGTGCGGGCCGGCCCGGCGGCGAGTGCGGCGGGCAGCAGGCCTCTTGGACAGGTTGAGAGATAAAAAAAATAATAATTCCCGTTCAGTCTCAATGGCAGGGTGCGGGCCGGCCCGGCGGCGATTGCGGCGGGCAGCAGGCCTCTTGGACAGGTTGAGAGATAAAAAAATAATAATTCCCATGCAGTTTCAATGGCGGGGTGCGGGCCGGGGAATAGGCCTCTTGGCCGGGGTGAATAGTGTTGGAACACGGCCCGCGGAAATAGTAGCGGCTGGAGGTACCGGGGGCGATGCCCGTCCCGGGCCGGCGGCCAAGCTAAAAAAATAAATAATCCCCGTTCAGTCTCAATGGCAGGGTGCGGGCCGGCCCGGCGGCGATTGCGGCGGGCAGCAGGCCTCTTGGACAGGTTGAGAGATAAAAAAATAATAATTCCCGTGCAGTCTCAATGGCGGGGTGCGGGCCGGGGAATAGGCCTCTTGGCCGGGGTGAATATGTTGGAACGCGGCGCGCGTAAATAGAAGCGGCTGGAGGTACCGGGGGCGAAGCCCGCCCCGGCCCGGAGGCCGAGTTAAAAAAAATAATAATCCCCGTTCAGTCTCAATGGCGGGGTGCGGGCCGGCCCGGCGGCGAGTGCGGCGGGCAGCAGGCCTCTTGGACAGGTTGAGAGATAAAAAAATAATAATTCCCGTGCAGTCTCAATGGCGGGGTGCGGGCCGGGGAATAGGCCTCTTGGCCGGGGTGAATAGTGTTGGAACACGGCCCGCGGAAATAGTAGCGGCTGGAGGTACCGGGGGCGATGCCCGCCCCGGGCCGGCGGCCAAGTTAAAAAAATAAATAATCCCCGTTCAGTCTCAATGGCAGGGTGCGGGCCGGCCCGGCGGCGATTGCGGCGGGCAGCAGGCCTCTTGGACAGGTTGAGAGATAAAAAAATAATAATTCCCGTGCAGTCTCAATGGCGGGGTGCGGGCCGGGGAATAGGCCTCTTGGCCGGGGTGAATATGTTGGAACGCGGCGCGCGTAAATAGAAGCGGCTGGAGGTACCGGGGGCGAAGCCCGCCCCGGCCCGGAGGCCGAGTTAAAAAAAATAATAATCCCTGTTCAGTCTCAATGGCGGGGTGCGGGCCGGCCCGGCGGCGAGTGCGGCGGGCAGCAGGCCTCTTGGACAGGTTGAGAGATAAAAAAATAATAATTCCCGTGCAGTCTCAATGGCGGGGTGCGGGCCGGGGAATAGGCCTCTTGGCCGGGGTGAATAGTGTTGGAACACGGCCCGCGGAAATAGTAGCGGCTGGAGGTACCGGGGGCGATGCCCGCCCCGGCCCGGCGGCCAAGTTAAAAAAATAAATAATCCCGTTCAGTCTCAACGGCAGGGTGCGGGCCGGCCCGGCGGCGATTGCGGCGGGCAGCAGGCCTCTTGGACAGGTTGAGAGATAAACAAATAATAATTCCCATGTAGTCTCAATGGCGGGGTGCGGGCCGGGGAATAGGCCTCTTGGCCGGGGTGAATATGTTGGAACGCGGCGCGCGTAAATAGAAGCGGCTGGAGGTACCGGGGGCGAAGCCCGCCCCGGCCCGGAGGCCGAGTTAAAAAAAATAATAATCCCCGTTCAGTCTCAATGGCGGGGTGCGGGCCGGCCCGGCGGCGAGTGCGGCGGGCAGCAGGCCTCTTGGACAGGTTGAGAGATAAAAAAATAATAATTCCCGTGCAGTCTCAATGGCGGGGTGCGGGCCGGGGAATAGGCCTCTTGGCCGGGGTGAATAGTGTTGGAACACGGCCCGCGGAAATAGTAGCGGCTGGAGGTACCGGGGGCGATGCCCGCCCCGGCCCGGCGGCCAAGTTAAAAAAATAAATAATCCCGTTCAGTCTCAATGGCAGGGTGCGGGCCGGCCCGGCGGCGATTGCGGCGGGCAGCAGGCATCTTGGACAGGTTGAGAGATAAACAAATAATAATTCCCATGCAGTCTCAATGGCGGGGTGCGGGCCGGGGAATAGGCCTCTTGGCCGGGGTGAATATGTTGGAACGCGGCGAGAAGCGGCTGGAGGTACCGGGGGCGAAGCCCGCCCCGGCCCGGAGGCCGAGTTAAAAAAAATAATAATCCCCGTTCAGTCTCAATGGCGGGGTGCGGGCCGGCCCGGCGGCGAGTGCGGCGGGCAGCAGGCCTCTTGGACAGGTTGAGAGATAAAAAAATAATAATTCCCGTGCAGTCTCAATGGCGGGGTGCGGGCCGGGGAATAGGCCTCTTGGCCGGGGTGAATAGTGTTGGAACACGGCCCGCGGAAATAGTAGCGGCTGGAGGTACCGGGGGCGATGCCCGCCCCGGCCCGGCGGCCAAGTTAAAAAAATAAATAATCCCGTTCAGCCTCAATGGCAGGGTGCGGGCCGGCCCGGCGGCGATTGCGGCGGGCAGCAGGCCTCTTGGACAGGTTGAGAGATAAAAAAATAATAATTCCCATGCAGTCTCAATGGCGGGGTGCGGGCCGGGGAATAGGCCTCTTGGCCGGGGTGAATAGTGTTGGAACACGGCCCGCGGAAATAGTAGCGGCTGGAGGTACCGGGGGCGATGCCCGCCCCGGCCCGGCGGCCAAGTTAAAAAAATAAATAATCCCGTTCAGTCTCAATGGCAGGGTGCGGGCCGGCCCGGCGGCGAGTGCGGCGGGCAGCAGGCCTCTTGGACAGGTTGAGAGATAAAAAAATAATAATTCCCGTTCAGTCTCAATGGCAGGGTGCGGGCCGGCCCGGCGGCAATTGCGGCGGGCAGCAGGCCTCTTGGACAGGTTGAGAGATAAAAAAATAATAATTCCCATGCAGTCTCAATGGCGGGGTGCGGGCCGGGGAATAGGCCTCTTGGCCGGGGTGAATATGTTGGAACGCGGCGCGCGTAAATAGAAGCGGCTGGAGGTACCGGGGGCGAAGCCCGCCCCGGCCCGGAGGCCGAGTTAAAAAAAATAATAATCCCCGTTCAGTCTCAATGGCGGGGTGCGGGCCGGCCCGGCGGCGAGTGCGGCGGGCAGCAGGCCTCTTGGACAGGTTGAGAGATAAAAAAATAATAATTCCCGTGCAGTCTCAATGGCGGGGTGCGGGCCGGGGAATAGGCCTCTTGGCCGGGGTGAATAGTGTTGGAACACGGCCCGCGGAAATAGTAGCGGCTGGAGGTACCGGGGGCGATGCCCGCCCCGGCCCGGCGGCCAAGTTAAAAAAATAAATAATCCCGTTCAGTCTCAATGGCAGGGTGCGGGCCGGCCCGGCGGCGATTGCGGCGGGCAGCAGGCCTCTTGGACAGGTTGAGAGATAAAAAAATAATAATTCCCATGCAGTCTCAATGGCGGGGTGCGGGCCGGGGAATAGGCCTCTTGGCCGGGGTGAATATGTTGGAACGCGGCGCGCATAAATAGAAGCGGCTGGAGGTACCGGGGGCGAAGCCCGCCCCGGCCCGGAGGCCGAGTTAAAAAAAATAATAATCCCCGTTCAGTCTCAATGGCGGGGTGCGGGCCGGCCCGGCGGCGAGTGCGGCGGGCAGCAGGCCTCTTGGACAGGTTGAGAGATAAAAAAATAATAATTCCCGTGCAGTCTCAATGGCGGGGTGCGGGCCGGGGAATAGGCCTCTTGGCCGGGGTGAATAGTGTTGGAACACGGCCCGCGGAAATAGTAGCGGCTGGAGGTACCGGGGGCGATGCCCACCCCGGCCCGGCGGCCAAGTTAAAAAAAAAAAAAATCCCCGTTCAGTCTCAATGGCAGGGTGCGGGCCGGCCCGGCGGCGATTGCGGCGGGCAGCAGGCCTCTTGGACAGGTTGAGAGATAAAAAAATAATAATTCCCATGCAGTCTCAATGGCGGGGTGCGGGCCGGCCCGGCGGACGAGTGTGGCCGGGGAAGAGGCCTCTTTGCCGGGGTGAATATGTTGGAACGCGGCGCGCGTAAATAGAAGCGGCTGGAGGTACCGGGGGCGAAGCCCGCCCCGGCCCGGAGGCCGAGTTAAAAAAAATAATAATCCCCGTTCAGTCTCAATGGCGGGGTGCGGGCCGGCCCGGCGGCGAGTGCGGCGGGCAGCAGGCCTCTTGGACAGGTTGAGAGATAAAAAAATAATAATTCCCGTGCAGTCTCAATGGCGGGGTGCGGGCCGGCCCGGCGGACGAGTGTGGCCGGGGAAGAGGCCTCTTGGCCGGGGTGAATATGTTGGAACGCGGCGCGCGTAAATAGAAGCGGCTGGAGGTACCGGGGGCGAAGCCCGCCCCGGCCCGGCGGCCGAGTTAAAAAAAATAATAATCCCCGTACAGTCTCAATGGCGGGGTGCGGGCCGGCCCGGCGGCGAGTGCGGCGGGCAGCAGGCCTCTTGGACAGGTTGAGAGATAAAAAAATAATAATTCCCATGCAGTCTCAATGGCGGGGTGCGGGCCGGGGAATAGGCCTCTTGGCCGGGGTGAATAGTGTTGGAACGCGGCCCGCGGAAATAGTAGCGGCTGGAGGTACCGGGGGCGATGCCCGCCCCGGGCCGGCGGCCAAGTTAAAAAAATAAATAATCCCCGTTCAGTCTCAATGGCAGGGTGCGGGCCGGCCCGGCGGCGAGTGCGGCGGGCAGCAGGCCTCTTGGACAGGTTGAGAGATAAAAAAATAATAATTCCCGTTCAGTCTCAATGGCAGGGTGCGGGCCGGCCCGGCGGCGATTGCGGCGGGCAGCAGGCCTCTTGGACAGGTTGAGAGATAAAAAAATAATAATTCCCATGCAGTCTCAATGGCGGGGTGCGGGCAGGGGAATAGGCCTCTTGGCCGGGGTGAATATGTTGGAACGCGGCGCGCGTAAATAGAAGCGGCTGGAGGTACCGGGGGCGAAGCCCGCCCCGGCCCGGAGGCCGAGTTAAAAAAAATAATAATCCCCGTTCAGTCTCAATGGCGGGGTGCGGGCCGGCCCGGCGGCGAGTGCGGCGGGCAGCAGGCCTCTTGGACAGGTTGAGAGATAAAAAAATAATAATTCCCGTGCAGTCTCAATGGCGGGGTGCGGGCCGGGGAATAGGCCTCTTGGCCGGGGTGAATAGTGTTGGAACACGGCCCGCGGAAATAGTAGCGGCTGGAGGTACCGGGGGCGATGCCCGCCCCGGCCCGGCGGCCAAGTTAAAAAAATAAATAATCCCCGTTCAGTCTCAATGGCAGGGTGCGGGCCGGCCTGGCGGCGATTGCGGCGGGCAGCAGGCCTCTTGGACAGGTTGAGAGATAAAAAAATAATAATTCCCGTGCAGTCTCAATGGCGGGGTGCGGGCCGGGGAATAGGCCTCTTGGCCGGGGTGAATAGTGTTGGAACACGGCCCGCGGAAATAGTAGCGGCTGGAGGTACCGGGGGCGATGCCCGCCCC
The DNA here is from genome assembly GCF_025434085.1 of Hippocampus zosterae. Lineage (NCBI taxonomy): Eukaryota > Metazoa > Chordata > Actinopteri > Syngnathiformes > Syngnathidae > Hippocampus > Hippocampus zosterae. Next base: position 738,796 of record NW_026262854.1, on the reverse strand, counting down.
GGGCCGGCGGCCAAGTTAAAAAAATAAATAATCCCCGTTCAGTCTCAATGGCAGGGTGCGGGCCGGCCCGGCGGCGAGTGCGGCGGGCAGCAGGCCTCTTGGACAGGTTGAGAGATAAAAAAATAATAATTCCCGTTCAGTCTCAATGGCGGGGTGCGGGCCGGGGAATAGGCCTCTTGGCCGGGGTGAATAGTGTTGGAACACGGCCCGCGGAAATAGTAGCGGCTGGAGGTACCGGGGGCGATGCCCGCCCCGGCCCGGCGGCCAAGTTAAAAAAATAAATAATCCCGTTCAGTCTCAATGGCAGGGTGCGGGCCGGCCCGGCGGCGATTGCGGCGGGCAGCAGGCCTCTTGGACTGGTTGAGAGATAAACAAATAATAATTCCCATGCAGTCTCAATGGCGGGGTGCGGGCCGGGGAATAGGCCTCTTGGCCGGGGTGAATATGTTGGAACGCGGCGCGCGTAAATAGAAGCGGCTGGAGGTACCGGGGGCGAAGCCCGCCCCGGCCCGGAGGCCGAGTTAAAAAAAATAATAATCCCCGTTCAGTCTCAATGGCGGGGTGCGGGCCGGCCCGGCGGCGAGTGCGGCGGGCAGCAGGCCTCTTGGACAGGTTGAGAGATAAAAAAATAATAATTCCCGTGCAGTCTCAATGGCGGGGTGCGGGCCGGGGAATAGGCCTCTTGGCCGGGGTGAATAGTGTTGGAACACGGCCCGCGGAAATAGTAGCGGCTGGAGGTACCGGGGGCGATGCCCGCCCCGAGCCGGCGGCCAAGTTAAAAAAATAAATAATCACCGTTCAGTCTCAATGGCGGGGTGCGGGCCGGCCCGGCGGCGAGTGCGGCGGGCAGCAGGCCTCTTGGACAGGTTGAGAGATAAAAAAATAATAATTCCCGTGCAGTCTCAATGGCGGGGTGCGGGCCGGCCCGGCGGACGAGTGTGGCCGGGGAAGAGGCCTCTTGGCCGGGGTGAATATGTTGGAACGCGGCGCGCGTAAATAGAAGCGGCTGGAGGTACCGGGGGCGAAGCCCGCCCCGGCCCGGAGGCCGAGTTAAAAAAAATAATAATCCCCGTTCAGTCTCAATGGCGGGGTGCGGGCCAGCCCGGCGGCGAGTGCGGCGGGCAGCAGGCCTCTTGGACAGGTTGAGAGATAAAAAAATAATAATTCCCGTGCAGTCTCAATGGCGGGGTGCGGGCCGGGGAATAGGCCTCTTGGCCGGGGTGAATAGTGTTGGAACACGGCCCGCGGAAATAGTAGCGGCTGGAGGTACCGGGGGCGATGCCCGCCCCGGCCCGGCGGCCAAGTTAAAAAAATAAATAATCCCGTTCAGTCTCAATGGCAGGGTGCGGGCCGGCCCGGCGGCGATTGCGGCGGGCAGCAGGCCTCTTGGACAGGTTGAGAGATAAACAAATAATAATTCCCATGCAGTCTCAATGGCGGGGTGCGGGCCGGGGAATAGGCCTCTTGGCCGGGGTGAATATGTTGGAACGCGGCGCGCGTAAATAGAAGCGGCTGGAGGTACCGGGGGCGAAGCCCGCCCCGGCCCGGAGGCCGAGTTAAAAAAAATAATAATCCCCGTTCAGTCTCAATGGCGGGGTGCGGGCCGGCCCGGCGGCGAGTGCGGCGGGCAGCAGGCCTCTTGGACAGGTTGAGAGATAAAAAAATAATAATTCCCGTGCAGTCTCAATGGCGGGGTGCGGGCCGGGGAATAGGCCTCTTGGCCGGGGTGAATAGTGTTGGAACACGGCCCGCGGAAATAGTAGCGGCTGGAGGTACCGGGGGCGATGCCCGCCCCGGCCCGGCGGCCAAGTTAAAAAAATAAATAATCCCGTTCAGTCTCAATGGCAGGGTGCGGGCCGGCCCGGCGGCGATTGCGGCGGGCAGCAGGCCTCTTGGACAGGTTGAGAGATAAACAAATAATAATTCCCATGTAGTCTCAATGGCGGGGTGCGGGCCGGGGAATAGGCCTCTTGGCCGGGGTGAATATGTTGGAACGCGGCGCGCGTAAATAGAAGCGGCTGGAGGTACCGGGGGCGAAGCCCGCCCCGGCCCGGAGGCCGAGTTAAAAAAAATAATAATCCCCGTTCAGTCTCAATGGCGGGGTGCGGGCCGGCCCGGCGGCGAGTGCGGCGGGCAGCAGGCCTCTTGGACAGGTTGAGAGATAAAAAAATAATAATTCCCGTGCAGTCTCAATGGCGGGGTGCGGGCCGGGGAATAGGCCTCTTGGCCGGGGTGAATAGTGTTGGAACACGGCCCGCGGAAATAGTAGCGGCTGGAGGTACCGGGGGCGATGCCCGCCCCGGCCCGGCGGCCAAGTTAAAATAATAAATAATCCCGTTCAGTCTCAATGGCAGGGTGCGGGCCGGCCCGGCGGCGATTGCGGCGGGCAGCAGGCCTCTTGGACAGGTTGAGAGATAAAAAAATAATAATTCCCATGCAGTCTCAATGGCGGGGTGCGGGCCGGGGAATAGGCCTCTTGGCCGGGGTGAATAGTGTTGGAACACGGCCCGCGGAAATAGTAGCGGCTGGAGGTACCGGGGGCGATGCCCGCCCCGGCCCGGCGGCCAAGTTAAAAAAATAAATAATCCCCGTTCAGTCTCAATGGCAGGGTGCGGGCCGGCCCGGCGGCGAGTGCGGCGGGCAGCAGTCCTCTTGGACAGGTTGAGAGATAAAAAAATAATAATTCCCGTTCAGTCTCAATGGCAGGGTGCGGGCCGGCCCGGCGGCAATTGCGGCGGGCAGCAGGCCTCTTGGACAGGTTGAGAGATAAAAAAATAATAATTCCCATGCAGTCTCAATGGCGGGGTGCGGGCCGGGGAATAGGCCTCTTGGCCGGGGTGAATATGTTGGAACGCGGCGCGCGTAAATAGAAGCGGCTGGAGGTACCGGGGGCGAAGCCCGCCCCGGCCCGGAGGCCGAGTTAAAAAAAATAATAATCCCCGTTCAGTCTCAATGGCGGGGTGCGGGCCGGCCCGGCGGCGAGTGCGGCGGGCAGCAGGCCTCTTGGACAGGTTGAGAGATAAAAAAATAATAATTCCCGTGCAGTCTCAATGGCGGGGTGCGGGCCGGGGAATAGGCCTCTTGGCCGGGGTGAATAGTGTTGGAACACGGCCCGCGGAAATAGTAGCGGCTGGAGGTACCGGGGGCGATGCCCGCCCCGGCCCTGCGGCCAAGTTAAAAAAATAAATAATCCCCGTTCAGTCTCAATGGCAGGGTGCGGGCCGGCCCGGCGGCGATTGCGGCGGGCAGCAGGCCTCTTGGACAGGTTGAGAGATAAAAAAATAATAATTCCCGTGCAGTCTCAATGGCGGGGTGCGGGCCGGGGAATAGGCCTCTTGGCCGGGGTGAATAGTGTTGGAACACGGCCCGCGGAAATAGTAGCGGCTGGAGGTACCGGGGGCGATGCCCGCCCCGGGCCGGCGGCCAAGTTAAAAAAATAAATAATCCCCGTTCAGTCTCAATGGCAGGGTGCGGGCCGGCCCGGCGGCGAGTGCGGCGGGCAGCAGGCCTCTTGGACAGGTTGAGAGATAAAAAAATAATAATTCCCGTTCAGTCTCAATGGCAGGGTGCGGGCCGGCCCGGCGGCGATTGCGGCGGGCAGCAGGCCTCTTGGACAGGTTGAGAGATAAAAAAATAATAATTCCCATGCAGTCTCAATGGCGGGGTGCGGGCCGGGGAATAGGCCTCTTGGCCGGGGTGAATATGTTGGAACGCGGCGCGCGTAAATAGAAGCGGCTGGAGGTACCGGGGGCGAAGCCCGCCCCGGCCCGGAGGCCCAGTTAAAAAAAATAATAATCCCCGTTCAGGCTCAATGGCGGGGTGCGGGCCGGCCCGGCGGCGAGTGCGGCGGGCAGCAGGCCTCTTGGACAGGTTGAGAGATAAAAAAATAATAATTCCCGTGCAGTCTCAATGGCGGGGTGCGGACCGGGGAATAGGCCTCTTGGCCGGGGTGAATATGTTGGAACGCGGCGCGCGTAAATAGAAGCGGCTGGAGGTACCGGGGGCGAAGCCCGCCCCGGCCCGGAGGCCGAGTTAAAAAAAATAATAATCCCCGTTCAGTCTCAATGGCGGGGTGCGGGCCGGCCCGGCGGCGAGTGCGGCGGGCAGCAGGCCTCTTGGACAGGTTGAGAGATAAAAAAATAATAATTCCCGTGCAGTCTCAATGGCGGGGTGCGGGCCGGGGAATAGGCCTCTTGGCCGGGGTGAATAGTGTTGGAACATGGCCCGCGGAAATAGTAGCGGCTGGAGGTACCGGGGGCGATGCCCGCCCCGGGCCGGCGGCCAAGTTAAAAAAATAAATAATCCCCGTTCAGTCTCAATGGCAGGGTGCGGGCCGGCCCGGCGGCGATTGCGGCGGGCAGCAGGCCTCTTGGACAGGTTGAGAGATATAAAAATAATAATTCCCGTGCAGTCTCAATGGCGGGGTGCGGGCCGGCCCGGCGGACGAGTGTGGCCGGGGAAGAGGCCTCTTGGCCGGGGTGAATATGTTGGAACGCGGCGCGCGTAAATAGAAGCGGCTGGAGGTACCGGGGGCGAAGCCCGCCCCGGCCCGGAGGCCGAGTTAAAAAAAATAATAATCCCGTTCAGTCTCAATGGCGGGGTGCGGGCCGGCCCGGCGGCGAGTGCGGCGGGCAGCAGGCCTCTTGGACAGGTTGAGAGATAAAAAAATAATAATTCCCGTGCAGTCTCAACGGCGGGGTGCGGGCCGGCCCGGCGGACGAGTGTGGACGGGGAAGAGGCCTCTTGGCCGGGGTGAATATGTTGGAACGCGGCGCGCGTAAATAGAAGCGGCTGGAGGTACCGGGGGCGAAGCCCGCCCCGGCCCGGAGGCCGAGTTAAAAAAAATAATAATCCCCGTTCAGTCTCAATGGCGGGGTGCGGGCCGGCCCGGCGGCGAGTGCGGCGGGCAGCAGGCCTCTTGGACAGGTTGAGAGATAAAAAAATAATAATTCCCGTGCAGTCTCAATGGCGGGGTGCGGGCCGGCCCGGCGGACGAGTGTGGCCGGGGAAGAGGCCTCTTGGCCGGGGTGAATATGTTGGAACGCGGCGCGCGTAAATAGAAGCGGCTGGAGGTACCGGGGGCGAAGCCCGCCCCGGCCCGGAGGCCGAATTAAAAAAAATAATAATCCCCGTTCAGTCTCAATGGCGGGGTGCGGGCCGGCCCGGCGGCGAGTGCGGCGGGCAGCAGGCCTCTTGGACAGGTTGAGAGATAAAAAAATAATAATTCCCGTGCAGTCTCAATGGCGGGGTGCGGGCCGGGGAATAGGCCTCTTGGCCGGGGTGAATAGTGTTGGAACACGGCCCGCGGAAATAGTAGCGGCTGGAGGTACCGGGGGCGATGCCCGCCCCGGCCCGGCGGCCAAGTTAAAAAAATAAATAATCCCGTTCAGTCTCAATGGCAGGGTGCGGGCCGGCCCGGCGGCGATTGCGGCGGGCAGCAGGCCTCTTGGACAGGTTGAGAGATAAACAAATAATAATTCCCATGCAGTCTCAATGGCGGGGTGCGGGCCGGGGAATAGGCCTCTTGGCCGGGGTGAATATGTTGGAACGCGGCGCGCGTAAATAGAAGCGGCTGGAGGTACCGGGGGCGAAGCCCGCCCCGGCCCGGAGGCCGAGTTAAAAAAAATAATAATCCCCGTTCAGTCTCAATGGCGGGGTGCGGGCCGGCCCGGCGGCGAGTGCGGCGGGCAGCAGGCCTCTTGGACAGGTTGAGAGATAAAAAAATAATAATTCCCGTGCAGTCTCAATGGCGGGGTGCGGGCCGGGGAATAGGCCTCTTGGCCGGGGTGAATAGTGTTGGAACACGGCCCGCGGAAATAGTAGCGGCTGGAGGTACCGGGGGCGATGCCCGCCCCGGCCCGGCGGCCAAGTTAAAAAAATAAATAATCCCGTTCAGTCTCAATGGCAGGGTGCGGGCCGGCCCGGCGGCGATTGCGGCGGGCAGCAGGCCTCTTGGACAGGTTGAGAGATAAACAAATAATAATTCCCATGCAGTCTCAATGGCGGGGTGCGGGCCGGGGAATAGGCCTCTTGGCCGGGGTGAATATGTTGGAACGCGGCGCGCGTAAATAGAAGCGGCTGGAGGTACCGGGGGCGAAGCCCGCCCCGGCCCGGAGGCCGAGTTAAAAAAAATAATAATCCCCGTTCAGTCTCAATGGCGGGGTGCGGGCCGGCCCGGCGGCGAGTGCGGCGGGCAGCAGGCCTCTTGGACAGGTTGAGAGATAAAAAAATAATAATTCCCGTGCAGTCTCAATGGCGGGGTGCGGGCCGGGGAATAGGCCTCTTGGCCGGGGTGAATAGTGTTGGAACACGGCCCGCGGAAATAGTAGCGGCTGGAGGTACCGGGGGCGAAGCCCGCCCCGGCCCGGAGGCCGAGTTAAAAAAAATAATAATCCCCGTTCAGTCTCAATGGCGGGGTGCGGGCCGGCCCGGCGGCGAGTGCGGCGGGCAGCAGGCCTCTTGGACAGGTTGAGAGATAAAAAAATAATAATTCCCGTGCAGTCTCAATGGCGGGGTGCGGGCCGGGGAATAGGCCTCTTGGCCGGGGTGAATAGTGTTGGAACACGGCCCGCGGAAATAGTAGCGGCTGGAGGTACCGGGGGCGATGCCCGCCCCGGGCCGGCGGCCAAGTTAAAAAAATAAATAATCCCCGTTCAGTCTCAATGGCAGGGTGCGGGCCGGCCCGGCGGCGATTGCGGCGGGCAGCAGGCCTCTTGGACAGGTTGAGAGATATAAAAATAATAATTCCCGTGCAGTCTCAATGGCGGGGTGCGGGCCGGCCCGGCGGACGAGTGTGGCCGGGGAAGAGGCCTCTTGGCCGGGGTGAATATGTTGGAACGCGGCGCGCGTAAATAGAAGCGGCTGGAGGTACCGGGGGCGAAGCCCGCCCCGGCCCGGAGGCCGAGTTAAAAAAAATAATAATCCCGTTCAGTCTCAATGGCGGGGTGCGGGCCGGCCCGGCGGCGAGTGCGGCGGGCAGCAGGCCTCTTGGACAGGTTGAGAGATAAAAAAATAATAATTCCCGTGCAGTCTCAACGGCGGGGTGCGGGCCGGCCCGGCGGACGAGTGTGGACGGGGAAGAGGCCTCTTGGCCGGGGTGAATATGTTGGAACGCGGCGCGCGTAAATAGAAGCGGCTGGAGGTACCGGGGGCGAAGCCCGCCCCGGCCCGGAGGCCGAGTTAAAAAAAATAATAATCCCCGTTCAGTCTCAATGGCGGGGTGCGGGCCGGCCCGGCGGCGAGTGCGGCGGGCAGCAGGCCTCTTGGACAGGTTGAGAGATAAAAAAATAATAATTCCCGTGCAGTCTCAATGGCGGGGTGAGGGCCGGCCCGGCGGACGAGTGTGGCCGGGGAAGAGGCCTCTTGGCCGGGGTGAATATGTTGGAACGCGGCGCGCGTAAATAGAAGCGGCTGGAGGTACCGGGGGCGAAGCCCGCCCCGGCCCGGAGGCCGAATTAAAAAAAATAATAATCCCCGTTCAGTCTCAATGGCGGGGTGCGGGCCGGCCCGGCGGCGAGTGCGGCGGGCAGCAGGCCTCTTGGACAGGTTGAGAGATAAAAAAATAATAATTCCCGTGCAGTCTCAATGGCGGGGTGCGGGCCGGGGAATAGGCCTCTTGGCCGGGGTGAATAGTGTTGGAACACGGCCCGCGGAAATAGTAGCGGCTGGAGGTACCGGGGGCGATGCCCGCACCGGCCCGGCCGCCAAGTTAAAAAAATAAATAATCCCGTTCAGTCTCAATGGCAGGGTGCGGGCCGGCCCGGCGGCGATTGCGGCGGGCAGCAGGCCTCTTGGACAGGTTGAGAGATAAACAAATAATAATTCCCATGCAGTCTCAATGGCGGGGTGCGGGCCGGGGAATAGGCCTCTTGGCCGGGGTGAATATGTTGGAACGCGGCGCGCGTAAATAGAAGCGGCTGGAGGTACCGGGGGCGAAGCCCGCCCCGGCCCGGAGGCCGAGTTAAAAAAAATAATAATCCCCGTTCAGTCTCAATGGCGGGGTGCGGGCCGGCCCGGCGGCGAGTGCGGCGGGCAGCAGGCCTCTTGGACAGGTTGAGAGATAAAAAAATAATAATTCCCGTGCAGTCTCAATGGCGGGGTGCGGGCCGGGGAATAGGCCTCTTGGCCGGGGTGAATAGTGTTGGAACACGGCCCGCGGAAATAGTAGCGGCTGGAGGTACCGGGGGCGATGCCCGCCCCGGCCCGGCGGCCAAGTTAAAAAAATAAATAATCCCGTTCAGTCTCAATGGCAGGGTGCGGGCCGGCCCGGCGGCGATTGCGGCGGGCAGCAGGCCTCTTGGACAGGTTGAGAGATAAACAAATAATAATTCCCATGCAGTCTCAATGGCGGGGTGCGGGCCGGGGAATAGGCCTCTTGGCCGGGGTGAATATGTTGGAACGCGGCGCGCGTAAATAGAAGCGGCTGGAGGTACCGGGGGCGAAGCCCGCCCCGGCCCGGAGGCCGAGTTAAAAAAAATAATAATCCCCGTTCAGTCTCAATGGCGGGGTGCGGGCCGGCCCGGCGGTGAGTGCGGCGGGCAGCAGGCCTCTTGGACAGGTTGAGAGATAAAAAAATAATAATTCCCGTGCAGTCTCAATGGCGGGGTGCGGGCCGGGGAATAGGCCTCTTGGCCGGGGTGAATAGTGTTGGAACACGGCCCGCGGAAATAGTAGCGGCTGGAGGTACCGGGGGCGATGCCCGCCCCGGCCCGGCGGCCAAGTTAAAAAAATAAATAATCCCGTTCAGTCTCAATGGCAGGGTGCGGGCCGGCCCGGCGGCGATTGCGGCGGGCAGCAGGCCTCTTGGACAGGTTGAGAGATAAAAAAATAATAATTCCCATGCAGTCTCAATGGCGGGGTGCGGGCCGGGGAATAGGCCTCTTGGCCGGGGTGAATAGTGTTGGAACACGGCCCGCGGAAATAGTAGCGGCTGGAGGTACCGGGGGCGATGCCCGCCCCGGCCCGGCGGCCAAGTTAAAAAAATAAATAATCCCCGTTCAGTCTCAATGGCAGGGTGCGGGCCGGCCCGGCGGCGAGTGCGGCGGGCAGCAGGCCTCTTGGACAGGTTGAGAGATAAAAAAATAATAATTCCCGTTCAGTCTCAATGGCAGGGTGCGGGCCGGCCCGGCGGCAATTGCGGCGGGCAGCAGGCCTCTTGGACAGGTTGAGAGATAAAAAAATAATAATTCCCATGCAGTCTCAATGGCGGGGTGCGGGCCGGGGAATAGGCCTCTTGGCCGGGGTGAATATGTTGGAACGCGGCGCGCGTAAATAGAAGCGGCTGGAGGTACCGGGGGCGAAGCCCGCCCCGGCCCGGAGGCCGAGTTAAAAAAAATAATAATCCCCGTTCAGTCTCAATGGCGGGGTGCGGGCCGGCCCGGCGGCGAGTGCGGCGGGCAGCAGGCCTCTTGGACAGGTTGAGAGATAAAAAAATAATAATTCCCGTGCAGTCTCAATGGCGGGGTGCGGGCCGGGGAATAGGCCTCTTGGCCGGGGTGAATAGTGTTGGAACACGGCCCGCGGAAATAGTAGCGGCTGGAGGTACCGGGGGCGATGCCCGCCCCGGCCCGGCGGCCAAGTTAAAAAAATAAATAATCCCGTTCAGTCTCAATGGCAGGGTGCGGGCCGGCCCGGCGGCGATTGCGGCGGGCAGCAGGCCTCTTGGACAGGTTGAGAGATAAAAAAATAATAATTCCCATGCAGTCTCAATGGCGGGGTGCGGGCCGGGGAATAGGCCTCTTGGCCGGGGTGAATATGTTGGAACGCGGCGCGCATAAATAGAAGCGGCTGGAGGTACCGGGGGCGAAGCCCGCCCCGGCCCGGAGGCCGAGTTAAAAAAAATAATAATCCCCGTTCAGTCTCAATGGCGGGGTGCGGGCCGGCCCGGCGGCGAGTGCGGCGGGCAGCAGGCCTCTTGGACAGGTTGAGAGATAAAAAAATAATAATTCCCGTGCAGTCTCAATGGCGGGGTGCGGGCCGGGGAATAGGCCTCTTGGCCGGGGTGAATAGTGTTGGAACACGGCCCGCGGAAATAGTAGCGGCTGGAGGTACCGGGGGCGATGCCCACCCCGGCCCGGCGGCCAAGTTAAAAAAATAAATAATCCCGTTCAGTCTCAATGGCAGGGTGCGGGCCGGCCCGGCGGCGAGTGCGGCGGGCAGCAGGCCTCTTGGACAGGTTGAGAGATAAAAAAATAATAATTCCCGTTCAGTCTCAATGGCAGGGTGCGGGCCGGCCCGGCGGCAATTGCGGCGGGCAGCAGGCCTCTTGGACAGGTTGAGAGATAAAAAAATAATAATTCCCATGCAGTCTCAATGGCGGGGTGCGGGCCGGGGAATAGGCCTCTTGGCCGGGGTGAATATGTTGGAACGCGGCGCGCGTAAATAGAAGCGGCTGGAGGTACCGGGGGCGAAGCCCGCCCCGGCCCGGAGGCCGAGTTAAAAAAAATAATAATCCCCGTTCAGTCTCAATGGCGGGGTGCGGGCCGGCCCGGCGGCGAGTGCGGCGGGCAGCAGGCCTCTTGGACAGGTTGAGAGATAAAAAAATAATAATTCCCGTGCAGTCTCAATGGCGGGGTGCGGGCCGGGGAATAGGCCTCTTGGCCGGGGTGAATAGTGTTGGAACACGGCCCGCGGAAATAGTAGCGGCTGGAGGTACCGGGGGCGATGCCCGCCCCGGCCCGGCGGCCAAGTTAAAAAAATAAATAATCCCGTTCAGTCTCAATGGCAGGGTGCGGGCCGGCCCGGCGGCGATTGCGGCGGGCAGCAGGCCTCTTGGACAGGTTGAGAGATAAAAAAATAATAATTCCCATGCAGTCTCAATGGCGGGGTGCGGGCCGGGGAATAGGCCTCTTGGCCGGGGTGAATATGTTGGAACGCGGCGCGCATAAATAGAAGCGGCTGGAGGTACCGGGGGCGAAGCCCGCCCCGGCCCGGAGGCCGAGTTAAAAAAAATAATAATCCCCGTTCAGTCTCAATGGCGGGGTGCGGGCCGGCCCGGCGGCGAGTGCGGCGGGCAGCAGGCCTCTTGGACAGGTTGAGAGATAAAAAAATAATAATTCCCGTGCAGTCTCAATGGCGGGGTGCGGGCCGGGGAATAGGCCTCTTGGCCGGGGTGAATAGTGTTGGAACACGGCCCGCGGAAATAGTAGCGGCTGGAGGTACCGGGGGCGATGCCCACCCCGGCCCGGCGGCCAAGTTAAAAAAAAAAAAAAATCCCCGTTCAGTCTCAATGGCAGGGTGCGGGCCGGCCCGGCGGCGATTGCGGCGGGCAGCAGGCCTCTTGGACAGGTTGAGAGATAAAAAAATAATAATTCCCATGCAGTCTCAATGGCGGGGTGCGGGCCGGCCCGGCGGACGAGTGTGGCCGGGGAAGAGGCCTCTTTGCCGGGGTGAATATGTTGGAACGCGGCGCGCGTAAATAGAAGCGGCTGGAGGTACCGGGGGCGAAGCCCGCCCCGGCCCGGAGGCCGAGTTAAAAAAAATAATAATCCCCGTTCAGTCTCAATGGCGGGGTGCGGGCCGGCCCGGCGGCGAGTGCGGCGGGCAGCAGGCCTCTTGGACAGGTTGAGAGATAAAAAAATAATAATTCCCGTGCAGTCTCAATGGCGGGGTGCGGGCCGGCCCGGCGGACGAGTGTGGCCGGGGAAGAGGCCTCTTGGCCGGGGTGAATATGTTGGAACGCGGCGCGCGTAAATAGAAGCGGCTGGAGGTACCGGGGGCGAAGCCCGCCCCGGCCCGGCGGCCGAGTTAAAAAAAATAATAATCCCCGTACAGTCTCAATGGCGGGGTGCGGGCCGGCCCGGCGGCGAGTGCGGCGGGCAGCAGGCCTCTTGGACAGGTTGAGAGATAAAAAAATAATAATTCCCATGCAGTCTCAATGGCGGGGTGCGGGCCGGGGAATAGGCCTCTTGGCCGGGGTGAATAGTGTTGGAACACGGCCCGCGGAAATAGTAGCGGCTGGAGGTACCGGGGGCGATGCCCGCCCCGGGCCGGCGGCCAAGTTAAAAAAATAAATAATCCCCGTTCAGTCTCAATGGCAGGGTGCGGGCCGGCCCGGCGGCGAGTGCGGCGGGCAGCAGGCCTCTTGGACAGGTTGAGAGATAAAAAAATAATAATTCCCATTCAGTCTCAATGGCAGGGTGCGGGCCGGCCCGGCGGCGATTGCGGCGGGCAGCAGGCCTCTTGAACAGGTTGAGAGATAAAAAAATAATAATTCCCATGCAGTCTCAATGGCGGGGTGCGGGCCGGGGAATAGGCCTCTTGGCCGGGGTGAATATGTTGGAACGCGGCGCGCGTAAATAGAAGCGGCTGGAGGTACCGGGGGCGAAGCCCGCCCCGGCCCGGAGGCCGAGTTAAAAAAAATAATAATCCCCGTTCAGTCTCAATGGCGGGGTGCGGGCCGGCCCGGCGGCGAGTGCGGCGGGCAGCAGGCCTCTTGGACAGGTTGAGAGATAAAAAAAATAATAATTCCCATGCAGTCTCAATGGCGGGGTGCGGGCCGGGGAATAGGCCTCTTGGCCGGGGTGAATAGTGTTGGAACACGGCCCGCGGAAATAGTAGCGGCTGGAGGTACCGGGGGCGATGCCCGCCCCGGCCCGGCGGCCAAGTTAAAAAAATAAATAATCCCCGTTCAGTCTCAATGGCAGGGTGCGGGCCGGCCCGGCGGCGAGTGCGGCGGGCAGCAGGCCTCTTGGACAGGTTGAGAGATAAAAAAATAATAATTCCCGTTCAGTCTCAATGGCAGGGTGCGGGCCGGCCCGGCGGCGATTGCGGCGGGCAGCAGGCCTCTTGGACAGGTTGAGAGATAAAAAAATAATAATTCCCATGCAGTCTCAATGGCGGGGTGCGGGCAGGGGAATAGGCCTCTTGGCCGGGGTGAATATGTTGGAACGCGGCGCGCGTAAATAGAAGCGGCTGGAGGTACCGGGGGCGAAGCCCGCCCCGGCCCGGAGGCCGAGTTAAAAAAAATAATAATCCCCGTTCAGTCTCAATGGCGGGGTGCGGGCCGGCCCGGCGGCGAGTGCGGCGGGCAGCAGGCCTCTTGGACAGGTTGAGAGATAAAAAAATAATAATTCCCGTGCAGTCTCAATGGCGGGGTGCGGGCCGGGGAATAGGCCTCTTGGCCGGGGTGAATAGTGTTGGAACACGGCCCGCGGAAATAGTAGCGGCTGGAGGTACCGGGGGCGATGCCCGCCCCGGCCCGGCGGCCAAGTTAAAAAAATAAATAATCCCCGTTCAGTCTCAATGGCAGGGTGCGGGCCGGCCTGGCGGCGATTGCGGCGGGCAGCAGGCCTCTTGGACAGGTTGAGAGATAAAAAAATAATAATTCCCGTGCAGTCTCAATGGCGGGGTGCGGGCCGGGGAATAGGCCTCTTGGCCGGGGTGAATAGTGTTGGAACACGGCCCGCGGAAATAGTAGCGGCTGGAGGTACCGGGGGCGATGCCCGCCCCGGGCCGGCGGCCAAGTTAAAAAAATAAATAATCCCCGTTCAGTCTAAATGGCAGGGTGCGGGCCGGCCCGGCGGCGAGTGCGGCGGGCAGCAGGCCTCTTGGACAGGTTGAGAGATAAAAAAATAATAATTCCCGTTCAGTCTCAATGGCGGGGTGCGGGCCGGGGAATAGGCCTCTTGGCCGGGGTGAATAGTGTTGGAACACGGCCCGCGGAAATAGTAGCGGCTGGAGGTACCGGGGGCGATGCCCGCCCCGGCCCGGCGGCCAAGTTAAAAAAATAAATAATCCCGTTCAGTCTCAATGGCAGGGTGCGGGCCGGCCCGGCGGCGATTGCGGCGGGCAGCAGGCCTCTTGGACTGGTTGAGAGATAAACAAATAATAATTCCCATGCAGTCTCAATGGCGGGGTGCGGGCCGGGGAATAGGCCTCTTGGCCGGGGTGAATATGTTGGAACGCGGCGCGCGTAAATAGAAGCGGCTGGAGGTACCGGGGGCGAAGCCCGCCCCGGCCCGGAGGCCGAGTTAAAAAAAATAATAATCCCCGTTCAGTCTCAATGGCGGGGTGCGGGCCGGCCCGGCGGCGAGTGCGGCGGGCAGCAGGCCTCTTGGACAGGTTGAGAGATAAAAAAATAATAATTCCCGTGCAGTCTCAATGGCGGGGTGCGGGCCGGCCCGGCGGACGAGTGTGGCCGGGGAAGAGGCCTCTTGGCCGGGGTGAATATGTTGGAACGCGGCGCGCGTAAATAGAAGCGGCTGGAGGTACCGGGGGCGAAGCCCGCCCCGGCCCGGCGGCCGAGTTAAAAAAAATAATAATCCCCGTACAGTCTCAATGGCGGGGTGCGGGCCGGCCCGGCGGCGAGTGCGGCGGGCAGCAGGCCTCTTGGACAGGTTTAGAGATAAAAAAATAATAATTCCCATGCAGTCTCAATGGCGGGGTGCGGGCCGGGGAATAGGCCTCTTGGCCGGGGTGAATAGTGTTGGAACACGGCCCGCGGAAATAGTAGCGGCTGGAGGTACCGGGGGCGATGCCCGCCCCGGGCCGGCGGCCAAGTTAAAAAAATAAATAATCCCCGTTCAGTCTCAATGGCAGGGTGCGGGCCGGCCCGGCGGCGAGTGCGGCGGGCAGCAGGCCTCTTGGACAGGTTGAGAGATAAAAAAATAATAATTCCCATTCAGTCTCAATGGCAGGGTGCGGGCCGGCCCGGCGGCGATTGCGGCGGGCAGCAGGCCTCTTGAACAGGTTGAGAGATAAAAAAATAATAATTCCCATGCAGTCTCAATGGCGGGGTGCGGGCCGGGGAATAGGCCTCTTGGCCGGGGTGAATATGTTGGAACGCGGCGCGCGTAAATAGAAGCGGCTGGAGGTACCGGGGGCGAAGCCCGCCCCGGCCCGGAGGCCGAGTTAAAAAAAATAATAATCCCCGTTCAGTCTCAATGGCGGGGTGCGGGCCGGCCCGGCGGCGAGTGCGGCGGGCAGCAGGCCACTTGGACAGGTTGAGAGATAAAAAAAATAATAATTCCCATGCAGTCTCAATGGCGGGGTGCGGGCCGGGGAATAGGCCTCTTGGCCGGGGTGAATAGTGTTGGAACACGGCCCGCGGAAATAGTAGCGGCTGGAGGTACCGGGGGCGATGCCCGCCCCGGGCCGGCGGCCAAGTTAAAAAAATAAATAATCCCCGTTCAGTCTCAATGGCAGGGTGCGGGCCGGCCCGGCGGCGAGTGCGGCGGGCAGCAGGCCTCTTGGACAGGTTGAGAGATAAAAAAATAATAATTCCCGTTCAGTCTCAATGGCAGGGTGCGGGCCGGCCCGGCGGCGATTGCGGCGGGCAGCAGGCCTCTTGGACAGGTTGAGAGATAAAAAAATAATAATTCCCATGCAGTCTCAATGGCGGGGTGCGGGCAGGGGAATAGGCCTCTTGGCCGGGGTGAATATGTTGGAACGCGGCGCGCGTAAATAGAAGCGGCTGGAGGTACCGGGGGCGATGCCCGCCCCGGCCCAGCGGCCAAGTTAAAAAAATAAATAATCCCCGTTCAGTCTCAATGGCAGGGTGCGGGCCGGCCTGGCGGCGATTGCGGCGGGCAGCAGGCCTCTTGGACAGGTTGAGAGATAAAAAAATAATAATTCCCGTGCAGTCTCAATGGCGGGGTGCGGGCCGGGGAATAGGCCTCTTGGCCGGGGTGAATAGTGTTGGAACACGGCCCGCGGAAATAGTAGCGGCTGGAGGTACCGGGGCGATGCCCGCCCCGGGCCGGCGGCCAAGTTAAAAAAATAAATAATCCCCGTTCAGTCTCAATGGCAGGGTGCGGGCCGGCCCGGCGGCGAGTGCGGCGGGCAGCAGGCCTCTTGGACAGGTTGAGAGATAAAAAAATAATAATTCCCGTTCAGTCTCAATGGCGGGGTGCGGGCCGGGGAATAGGCCTCTTGGCCGGGGTGAATAGTGTTGGAACACGGCCCGCGGAAATAGTAGCGGCTGGAGGTACCGGGGGCGATGCCCGCCCCGGCCCGGCGGCCAAGTTAAAAAAATAAATAATCCCGTTCAGTCTCAATGGCAGGGTGCGGGCCGGCCCGGCGGCGATTGCGGCGGGCAGCAGGCCTCTTGGACTGGTTGAGAGATAAACAAATAATAATTCCCATGCAGTCTCAATGGCGGGGTGCGGGCCGGGGAATAGGCCTCTTGGCCGGGGTGAATATGTTGGAACGCGGCGCGCGTAAATAGAAGCGGCTGGAGGTACCGGGGGCGAAGCCCGCCCCGGCCCGGAGGCCGAGTTAAAAAAAATAATAATCCCCGTTCAGTCTCAATGGCGGGGTGCGGGCCGGCCCGGCGGCGAGTGCGGCGGGCAGCAGGCCTCTTGGACAGGTTGAGAGATAAAAAAATAATAATTCCCGTGCAGTCTCAATGGCGGGGTGCGGGCCGGGGAATAGGCCTCTTGGCCGGGGTGAATAGTGTTGGAACACGGCCCGCGGAAATAGTAGCGGCTGGAGGTACCGGGGGCGATGCCCGCCCCGGGCCGGCGGCCAAGTTAAAAAAATAAATAATCCCCGTTCAGTCTCAATGGCGGGGTGCGGGCCGGCCCGGCGGCGAGTGCGGCGGGCAGCAGGCCTCTTGGACAGGTTGAGAGATAAAAAAATAATAATTCCCGTGCAGTCTCAATGGCGGGGTGCGGGCCGGCCCGGCGGACGAGTGTGGCCGGGGAAGAGGCCTCTTGGCCGGGGTGAATATGTTGGAACGCGGCGCGCGTAAATAGAAGCGGCTGGAGGTACCGGGGGCGAAGCCCGCCCCGGCCCGGAGGCCGAGTTAAAAAAAATAATAATCCCCGTTCAGTCTCAATGGCGGGGTGCGGGCCGGCCCGGCGGCGAGTGCGGCGGGCAGCAGGCCTCTTGGACAGGTTGAGAGATAAAAAAATAATAATTCCCGTGCAGTCTCAATGGCGGGGTGCGGGCCGGGGAATAGGCCTCTTGGCCGGGGTGAATAGTGTTGGAACACGGCCCGCGGAAATAGTAGCGGCTGGAGGTACCGGGGGCGATGCCCGCCCCGGCCCGGCGGCCAAGTTAAAAAAATAAATAATCCCGTTCAGTCTCAATGGCAGGGTGCGGGCCGGCCCGGCGGCGATTGCGGCGGGCAGCAGGCCTCTTGGACAGGTTGAGAGATAAACAAATAATAATTCCCATGCAGTCTCAATGGCGGGGTGCGGGCCGGGGAATAGGCCTCTTGGCCGGGGTGAATATGTTGGAACGCGGCGCGCGTAAATAGAAGCGGCTGGAGGTACCGGGGGCGAAGCCCGCCCCGGCCCGGAGGCCGAGTTAAAAAAAATAATAATCCCCGTTCAGTCTCAATGGCGGGGTGCGGGCCGGCCCGGCGGCGAGTGCGGCGGGCAGCAGGCCTCTTGGACAGGTTGAGAGATAAAAAAATAATAATTCCCGTGCAGTCTCAATGGCGGGGTGCGGGCCGGGGAATAGGCCTCTTGGCCGGGGTGAATAGTGTTGGAACACGGCCCGCGGAAATAGTAGCGGCTGGAGGTACCGGGGGCGATGCCCGCCCCGGCCCGGCGGCCAAGTTAAAAAAATAAATAATCCCGTTCAGTCTCAATGGCAGGGTGCGGGCCGGCCCGGCGGCGATTGCGGCGGGCAGCAGGCCTCTTGGACAGGTTGAGAGATAAACAAATAATAATTCCCATGCAGTCTCAATGGCGGGGTGCGGGCCGGGGAATAGGCCTCTTGGCCGGGGTGAATATGTTGGAACGCGGCGCGCGTAAATAGAAGCGGCTGGAGGTACCGGGGGCGAAGCCCGCCCCGGCCCGGAGGCCGAGTTAAAAAAAATAATAATCCCCGTTCAGTCTCAATGGCGGGGTGCGGGCCGGCCCGGCGGCGAGTGCGGCGAGCAGCAGGCCTCTTGGACAGGTTGAGAGATAAAAAAATAATAATTCCCGTGCAGTCTCAATGGCGGGGTGCGGGCCGGGGAATAGGCCTCTTGGCCGGGGTGAATAGTGTTGGAACACGGCCCGCGGAAATAGTAGCGGCTGGAGGTACCGGGGGCGATGCCCGCCCCGGCCCGGCGGCCAAGTTAAAAAAATAAATAATCCCGTTCAGTCTCAATGGCAGGGTGCGGGCCGGCCCGGCGGCGATTGCGGCGGGCAGCAGGCCTCTTGGACAGGTTGAGAGATAAAAAAATAATAATTCCCATGCAGTCTCAATGGCGGGGTGCGGGCCGGGGAATAGGCCTCTTGGCCGGGGTGAATAGTGTTGGAACACGGCCCGCGGAAATAGTAGCGGCTGGAGGTACCGGGGGCGATGCCCGCCCCGGCCCGGCGGCCAAGTTAAAAAAATAAATAATCCCCGTTCAGTCTCAATGGCAGGGTGCGGGCCGGCCCGGCGGCGAGTGCGGCGGGCAGCAGTCCTCTTGGACAGGTTGAGAGATAAAAAAATAATAATTCCCGTTCAGTCTCAATGGCAGGGTGCGGGCCGGCCCGGCGGCAATTGCGGCGGGCAGCAGGCCTCTTGGACAGGTTGAGAGATAAAAAAATAATAATTCCCATGCAGTCTCAATGGCGGGGTGCGGGCCGGGGAATAGGCCTCTTGGCCGGGGTGAATATGTTGGAACGCGGCGCGCGTAAATAGAAGCGGCTGGAGGTACCGGGGGCGAAGCCCGCCCCGGCCCGGAGGCCGAGTTAAAAAAAATAATAATCCCCGTTCAGTCTCAATGGCGGGGTGCGGGCCGGCCCGGCGGCGAGTGCGGCGGGCAGCAGGCCTCTTGGACAGGTTGAGAGATAAAAAAATAATAATTCCCGTGCAGTCTCAATGGCGGGGTGCGGGCCGGGGAATAGGCCTCTTGGCCGGGGTGAATAGTGTTGGAACACGGCCCGCGGAAATAGTAGCGGCTGGAGGTACCGGGGGCGATGCCCGCCCCGGCCCTGCGGCCAAGTTAAAAAAATAAATAATCCCCGTTCAGTCTCAATGGCAGGGTGCGGGGCCGGCCCGGCGGCGATTGCGGCGGGCAGCAGGCCTCTTGGACAGGTTGAGAGATAAAAAAATAATAATTCCCGTGCAGTCTCATTGGCGGGGTGCGGGCCGGGGAATAGGCCTCTTGGCCGGGGTGAATAGTGTTGGAACACGGCCCGCGGAAATAGTAGCGGCTGGAGGTACCGGGGGCGATGCCCGCCCCGGGCCGGCGGCCAAGTTAAAAAAATAAATAATCCCCGTTCAGTCTCAATGGCAGGGTGCGGGCCGGCCCGGCGGCGAGTGCGGCGGGCAGCAGGCCTCTTGGACAGGTTGAGAGATAAAAAAATAATAATTCCCGTTCAGTCTCAATGGCAGGGTGCGGGCCGGCCCGGCGGCGATTGCGGCGGGCAGCAGGCCTCTTGGACAGGTTGAGAGATAAAAAAATAATAATTCCCATGCAGTCTCAATGGCGGGGTGCGGGCCGGGGAATAGGCCTCTTGGCCGGGGTGAATATGTTGGAACGCGGCGCGCGTAAATAGAAGCGGCTGGAGGTACCGGGGGCGAAGCCCGCCCCGGCCCGGAGGCCCAGTTAAAAAAAATAATAATCCCCGTTCAGTCTCAATGGCGGGGTGCGGGCCGGCACGGCGGCGAGTGCGGCGGGCAGCAGGCCTCTTGGACAGGTTGAGAGATAAAAAAATAATAATTCCCGTGCAGTCTCAATGGCGGGGTGCGGACCGGGGAATAGGCCTCTTGGCCGGGGTGAATATGTTGGAACGCGGCGCGCGTAAATAGAAGCGGCTGGAGGTACCGGGGGCGAAGCCCGCCCCGGCCCGGAGGCCGAGTTAAAAAAAATAATAATCCCCGTTCAGTCTCAATGGCGGGGTGCGGGCCGGCCCGGCGGCGAGTGCGGCGGGCAGCAGGCCTCTTGGACAGGTTGAGAGATAAAAAAATAATAATTCCCGTGCAGTCTCAATGGCGGGGTGCGGGCCGGGGAATAGGCCTCTTGGCCGGGGTGAATAGTGTTGGAACACGGCCCGCGGAAATAGTAGCGGCTGGAGGTACCGGGGGCGATGCCCGCCCCGGGCCGGCGGCCAAGTTAAAAAAATAAATAATCCCCGTTCAGTCTCAATGGCAGGGTGCGGGCCGGCCCGGCGGCGATTGCGGCGGGCAGCAGGCCTCTTGGACAGGTTGAGAGATATAAAAATAATAATTCCCGTGCAGTCTCAATGGCGGGGTGCGGGCCGGCCCGGCGGACGAGTGTGGCCGGGGAAGAGGCCTCTTGGCCGGGGTGAATATGTTGGAACGCGGCGCGCGTAAATAGAAGCGGCTGGAGGTACCGGGGGCGAAGCCCGCCCCGGCCCGGAGGCCGAGTTAAAAAAAATAATAATCCCGTTCAGTCTCAATGGCGGGGTGCGGGCCGGCCCGGCGGCGAGTGCGGCGGGCAGCAGGCCTCTTGGACAGGTTGAGAGATAAAAAAATAATAATTCCCGTGCAGTCTCAACGGCGGGGTGCGGGCCGGCCCGGCGGACGAGTGTGGACGGGGAAGAGGCCTCTTGGCCGGGGTGAATATGTTGGAACGCGGCGCGCGTAAATAGAAGCGGCTGGAGGTACCGGGGGCGAAGCCCGCCCCGGCCCGGAGGCCGAGTTAAAAAAAATAATAATCCCCGTTCAGTCTCAATGGCGGGGTGCGGGCCGGCCCGGCGGCGAGTGCGGCGGGCAGCAGGCCTCTTGGACAGGTTGAGAGATAAAAAAATAATAATTCCCGTGCAGTCTCAATGGCGGGGTGCGGGCCGGGGAATAGGCCTCTTGGCCGGGGTGAATAGTGTTGGAACACGGCCCGCGGAAATAGTAGCGGCTGTAGGTACCGGGGGCGATGCCCGCCCCGGCCCGGCGGCCAAGTTAAAAAAATAAATAATCCCGTTCAGTCTCAATGGCAGGGTGCGGGCCGGCCCGGCGGCGATTGCGGCGGGCAGCAGGCCTCTTGGACAGGTTGAGAGATAAAAAAATAATAATTCCCATGCAGTCTCAATGGCGGGGTGCGGGCCGGGGAATAGGCCTCTTGGCCGGGGTGAATAGTGTTGGAACACGGCCCGCGGAAATAGTAGCGGCTGGAGGTACCGGGGGCGATGCCCGCCCCGGCCCGGCGGCCAAGTTAAAAAAATAAATAATCCCCGTTCAGTCTCAATGGCAGGGTGCGGGCCGGCCCGGCGGCGAGTGCGGCGGGCAGCAGTCCTCTTGGACAGGTTGAGAGATAAAAAAATAATAATTCCCGTTCAGTCTCAATGGCAGGGTGCGGGCCGGCCCGGCGGCAATTGCGGCGGGCAGCAGGCCTCTTGGACAGGTTGAGAGATAAAAAAATAATAATTCCCATGCAGTCTCAATGGCGGGGTGCGGGCCGGGGAATAGGCCTCTTGGCCGGGGTGAATATGTTGGAACGCGGCGCGCGTAAATAGAAGCGGCTGGAGGTACCGGGGGCGAAGCCCGCCCCGGCCCGGAGGCCGAGTTAAAAAAAATAATAATCCCCGTTCAGTCTCAATGGCGGGGTGCGGGCCGGCCCGGCGGCGAGTGCGGCGGGCAGCAGGCCTCTTGGACAGGTTGAGAGATAAAAAAATAATAATTCCCGTGCAGTCTCAATGGCGGGGTGCGGGCCGGGGAATAGGCCTCTTGGCCGGGGTGAATAGTGTTGGAACACGGCCCGCGGAAATAGTAGCGGCTGGAGGTACCGGGGGCGATGCCCGCCCCGGCCCTGCGGCCAAGTTAAAAAAATAAATAATCCCCGTTCAGTCTCAATGGCAGGGTGCGGGCCGGCCCGGCGGCGATTGCGGCGGGCAGCAGGCCTCTTGGACAGGTTGAGAGATAAAAAAATAATAATTCCCGTGCAGTCTCAATGGCGGGGTGCGGGCCGGGGAATAGGCCTCT
This sequence comes from Hippocampus zosterae, assembly GCF_025434085.1. Classification (NCBI taxonomy): domain Eukaryota; kingdom Metazoa; phylum Chordata; class Actinopteri; order Syngnathiformes; family Syngnathidae; genus Hippocampus; species Hippocampus zosterae. The sequence goes on along the minus strand of NW_026262854.1, from coordinate 716,992 downwards.
TGGCCGGGGTGAATAGTGTTGGAACACGGCCCGCGGAAATAGTAGCGGCTGGAGGTACCGGGGGCGATGCCCGCCCCGGGCCGGCGGCCAAGTTAAAAAAATAAATAATCCCCGTTCAGTCTCAATGGCAGGGTGCGGGCCGGCCCGGCGGCGAGTGCGGCGGGCAGCAGGCCTCTTGGACAGGTTGAGAGATAAAAAAATAATAATTCCCGTTCAGTCTCAATGGCAGGGTGCGGGCCGGCCCGGCGGCGATTGCGGCGGGCAGCAGGCCTCTTGGACAGGTTGAGAGATAAAAAAATAATAATTCCCATGCAGTCTCAATGGCGGGGTGCGGGCCGGGGAATAGGCCTCTTGGCCGGGGTGAATATGTTGGAACGCGGCGCGCGTAAATAGAAGCGGCTGGAGGTACCGGGGGCGAAGCCCGCCCCGGCCCGGAGGCCCAGTTAAAAAAAATAATAATCCCCGTTCAGTCTCAATGGCGGGGTGCGGGCCGGCCCGGCGGCGAGTGCGGCGGGCAGCAGGCCTCTTGGACAGGTTGAGAGATAAAAAAATAATAATTCCCGTGCAGTCTCAATGGCGGGGTGCGGACCGGGGAATAGGCCTCTTGGCCGGGGTGAATATGTTGGAACGCGGCGCGCGTAAATAGAAGCGGCTGGAGGTACCGGGGGCGAAGCCCGCCCCGGCCCGGAGGCCGAGTTAAAAAAAATAATAATCCCCGTTCAGTCTCAATGGCGGGGTGCGGGCCGGCCCGGCGGCGAGTGCGGCGGGCAGCAGGCCTCTTGGACAGGTTGAGAGATAAAAAAATAATAATTCCCGTGCAGTCTCAATGGCGGGGTGCGGGCCGGGGAATAGGCCTCTTGGCCGGGGTGAATAGTGTTGGAACACGGCCCGCGGAAATAGTAGCGGCTGGAGGTACCGGGGGCGATGCCCGCCCCGGGCCGGCGGCCAAGTTAAAAAAATAAATAATCCCCGTTCAGTCTCAATGGCAGGGTGCGGGCCGGCCCGGCGGCGATTGCGGCGGGCAGCAGGCCTCTTGGACAGGTTGAGAGATATAAAAATAATAATTCCCGTGCAGTCTCAATGGCGGGGTGCGGGCCGGCCCGGCGGACGAGTGTGGCCGGGGAAGAGGCCTCTTGGCCGGGGTGAATATGTTGGAACGCGGCGCGCGTAAATAGAAGCGGCTGGAGGTACCGGGGGCGAAGCCCGCCCCGGCCCGGAGGCCGAGTTAAAAAAAATAATAATCCCGTTCAGTCTCAATGGCGGGGTGCGGGCCGGCCCGGCGGCGAGTGCGGCGGGCAGCAGGCCTCTTGGACAGGTTGAGAGATAAAAAAATAATAATTCCCGTGCAGTCTCAACGGCGGGGTGCGGGCCGGCCCGGCGGACGAGTGTGGACGGGGAAGAGGCCTCTTGGCCGGGGTGAATATGTTGGAACGCGGCGCGCGTAAATAGAAGCGGCTGGAGGTACCGGGGGCGAAGCCCGCCCCGGCCCGGAGGCCGAGTTAAAAAAAATAATAATCCCCGTTCAGTCTCAATGGCGGGGTGCGGGCCGGCCCGGCGGCGAGTGCGGCGGGCAGCAGGCCTCTTGGACAGGTTGAGAGATAAAAAAATAATAATTCCCGTGCAGTCTCAATGGCGGGGTGCGGGCCGGGGAATAGGCCTCTTGGCCGGGGTGAATAGTGTTGGAACACGGCCCGCGGAAATAGTAGCGGCTGGAGGTACCGGGGGCGATGCCCGCCCCGGCCCGGCGGCCAAGTTAAAAAAATAAATAATCCCGTTCAGTCTCAATGGCAGGGTGCGGGCCGGCCCGGCGGCGATTGCGGCGGGCAGCAGGCCTCTTGGACAGGTTGAGAGATAAAAAAATAATAATTCCCATGCAGTCTCAATGGCGGGGTGCGGGCCGGGGAATAGGCCTCTTGGCCGGGGTGAATAGTGTTGGAACACGGCCCGCGGAAATAGTAGCGGCTGGAGGTACCGGGGGCGATGCCCGCCCCGGCCCGGCGGCCAAGTTAAAAAAATAAATAATCCCCGTTCAGTCTCAATGGCAGGGTGCGGGCCGGCCCGGCGGCGAGTGCGGCGGGCAGCAGTCCTCTTGGACAGGTTGAGAGATAAAAAAATAATAATTCCCGTTCAGTCTCAATGGCAGGGTGCGGGCCGGCCCGGCGGCAATTGCGGCGGGCAGCAGGCCTCTTGGACAGGTTGAGAGATAAAAAAATAATAATTCCCATGCAGTCTCAATGGCGGGGTGCGGGCCGGGGAATAGGCCTCTTGGCCGGGGTGAATATGTTGGAACGCGGCGCGCGTAAATAGAAGCGGCTGGAGGTACCGGGGGCGAAGCCCGCCCCGGCCCGGAGGCCGAGTTAAAAAAAATAATAATCCCCGTTCAGTCTCAATGGCGGGGTGCGGGCCGGCCCGGCGGCGAGTGCGGCGGGCAGCAGGCCTCTTGGACAGGTTGAGAGATAAAAAAATAATAATTCCCGTGCAGTCTCAATGGCGGGGTGCGGGCCGGGGAATAGGCCTCTTGGCCGGGGTGAATAGTGTTGGAACACGGCCCGCGGAAATAGTAGCGGCTGGAGGTACCGGGGGCGATGCCCGCCCCGGCCCTGCGGCCAAGTTAAAAAAATAAATAATCCCCGTTCAGTCTCAATGGCAGGGTGCGGGCCGGCCCGGCGGCGATTGCGGCGGGCAGCAGGCCTCTTGGACAGGTTGAGAGATAAAAAAATAATAATTCCCGTGCAGTCTCAATGGCGGGGTGCGGACCGGGGAATAGGCCTCTTGGCCGGGGTGAATATGTTGGAACGCGGCGCGCGTAAATAGAAGCGGCTGGAGGTACCGGCGGCGAAGCCCGCCCCGGCCCGGAGGCCGAGTTAAAAAAAATAATAATCCCCGTTCAGTCTCAATGGCGGGGTGCGGGCCGGCCCGGCGGCGAGTGCGGCGGGCAGCAGGCCTCTTGGACAGGTTGAGAGATAAAAAAATAATAATTCCCGTGCAGTCTCAATGGCGGGGTGCGGGCCGGGGAATAGGCCTCTTGGCCGGGGTGAATAGTGTTGGAACACGGCCCGCGGAAATAGTAGCGGCTGGAGGTACCGGGGGCGATGCCCGCCCCGGGCCGGCGGCCAAGTTAAAAAAATAAATAATCCCCGTTCAGTCTCAATGGCAGGGTGCGGGCCGGCCCGGCGGCGATTGCGGCGGGCAGCAGGCCTCTTGGACAGGTTGAGAGATATAAAAATAATAATTCCCGTGCAGTCTCAATGGCGGGGTGCGGGCCGGCCCGGCGGACGAGTGTGGCCGGGGAAGAGGCCTCTTGGCCGGGGTGAATATGTTGGAACGCGGCGCGCGTAAATAGAAGCGGCTGGAGGTACCGGGGGCGAAGCCCGCCCCGGCCCGGAGGCCGAGTTAAAAAAAATAATAATCCCGTTCAGTCTCAATGGCGGGGTGCGGGCCGGCCCGGCGGCGAGTGCGGCGGGCAGCAGGCCTCTTGGACAGGTTGAGAGATAAAAAAATAATAATTCCCGTGCAGTCTCAACGGCGGGGTGCGGGCCGGCCCGGCGGACGAGTGTGGACGGGGAAGAGGCCTCTTGGCCGGGGTGAATATGTTGGAACGCGGCGCGCGTAAATAGAAGCGGCTGGAGGTACCGGGGGCGAAGCCCGCCCCGGCCCGGAGGCCGAGTTAAAAAAAATAATAATCCCCGTTCAGTCTCAATGGCGGGGTGCGGGCCGGCCCGGCGGCGAGTGCGGCGGGCAGCAGGCCTCTTGGACAGGTTGAGAGATAAAAAAATAATAATTCCCGTGCAGTCTCAATGGCGGGGTGCGGGCCGGCCCGGCGGACGAGTGTGGCCGGGGAAGAGGCCTCTTGGCCGGGGTGAATATGTTGGAACGCGGCGCGCGTAAATAGAAGCGGCTGGAGGTACCGGGGGCGAAGCCCGCCCCGGCCCGGAGGCCGAATTAAAAAAAATAATAATCCCCGTTCAGTCTCAATGGCGGGGTGCGGGCCGGCCCGGCGGCGAGTGCGGCGGGCAGCAGGCCTCTTGGACAGGTTGAGAGATAAAAAAATAATAATTCCCGTGCAGTCTCAATGGCGGGGTGCGGGCCGGGGAATAGGCCTCTTGGCCGGGGTGAATAGTGTTGGAACACGGCCCGCGGAAATAGTAGCGGCTGGAGGTACCGGGGGCGATGCCCGCCCCGGCCCGGCGGCCAAGTTAAAAAAATAAATAATCCCGTTCAGTCTCAATGGCAGGGTGCGGGCCGGCCCGGCGGCGATTGCGGCGGGCAGCAGGCCTCTTGGACAGGTTGAGAGATAAACAAATAATAATTCCCATGCAGTCTCAATGGCGGGGTGCGGGCCGGGGAATAGGCCTCTTGGCCGGGGTGAATAGTGTTGGAACACGGCCCGCGGAAATAGTAGCGGCTGGAGGTACCGGGGGCGATGCCCGCCCCGGCCCGGCGGCCAAGTTAAAAAAATAAATAATCCCCGTTCAGTCTCAATGGCGGGTGCGGGCCGGCCCGGCGGACGAGTGTGGCCGGGGAAGAGGCCTCTTGGCCGGGGTGAATATGTTGGAACGCGCGCGTAAATAGAAGCGGCTGGAGGTACCGGGGGCGAAGCCCGCCCCGGCCCGGCGGCCAAGTTAAAAAAATAAATAATCCCTTCAGTCTCAATGGCAGGGTGCGGGCCGGCCCGGTGGCCGAGTGTGGCCGGGGAAAAGGCCTCTTGAACGGGGTTAATAGTGTTGGAACGCGGCCCGCGGAAATAGTAGCGTCTGGAGGTACCGGGGGCGAAGCCCGCCCCGGCCCGGCGGCCGAGTTAAAAAAAATAATAATTCCGTTCAGTCTCAATGGCGGGGTGCGGGCCGGCCCGGCGGCGATTGCGGCGGGCAGCAGTTCTCTTGGACAGGTTGAGAGATAAAAAAATAATAATTCCCATGCAGTCTCAATGGCGGGGTGCGGGCCGGTCCGGCGGACGAGTGTGGCCGGGGAAGAGGCCTCTTGGCCGGGGTGAATATGTTGGAACGCGCGCGTAAATAGAAGCGGCTGGAGGTACCGGGGGCGAAGCCCGCCCCGGCCCGGAGGCCGAGTTAAAAAAAATAATAATCCCCGTTCAGTCTCAATGGCGGGGTGCGGGCCGGCCCGGCGGCGAGTGCGGCGGGCAGCAGCCCTCTTGGACAGGTTGAGAGATAAAAAAATAATAATTCCCGTGCAGTCTCAATGGCGGGGTGCGGGCCGGCCCGGCGGAGGAGTGTGGCCGGGGAATAGCCGGGGAATAGGCCTCTTGGCGGGGTGCGGGCCTGCCCGGCGGCGAGTGAATGGTGTTGGAACACGGCCCGCGGAAATAGTAGCGGCTGGAGGTACCGGGGGCGATGCCCGCCCCGGCCCGGCGGCCAAGTTAAAAAAATAAATAATCCCCGTTCAGTCTCAATGGCGGGTGCGGGCCGGCCCGGCGGCGATTGCGGCGGGCAGCAGGCCTCTTGGACAGGTTGAGAGATAAAAAAATAATAATTCCCGTGCAGTCTCAATGGCGATGTGCGGGCCGGGGAATAGGCCTCTTGGCCGGGGTTAATAGTGTTGGAACGCGGCCCGCGGAAATAGTAGCGGCTGGAGGTACCGGGGGCGAAGCCCGCCCCGGCCCGGCGGCCGAGTTAAAAAAAATAATAATCCCGTTCAGTCTCAATGGCGGGGTGCGGGCCGGCCCGGCGGACGAGTGTGGCCGGGGAAGAGGCCTCTTGGCCGGGGTGAATAGTGTTGGAACGCGGCCCGCGGAAATAGTAGCGGCTGGAGGTACCGGGGGCGATGCCCGCCCCGGCCCGGCGGCCAAGTTAAAAAAATAAATAATCCCTGTTCAGTCTCAATGGCAGGGTGCGGGCCGGCCCGGCGGCGATTGCGGCGGGTTAGCAGGCCTCTTGGACAGGTTGAGAGATAAAAAAATAATAATTCCAATGCAGTCTCAATGGCGGGGTGCGGGCCGGCCCAGCGGCGAGTGTGGCGGGCAGCAGGCCTCTTGGACAGGTTGAGAGATAAAAAAATAATAATCCCCGTTCAGTCGGGCCGGCCCGGCGGCGATTGCGGCGGGCAGCAGGCCTCTTGGACAGTTTGAGAGATAAAAAAAAAAATAATTCCCGTGCAGTCTCAATGGCGGGGTGCGGGCCGGCCCGGCGGACGAGTGTGGCCGGGGAAGAGGCCTCTTGGACAGGTTGAGAGATAAAAAAATAATAATTCCCGTGCAGTCTCAATGGCGGGGTGCGGGCCTGCCCGGCGGCGAGTGCGGCGGGCAGCCGGCCTCTTGGACAGGTTGAGAGATAAAAAAATAATAATTCCCGTGCAGTCTCAATGGCGGGGTGCGGGCCGGCCCGGCGGACGAGTGTGGCCGGGGAAGAGGCCTCTTGGCCGGTGTGAATAGTGTTGGAACGCGGCCCGCGGAAATAGTAGCGGCTGGAGGTACCAGGGGCGAAGCCCGCCCCGGCCCGGCGGCCAAGTTAAAAAAATAAATAATCCCCGTTCAGTCTCAATGGCAGGGTGCGGGCCGGCCCGGCGGCGATTGCGGCGGGCAGCAGGCCTCTTGGACAGGTTGAGGGATAAAAAAATAATAATTCCCATGCAGTCTCAATGGCAGGGTGCGGGCCGGCCCGGCGGACGAGTGTGGCCGGGGAAGAGGCCTCTTGGCCGGGGTGAATAGTGTTGGAACGCGGCCCGCGGAAATAGTAGCGGCTGGAGGTACCGGGGGCGAAGCCCGCCCCGGCCCGGCGGCCAAGTTAAAAAAATAAATAATCCCTTCAGTCTCAATGGCAGGGTGCGGGCCGGCCCGGTGGCCGAGTGTGGCCGGGGAAGAGGCCTCTTGAACGGGGTTAATAGTGTTGGAACGCGGCCCGCGGAAATAGTAGCGTCTGGAGGTACCGGGGGCGAAGCCCGCCCCGGCCCGGCGGCCGAGTTAAAAAAAATAATAATTCCGTTCAGTCTCAATGGCGGGGTGCGGGCCGGCCCGGCTGCGATTGCGGCGGGCAGCAGTTCTCTTGGACAGGTTGAGAGATAAAAAAATAATAATTCCCATGCAGTCTCAATGGCGGGGTGCGGGCCGGCCCGGCGGCGAGTGCGGCGGGCAGCAGGCCTCTTGGACAGGTTGAGAGATAAAAAAATAATAATTCCCGTGCAGTCTCAATGGCGGGGTGCGGGCCGGCCCGGCGGACGAGTGTGGCCGGGGAAGAGGCCTCTTGGCCGGGGCTAATATGTTGGAACTCGGCGCGCGTAAATAGAAGCGGCTGGAGGTACCGGGGGCGAAGCCCGCCCCGGCCCGGCGGCCAAGTTAAAAAAATAATAATTCCCGTGCAGTCTCAATGGCGGGGTGCGGGCCGGGGAATAGGCCTCTTGGCCGGGGTGAATAGTGTTGGAACACGGCCCGCGGAAATAGTAGCGGCTGGAGGTACCGGGGGCGATGCCCGCCCCGGCCCGGCGGCCAAGTTAAAAAAATAAATAATACACGTTCAGTCTCAATGGCAGGGTGCGGGCCGGCCCGGCGGCGATTGCGGCGGGCAGCAGGCCTCTTGGACAGGTTGAGAGATAAAAAAATAATAATTGCCAGGCAGTCTCAATGGCGGGGTGCGGGCCGGGGAATAGGCCTCTTGGCCGGGGTGAATAGTGTTGGAACACGGCCGGCGGAAATAGTAGCGGCTGGAGGTACCGGGGGCGATGCCCGCCCCGGGCCGGCGGCCAAGTTAAAAAAATAAATAATCCCCGTTCAGTCTCAATGGCAGGGTGCGGGCCGGCCCGGCGGCGATTGCGGCGGGCAGCAGGCCTCTTGGACAGGTTGAGAGATAAAAAAATAAGAATTCCCATGCAGTCTCAATGGCGGGGTGCGGGCCGGCCCGGCGGACGAGTGTGGCCGGGGAAGAGGCCTCTTGGCCGGGGTGAATAGTGTTGGAACGCGGCCCGCGGAAATAGTAGCGGCTGGAGGTACCGGGGGCGAAGCCCGCCCCGGCCCGGCGGCCGAGTTAAAAAAATAAATAATTCCGTTCAGTCTCAATGGCGGGGTGCGGGCCGGCCCGGTGGCCGAGTGTGGCCGGGAAAGAGGCCTCTTGGCCGGGGTTAATAGTGTTGGAACGCGGCCCGCGGAAATAGTAGCGTCTGGAGGTACCTGGGGCGAAGCCCGCCCCGGCCCGGCGGCCGAGTTAAAAAAAAAATAATTCCGTTCAGTCTCAATGGCGGGGTGCGGGCCGGCCCGGCGGCGATTGCGGCGGGCAGCAGTTCTCTTGGATAGGTTGAGAGATAAAAAAATAATAATTCCCATGCAGTCTCAATGGCGGGGTGCGGGCCGGCCCGGCGGCGAGTGCGGCGGGCAGCAGGCCTCTTGGACAGGTTGAGAGATAAAAAAATAATAATTCCCATGCAGTCTCAATGGCGGGGTGCGGGCCGGCCCGGCGGACGAGTGTGGCCGTGGAAGAGGCCTCTTGGCCGGGGTGAATAGTGTTGGAACGCGGCCCGCGGAAATAGTAGCGGCTGGAGGTACCGGGGGCGAAGCCCGCCCCGGCCCGGCGGCCGAGTTAAAAAAATAAATAATTCCGTTCAGTCTCAATGGCGGGGTGCGGGCCGGCCCGGCGGCGACTGCGGCGGGCAGCAGTTCTCTTGGACAGGTTGAGAGATAAAAAAATAATAATTCCCATGCAGTCTCAATGGCGGGGTGCGGGCCGGCCCGGCGGCGAGTGCGGCGGGCAGCAGGCCTCTTGGACAGGTTGAGAGATAAAAAAATAATAATTCCCGTGCAGTCTCAACGGCGGGGTGCGGGCCGGCCCGGCGGACGAGTGTGGCCGGGGAAGAGGCCTCTTGGCCGGGGTGAATATGTTGGAACGCGGCGCGCGTAAATAGTAGGGGCTGGAGGTACCGGGGGCGAAGCCCGCCCCGGCCCGGCGGCCAAGTTAAAAAAATAAATAATCCCGTTCAGTCTCAATGGCAGGGTGCGGGCCGGCCCGGTGGCCGAGTGTGGCCGGGGAAGAGGCCTCTTGGCCGGGGTTAATAGTGTTGGAACGCGGCCCGCGGAAATAGTAGCGTCTGGAGGTACCGGGGGCGAAGCCCGCCCCGGCCCGGCGGCCGAGTTAAAAAAAATAATAATTCCGTTCAGTCTCAATGGCGGGGTGCGGGCCGGCCCGGCGGCGACTGCGGCGGGCAGCAGTTCTCTTGGACAGGTTGAGAGATAAAAAAATAATAATTCCCATGCAGTCTCAATGGCGGGGTGCGGGCCGGCCCGGCGGCGAGTGCGGCGGGCAGCAGGCCTCTTGGACAGGTTGAGAGATAAAAAAATAATAATTCCCGTGCAGTCTCAATGGCGGGGTGCGGGCCGGGGAATAGGCCTCTTGGCCGGGGTGAATAGTGTTGGAACACGGCCCGCGGAAATAGTAGCGGCTGGAGGTACCGGGGGCGATGCCCGCCCCGGCCCGGCGGCCCAGTTAAAAAAAATAATAATCCCCGTTCAGTCTCAATGGCGGGGTGCGGGCCGGCCCGGCGGCGAGTGCGGCGGGCAGCAGGCCTCTTGGACAGGTTGAGAGATAAAAAAATAATAATTCCCATGCAGTCTCAATGGCGGGGTGTGGGCCGGGGAATAGGCCTCTTGGCCGGGGTGAATATGTTGGAACGCGGCGCGCGTAAATAGAAGCGGCTGGAGGTACCGGGGGCGAAGCCCGCCCCGGCCCGGAGGCCGAGTTAAAAAAATAAATAATCCCCGTTCAGTCTCAATGGCAGGGTGCGGGCCGGCCCGGCGGCGAGTGCGGCGGGCAGCAGGCCTCTTGGACAGGTTGAGAGATAAAAAAATAATAATTCCCGTGCAGTCTCAATGGCGGGGTGCGGGCCGGGGAATAGGCCTCTTGGCCGGGGTGAATAGTGTTGGAACACGGCCCGCGGAAATAGTAGCGGCTGGAGGTACCGGGGGCGATGCCCGCCCCGGCCCGGCGGCCCAGTTAAAAAAAATAATAATCCCCGTTCAGTCTCAATGGCGGGGTGCGGGCCGGCCCGGCGGCGAGTGCGGCGGGCAGCAGGCCTCTTGGACAGGTTGAGAGATAAAAAAATAATAATTCCCATGCAGTCTCAATGGCGGGGTGTGGGCCGGGGAATAGGCCTCTTGGCCGGGGTGAATATGTTGGAACGCGGCGCGCGTAAATAGAAGCGGCTGGAGGTACCGGGGGCGAAGCCCGCCCCGGCCCGGAGGCCGAGTTAAAAAAATAAATAATCCCCGTTCAGTCTCAATGGCAGGGTGCGGGCCGGCCCGGCGGCGAGTGCGGCGGGCAGCAGGCCTCTTGGACAGGTTGAGAGATAAAAAAATAATAATTCCCGTGCAGTCTCAATGGCGGGGTGCGGGCCGGGGAATAGGCCTCTTGGCCGGGGTGAATAGTGTTGGAACACGGCCCGCGGAAATAGTAGCGGCTGGAGGTACCGGGGGCGATGCCCGCCCCGGCCCGGCGGCCAAGTTAAAAAAATAAATAATCCCGTTCAGTCTCAATGGCAGGGTGCGGGCCGGCCCGGCGGCGATTGCGGCGGGCAGCAGGCCTCTTGGACAGGTTGAGAGATAAAAAAATAATAATTCCCATGCAGTCTCAATGGCGGGGTGCGGGCCGGGGAAGAGGCCTCTTGGCCGGGGTGAATAGTGTTGGAACACGGCCCGCGGAAATAGTAGCGGCTGGAGGTACCGGGGGCGATGCCCGCCCCGGGCCGGCGGCCAAGTTAAAAAAATAAATAATCCCCGTTCAGTCTCAATGGCAGGGTGCGGGCCGGCCCGGCGGCGATTGCGGCGGGCAGCAGGCCTCTTGGACAGGTTGGGAGATAAAAAAATAATAATTCCCGTGCAATCTCAATGGCGGGGTGCGGGCCGGCCCGGCGGACGAGTGTGGCCGGGGAAGAGGCCTCTTGGCCGGGGTGAATATGTTGGAACGCGCGCGTAAATAGAAGCGGCTGGAGGTACCGGGGGCGAAGCCCGCCCCGGCCCGGAGGCCGAGTTAAAAAAAATAATAATCCCCGTTCAGTCTCAATGGCGGGGTGCGGGCCGGCCCGGCGGCGAGTGCGGCGGGCAGCAGGCCTCTTGGACAGGTTGAGAGATAAAAAAATAATAATTCCCGTGCAGTCTCAATGGCGGGGTGCGGGCCGGGGAATAGGCCTCTTGGCCGGGGTGAATATGTTGGAACGCGGCGCGCGTAAATAGAAGCGGCTGGAGGTACCGGGGGCGAAGCCCGCCCCGGCCCGGAGGCCGAGTTAAAAAAAATAATAATCCCCGTTCAGTCTCAATGGCGGGGTGCGGGCCGGGGAATAGGCCTCTTGGCCGGGGTGAATATGTTGGAACGCGGCGCGCGTAAATAGAAGCGGCTGGAGGTACCGGGGGCGAAGCCCGCCCCGGCCCGGAGGCCGAGTTAAAAAAAATAATAATCCCCGTTCAGTCTCAATGGCGGGGTGCGGGCCGGCCCGGCGGCGAGTGCGGCGGGCAGCAGGCCTCTTGGACAGGTTGAGAGATAAAAAAATAATAATTCCCGTGCAGTCTCAATGGCGGGGTGCGGGCCGGCCCGGCGGACGAGTGTGGCCGGGGAAGAGGCCTCTTGGCCGGGGTGAATAGTGTTGGAACGCGGCCCGCGGAAATAGTAGCGGCTGGAGGTACCGGGGGCGATGCCCGCCCCGGCCCGGCGGCCAAGTTGAAAAAATAAATAATTCCCGTTCAGTCTCAATGGCAGGTTGCGGGCCGGCCCGGCGGCGATTGCGGCGGGCAGCAGGCCTCTTGGACAGGTTGAGAGATAAAAAAATAATAATTCCCGTGCAGTCTCAATGGCGGGGTGCGGGCCGGCCCGGAGGACGAGTGTGGCCAGGGAAGAGGCCTCTTGGCCGGGGTGAATAGTGTTGGAACGCGGCCCGCGGAAATAGTAGCGGCTGGAGGTACCGGGGGCGGAACCCGCCCCGGCCCGGCGGCCGAGTTAAAAAAAATAATAATTCCCGTGCAGTCTCAATGGCGGGGTGCGGGCCGGCCCGGCGGCGATTGCGGCGGGCAGCAGGCCTCTTGGACAGGTTGAGAGATAAAAAAATAATAATTCCCATGCAGTCTCAATGGCGGGGTGCGGGCCGGCCCGGCGGCGAGTGTGGCCGGGGAAGAGGCCTCTTGGCCGGGGTGAATAGTGTTGGAACGCGGCCCGCGGAAATAGTAGCGGCTGGAGGTACCGGGGGGTACACAACTCATTCCTATGAAGATACATTCAAACTCAGAAACGTGCTCTACTCGGCCTGAAAATGCATTTAAAGCAATAAAAACTCAAAATGAGTGTCACGCCTAAACCAAAGGACTTATGCACACATTTCAACATGTATTTAGTTCAGGTTGACATTCTGAAGCCTAAATGAGCATTAATTTGACTACACAACTTATTCCTATGAAGATACATTCAAAGTAAAAAAACGGGCTCAACTCGGACTGAAAGTGCATTTAAAGCAATAAAAACTCAAAATGAGTGTCACGCCTAAACCAAAGGACTTATGCACACATTTCAACATGTATTTAGTTCAGGTTGACCTCCTAAAGCCTAAATGAGCATTTATTTGACTCCACAACTCATTCCTATGAAGGTACATTCAAAGTCACAAAACGTGCTCAACTAGGCCTGAAAGTGCATTTAAAGCAATAAAAACTCAAATTGAGTGTCATACCAAAACCAAAGGACTTATGCACACATTTCAACATGTATTTAGTTCAGGTTGACCTCCTGAAGCCTAAATGAGCATTTATTTGACTACACAACTCATTCCTATGAAGATACATTCAAACTCAGAAACGTGCTCTACTCGGCCTGAAAATGCATTTAAAGCAATAAAAACACAAATTGAGTGTCACACCTAAACCAAAGGATTTATGCACACATTTCAACATGTATTTAGTTCAGGTTGACCTCCTGAAGCCTAAATGAGCATTTATTTGACTACACAACTCATTCCTATGAAGGTACATTCAAAGTCACAAAACGTGCTCAACTAGGCCTGAAAGTGCATTTAAAGCAATAAAAACTCAAAATGAGTGTCACGCCTAAACCAAAGGACTTATGCACACATTTCAACATGTATTTAGTTCAGGTTGACATTCTGAAGCCTAAATGAGCATTAATTTGATCACACAACTCATTCCTATGAAGATACATTCAAACTCAGAAACGTGCTCTACTCGGCCTGAAAATGCATTTAAAGCAATAAAAACTCAAATTGAGTGTCACGCCTAAACCAAAGGACTTATACACACATTTCAACATGTATTTAGTTCAGGTTGACATTCTGAAGCCTAAATGAGCATTATTTGGTCTATACAACTCATTCCTATGAAGGTACATTCAACGTCACAAAACGTGCTCAACTAGGCCTGAAAGTGCATTTAAAGCAATAAAATCTCAAAATGAGTTTCACGCCTAAATCAAAGGACTTATGCACACATTTCAACATGTATTTAGTTTAGGTTGACCTCCTGAAGCCTAAATGAGCATTAATTTGATCACACAACTCATTCCCATGAAGATACATTCAAAGTCAGCAAGTGCCCTGCTCTGTCTGAAAATGCATTTGAATCAATAAAAACTAAAATTGAGTGTCATGCCTAAACCAAAGGACGTCTGCACACATTTCAACGTCTAAAGTGTTGTTTCCGATGCCTGCTAGTGTATGTGTGCGTGCGTGTGTGAGAGTGTGTAAGTGTGTGCATGTGTTTGTGTGTGTTTGTGTGGGTGCGTGCGTGTGTGTGTTGTGCGCACCCCCCCCCCAAAAAAAAAGTACTGTATTCGGATAAAAATGACGAATTACTCAGAGGTTTTAACTTTTGCTTGCACTTGATTTGTTCTGACACCGACGACGTCCACCAATGACAGCCCGAGTGGATCTAGCCCACGTGGTGTGAGAGCAGGGGGAGGTGAAAAGATGCAAAGCCTAGGTGATTGGCTGTGCATCTTTCAGTCTTCCACGTGGGTTAGTCTTTGATCTTCAATCAGTGTCCAAATGTTGTTTACATGCGTAGCGTGTGCGGATGTGTGTGCCTCTCATGAGTTTGTGTGTGTGTTTGCGCGCGCGTGATCGTGTGCCCATACATGTGTGAGTGTTTCTTTGATCTAAATCATCGTTGGTGTGTTGTTTACGATACGTGCTCGTCTGTGCGTACGTTTGTGTGAGTGTGTGTGCGTGCGTGCGTTTGTGTGTGTGCTTGCTGCGTGCTGGCGCGCTCGGAAGCGTGTGTGTCACAGAGAAAGAGAGGGAGCGGGATCGCTGGCCTGTATGTACTCTATGTGAAACACACAGGACATTTGTAATTTCGTCCCTTTCACATTTTTTGGCTTTTTTAAAAATAAAACTTATTTCATCAATGGTTCATAATGAGTGTCACGCCTAGACCAAATGACTTATGCACACATTTCAACATTTATTTAGTTCAGGTTGACCTCCTGAAGCCTAAATGAGCATTAATTTGACAACACAACTCATTCCTATGAAGGTACATTCAAAGTCACAAAACGTGCTCAACTAGGCCTGAAAGTGCATTTAAAGCAATAAAAAACTCAAAAATGAGTGTCACGCCTAAACCAAAGGACTTATGCACACATTTCAACATGTATTTAGTTCAGGTTGACCTCCTGAATCCTAAATCACCATTAATTTGACTACACAACTTATTCCTATGAAGATACATTCAAAGTAAAAAAACGGGCTCAACTCGGACTGAAAGTGCATTTAAAGCAATAAAAACTGAAAATGAGTGTCACGCCTAAACCAAAGGACTTATGCACACATTTCAACATGTATTTAGTTCAGGTTGACCTCCTGAAGCCTAAATGAGCATTAATTTGACTACACAACTTATTCCTATGAAGGAACATTCAAAGTAAAAAAACGGGCTCAACTCGGACTGAAAGTGCATTTAAAGCAATAAAAACTGAAAATGAGTGTCACGCCTAAACCAAAGGACTTATGCACACATTTCAACATGTATGTAGTTCAGGTTGACCTCCTGAAGCCTAAATGAGCATTAATTTGACTACACAACTCATTCCTATGAAGGTACATTCAAAGTCACAAAACGTGCTCAACTAGGCCTGAAAGTGCATTTAAAGCAATAAAAACTCAAAATGAGTGTCACGCCTAAACCAAAGGACTTATGCACACATTTCAACATGTATTTAGTTCAGGTTGACCTCCTGAAGCCTAAATCACCATTAATTTGACTACACAACTTAATCCTATGAAGATACATTCAAAGTAAAAAAACGGGCTCAACTCGGACTGAAAGTGCATTTAAAGCAATAAAAACTGAAAATGAGTGTCACGCATAAACCAAAGGACTTATGCACACATTTCAACATTTATTTAGTTCAGGTTGACCTCCTGAAGCCTAAATCACCATTAATTTGACTACACAACTTATTCCTATGAAGATACATTCAAAGTAAAAAAACGGGCTCAACTCGGACTGAAAGTGCATTTAAAGCAATAAAAACTGAAAATGAGTGTCACGCCTAAACCAAAGGACTTATGCACACATTTCAACATGTATTTAGTTCAGGTTGACGTCCTGAAGCCTAAATGAGCATTAATTTGACTACACAACTTATTCCTATGAAGATACATTCAAAGTAAAAAAACGTGCTCTACTCGGCCTGAAAATGCATTTAAAGCAATAAAAACTCAAAATGAGTGTCGCGCCTAAACCAAAGGCCTTACGCACACATTTCAACATGTATTTAGTTCAGGTTGACCTCCTGAAGCCTAAATGAGCATTAATTTGACTACACAACTCATTCCTATGAAGGAACATTCAAAGTAAAAAAACGGGCTCAACTAGGCCTGAAAGTGCATTTAAAGCAATAAAAACTCAAAATGAGTGTCACGCCTAAACCAAAGGACTTATGCACACATTTCAACATGTATTTAGTTCAGGTTGACCTCCTGAAGCCTAAATGAGCATTAATTTAACTACACAACTCATTCCTATGAAGGTACATTCAAAGTCACAAAACGTGCTCAACTAGGCCTGAAAGTGCATTTAAAGCAATAAAAACTCAAAATGAGTGTCACGCCTAAACCAAAGGACTTATGCACACATTTCAACATGTATTTAGTTCAGGTTGACATTCTGAAGCCTAAATGAGCATTAATTTGACTACACAACTTATTCCTATGAAGATACATTCAAAGTAAAAAAACGGGCTCAACTCGGACTGAAAGTGCATTTAAAGCAATAAAAACTGAAAATGAGTGTCACGCCTAAACCAAAGGACTTATGCACACATTTCAACATGTATTTAGTTCAGGTTGACCTCCTGAACCCTAAATGAGCATTAATTTGACTACACAACTCATTCCTATGAAGGTACATTCAAAGTCACAAAACGTGCTCAACTAGGCCTGAAAGTGCATTTAAAGCAATAAAAACTCAAAATGAGTGTCACGCCTAAACCAAAGGACTTATGCACACATTTCAACATGTATTTAGTTCAGGTTGACCTCCTGAAGCCTAAATCACCATTAATTTGACTACACAACTTATTCCTATGAAGATACATTCAAAGTAAAAAAACGGGCTCAACTCGGACTGAAAGTGCATTTAAAGCAATAAAAACTGAAAATGAGTGTCACGCCTAAACCAAAGGACTTATGCACACATTTCAACATGTATTTAGTTCAGGTTGACGTCCTGAAGCCTAAATGAGCATTAATTTGACTACACAACTTATTCCTATGAAGATACATTCAAAGTAAAAAAACGTGCTCTACTCGGCTTGAAAATGCATTTAAAGCAATAAAAACTCAAAATGAGTGTCACGCCTAAACCAAAGGCCTTATGCACACATTTCAACATGTATTTAGTTCAAGTTGACCTCCTGAACCCTAAATGAGCATTAATTTGACTACACAACTCATTCCTATGAAGGTACATTCAAAGTCACAAAACGTGCTCAACTAGGCCTGAAAGTGCATTTAAAGCAATAAAAACTGAAAATGAGTGTCACGCCTAAACCAAAGGACTTATGCACACATTTCAACATGTATTTAGTTCAGGTTGACCTCCTGAAGCCTAAATCACCATTAATTTGACTACACAACTTAATCCTATGAAGATACATTCAAAGTAAAAAAACGGGCTCAACTCGGACTGAAAGTGCAGTTAAAGCAATAAAAACTGAAAATGAGTGTCACGCCAAAACCAAAGGACTTATGCACACATTTCAACATGTATTTAGTTCAGGTTGACCTCCTGAAGCCTAAATGAGCATTTATTTGACTACACAACTCATTCCTATGAAGGTACATTCAAAGTCACAAAACGTGCTCAACTAGGCCTGAAAGTGCATTAAAAGCAATAAAAACTCAAAATGAGTGTCACACCTAAACCAAAGGATTTATGCACACATTTCAACATGTATTTTGTTCAGGTTGACCTCCTGAAGCCTAAATGAGCATTTATTTGACTACACAACTCATTCCTATGAAGGTACATTCAAAGTCACAAAACGTGCTCAACTAGGCCTGAAAGTGCATTTAAAGCAATAAAAACTGAAAATGAGTGTCACGCCTAAACCAAAGGACTTATGCACACATTTCAACATGTATTTAGTTCAGGTTGACCTCCTGAAGCCTAAATCACCATTAATTTGACTACACAACTTAATCCTATGAAGATACATTCAAAGTAAAAAAACGGGCTCAACTCGGACTGAAAGTGCATTTAAAGCAATAAAAACTGAAAATGAGTGTCACGCCTAAACCAAAGGACTTATGCACACATTTCAACATGTATTTAGTTCAGGTTGACCTCCTGAAGCCTAAATGAGCATTAATTTGACTACACAACTCATTCCTATGAAGGTACATTCAAAGTCACAAAACGTGCTCAACTAGGCCTGAAAGTGCATTTAAAGCAATAAAAACTCAAAATGAGTGTCACGCCTAAACCAAAGGACTTATGCACACATTTCAACATGTATTTAGTTCAGGTTGACATTCTGAAGCCTAAATGAGCATTAATTTGACTACACAACTTATTCCTATGAAGATACATTCAAAGTAAAAAAACGGCTCAACTCGGACTGAAAGTGCATTTAAAGCAATAAAAACTGAAAATGAGTGTCACGCCTAAACCAAAGGACTTATGCACACATTTCAACATGTATTTAGTTCAGGTTGACGTCCTGAAGCCTAAATCACCATTAATTTGACTACACAACTTATTCCTATGAAGATACATTCAAAGTAAAAAAACGGGCTCAACTCGGACTGAAAGTGCATTTAAAGCAATAAAAACTGAAAATGAGTGTCACGCCTAAACCAAAGGACTTATGCACACATTTCAACATGTATTTAGTTCAGGTTGACGTCCTGAAGCCTAAATGAGCATTAATTTGACTACACAACTTATTCCTATGAAGATACATTCAATGTAAAAAAACGTGCTCTACTCGGCCTGAAAATGCATTTAAAGCAATAAAAACTCAAAATGAGTGTCACGCCTAAACCAAAGGACTTATGCACACATTTCAACATGTATTTAGTTCAGGTTGACCTCCTGAAGCCTAAATGAGCATTAATTTGACTACACAACTCATTCCTATGAAGGAACATTCAAAGTAAAAAAACGGGCTCAACTCGGACTGAAAGTGCATTTAAAGCAATAAAAACTGAAAATGAGTGTCACGCCAAAACCAAAGGACTTATGCACACATTTCAACATGTATTTAGTTCAGGTTGACCTCCTGAAGCCTAAATAAGCATTTATTTGACTACACAACTCATTCCTATGAAGGTACATTCAAAGTCACAAAACGTGCTCAACTAGGCCTGAAAGTGCATTTAAAGCAATAAAAACTCAAGATGAGTGTCACACCTAAACCAAAGGATTTATGCACACATTTCAACATGTATTTTGTTCAGGTTGACCTCCTGAAGCCTAAATGAGCATTTATTTGACTACACAACTCATTCCTATGAAGGTACATTCAAAGTCACAAAACGTGCTCAACTAGGCCTGAAAGTGCATTTAAAGCAATAAAAACTCAAAATGAGTGTCACGCCTAAACCAAAGGACTTATGCACACATTTCAACATGTATTTAGTTCAGGTTGACGTCCTGAAGCCTAAATGAGCATTAATTTGACTACACAACTTATTCCTATGAAGATACATTCAAAGTAAAAAAACGTGCTCTACTCGGCTTGAAAATGCATTTAAAGCAATAAAAACTCAAAATGAGTGTCACGCCTAAACCAAAGGCCTTATGCACACATTTCAACATGTATTTAGTTCAGGTTGACCTCCTGAACCCTAAATGAGCATTAATTTGACTACACAACTTAATCCTATGAAGATACATTCAAAGTAAAAAAACGGGCTCAACTCGGACTGAAAGTGCATTTAAAGCAATAAAAACTGAAAATGAGTGTCACGCCTAAACCAAAGGACTTATGCACACATTTCAACATGTATTTAGTTCAGGTTGACCTCCTGAAGCCTAAATGAGCATTAATTTGACTACACAACTCATTCCTATGAAGGTACATTCAAAGTCACAAAACGTGCTCAACTAGGCCTGAAAGTGCATTTAAAGCAATAAAAACTCAAAATGAGTGTCACGCCTAAACCAAAGGACTTATGCACACATTTCAACATGTATTTAGTTCAGGTTGACATTCTGAAGCCTAAATGAGCATTAATTTGACTACACAACTTATTCCTATGAAGATACATTCAAAGTAAAAAAACGGCTCAACTCGGACTGAAAGTGCATTTAAAGCAATAAAAACTGAAAATGAGTGTCACGCCTAAACCAAAGGACTTATGCACACATTTCAACATGTATTTAGTTCAGGTTGACGTCCTGAAGCCTAAATCACCATTAATTTGACTACACAACTTATTCCTATGAAGATACATTCAAAGTAAAAAAACGGGCTCAACTCGGACTGAAAGTGCATTTAAAGCAATAAAAACTGAAAATGAGTGTCACGCCTAAACCAAAGGACTTATGCACACATTTCAACATGTATTTAGTTCAGGTTGACGTCCTGAAGCCTAAATGAGCATTAATTTGACTACACAACTTATTCCTATGAAGATACATTCAATGTAAAAAAACGTGCTCTACTCGGCCTGAAAATGCATTTAAAGCAATAAAAACTCAAAATGAGTGTCACGCCTAAACCAAAGGACTTATGCACACATTTCAACATGTATTTAGTTCAGGTTGACCTCCTGAAGCCTAAATGAGCATTAATTTGACTACACAACTCATTCCTATGAAGGAACATTCAAAGTAAAAAAACGGGCTCAACTCGGACTGAAAGTGCATTTAAAGCAATAAAAACTGAAAATGAGTGTCACGCCAAAACCAAAGGACTTATGCACACATTTCAACATGTATTTAGTTCAGGTTGACCTCCTGAAGCCTAAATAAGCATTTATTTGACTACACAACTCATTCCTATGAAGGTACATTCAAAGTCACAAAACGTGCTCAACTAGGCCTGAAAGTGCATTTAAAGCAATAAAAACTCAAGATGAGTGTCACACCTAAACCAAAGGATTTATGCACACATTTCAACATGTATTTTGTTCAGGTTGACCTCCTGAAGCCTAAATGAGCATTTATTTGACTACACAACTCATTCCTATGAAGGTACATTCAAAGTCACAAAACGTGCTCAACTAGGCCTGAAAGTGCATTTAAAGCAATAAAAACTCAAAATGAGTGTCACGCCTAAACCAAAGGACTTATGCACACATTTCAACATGTATTTAGTTCAGGTTGACGTCCTGAAGCCTAAATGAGCATTAATTTGACTACACAACTTATTCCTATGAAGATACATTCAAAGTAAAAAAACGTGCTCTACTCGGCTTGAAAATGCATTTAAAGCAATAAAAACTCAAAATGAGTGTCACGCCTAAACCAAAGGCCTTATGCACACATTTCAACATGTATTTAGTTCAGGTTGACCTCCTGAACCCTAAATGAGCATTAATTTGACTACACAACTTAATCCTATGAAGATACATTCAAAGTAAAAAAACGGGCTCAACTCGGACTGAAAGTGCATTTAAAGCAATAAAAACTGAAAATGAGTGTCACGCCTAAACCAAAGGACTTATGCACACATTTCAACATGTATTTAGTTCAGGTTGACCTCCTGAAGCCTAAATGAGCATTAATTTGACTACACAACTCATTCCTATGAAGGTACATTCAAAGTCACAAAACGTGCTCAACTAGGCCTGAAAGTGCATTTAAAGCAATAAAAACTCAAAATGAGTGTCACGCCTAAACCAAAGGACTTATGCACACATTTCAACATGTATTTAGTTCAGGTTGACATTCTGAAGCCTAAATGAGCATTAATTTGACTACACAACTTATTCCTATGAAGATACATTCAAAGTAAAAAAACGGCTCAACTCGGACTGAAAGTGCATTTAAAGCAATAAAAACTGAAAATGAGTGTCACGCCTAAACCAAAGGACTTATGCACACATTTCAACATGTATTTAGTTCAGGTTGACGTCCTGAAGCCTAAATCACCATTAATTTGACTACACAACTTATTCCTATGAAGATACATTCAAAGTAAAAAAACGGGCTCAACTCGGACTGAAAGTGCATTTAAAGCAATAAAAACTGAAAATGAGTGTCACGCCTAAACCAAAGGACTTATGCACACATTTCAACATGTATTTAGTTCAGGTTGACGTCCTGAAGCCTAAATGAGCATTAATTTGACTACACAACTTATTCCTATGAAGATACATTCAATGTAAAAAAACGTGCTCTACTCGGCCTGAAAATGCATTTAAAGCAATAAAAACTCAAAATGAGTGTCACGCCTAAACCAAAGGACTTATGCACACATTTCAACATGTATTTAGTTCAGGTTGACCTCCTGAAGCCTAAATGAGCATTAATTTGACTACACAACTCATTCCTATGAAGGAACATTCAAAGTAAAAAAACGGGCTCAACTCGGACTGAAAGTGCATTTAAAGCAATAAAAACTGAAAATGAGTGTCACGCCAAAACCAAAGGACTTATGCACACATTTCAACATGTATTTAGTTCAGGTTGACCTCCTGAAGCCTAAATAAGCATTTATTTGACTACACAACTCATTCCTATGAAGGTACATTCAAAGTCACAAAACGTGCTCAACTAGGCCTGAAAGTGCATTTAAAGCAATAAAAACTCAAGATGAGTGTCACACCTAAACCAAAGGATTTATGCACACATTTCAACATGTATTTTGTTCAGGTTGACCTCCTGAAGCCTAAATGAGCATTTATTTGACTACACAACTCATTCCTATGAAGGTACATTCAAAGTCACAAAACGTGCTCAACTAGGCCTGAAAGTGCATTTAAAGCAATAAAAACTCAAAATGAGTGTCACGCCTAAACCAAAGGACTTATGCACACATTTCAACATGTATTTAGTTCAGGTTGACGTCCTGAAGCCTAAATGAGCATTAATTTGACTACACAACTTATTCCTATGAAGATACATTCAAAGTAAAAAAACGTGCTCTACTCGGCTTGAAAATGCATTTAAAGCAATAAAAACTCAAAATGAGTGTCACGCCTAAACCAAAGGCCTTATGCACACATTTCAACATGTATTTAGTTCAGGTTGACCTCCTGAACCCTAAATGAGCATTAATTTGACTACACAACTCATTCCTATGAAGGTACATTCAAAGTCACAAAACGTGCTCAACTAGGCCTGAAAGTGCATTTAAAGCAATAAAAACTGAAAATGAGTGTCACGCCTAAACCAAAGGACTTATGCACACATTTCAACATGTATTTAGTTCAGGTTGACCTCCTGAAGCCTAAATCACCATTAATTTGACTACACAACTTAATCCTATGAAGATACATTCAAAGTAAAAAAACGGGCTCAACTCGGACTGAAAGTGCAGTTAAAGCAATAAAAACTGAAAATGAGTGTCACGCCAAAACCAAAGGACTTATGCACACATTTCAACATGTATTTAGTTCAGGTTGACCTCCTGAAGCCTAAATGAGCATTTATTTGACTACACAACTCATTCCTATGAAGGTACATTCAAAGTCACAAAACGTGCTCAACTAGGCCTGAAAGTGCATTTAAAGCAATAAAAACTCAAAATGAGTGTCACACCTAAACCAAAGGATTTATGCACACATTTCAACATGTATTTTGTTCAGGTTGACCTCCTGAAGCCTAAATGAGCATTTATTTGACTACACAACTCATTCCTATGAAGGTACATTCAAAGTCACAAAACGTGCTCAACTAGGCCTGAAAGTGCATTTAAAGCAATAAAAACTGAAAATGAGTGTCACGCCTAAACCAAAGGACTTATGCACACATTTCAACATGTATTTAGTTCAGGTTGACCTCCTGAAGCCTAAATCACCATTAATTTGACTACACAACTTAATCCTATGAAGATACATTCAAAGTAAAAAAACGGGCTCAACTCGGACTGAAAGTGCATTTAAAGCAATAAAAACTGAAAATGAGTGTCACGCCTAAACCAAAGGACTTATGCACACATTTCAACATGTATTTAGTTCAGGTTGACCTCCTGAAGCCTAAATGAGCATTAATTTGACTACACAACTCATTCCTATGAAGGTACATTCAAAGTCACAAAACGTGCTCAACTAGGCCTGAAAGTGCATTTAAAGCAATAAAAACTCAAAATGAGTGTCACGCCTAAACCAAAGGACTTATGCACACATTTCAACATGTATTTAGTTCAGGTTGACATTCTGAAGCCTAAATGAGCATTAATTTGACTACACAACTTATTCCTATGAAGATACATTCAAAGTAAAAAAACGGCTCAACTCGGACTGAAAGTGCATTTAAAGCAATAAAAACTGAAAATGAGTGTCACGCCTAAACCAAAGGACTTATGCACACATTTCAACATGTATTTAGTTCAGGTTGACGTCCTGAAGCCTAACTCACCATTAATTTGACTACACAACTTATTCCTATGAAGATACATTCAAAGTAAAAAAACGGGCTCAACTCGGACTGAAAGTGCATTTAAAGCAATAAAAACTGAAAATGAGTGTCACGCCTAAACCAAAGGACTTATGCACACATTTCAACATGTATTTAGTTCAGGTTGACGTCCTGAAGCCTAAATGAGCATTAATTTGACTACACAACTTATTCCTATGAAGATACATTCAATGTAAAAAAACGTGCTCTACTCGGCCTGAAAATGCATTTAAAGCAATAAAAACTCAAAATGAGTGTCACGCCTAAACCAAAGGACTTATGCACACATTTCAACATGTATTTAGTTCAGGTTGACCTCCTGAAGCCTAAATGAGCATTAATTTGACTGCACAACTCATTCCTATGAAGGAACATTCAAAGTAAAAAAACGGGCTCAACTCGGACTGAAAGTGCATTTAAAGCAATAAAAACTGAAAATGAGTGTCACGCCAAAACCAAAGGACTTATGCACACATTTCAACATGTATTTAGTTCAGGTTGACCTCCTGAAGCCTAAATAAGCATTTATTTGACTACACAACTCATTCCTATGAAGGTACATTCAAAGTCACAAAACGTGCTCAACTAGGCCTGAAAGTGCATTTAAAGCAATAAAAACTCAAGATGAGTGTCACACCTAAACCAAAGGATTTATGCACACATTTCAACATGTATTTTGTTCAGGTTGACCTCCTGAAGCCTAAATGAGCATTTATTTGACTACACAACTCATTCCTATGAAGGTACATTCAAAGTCACAAAACGTGCTCAACTAGGCCTGAAAGTGCATTTAAAGCAATAAAAACTCAAAATGAGTGTCACGCCTAAACCAAAGGACTTATGCACACATTTCAACATGTATTTAGTTCAGGTTGACCTCCTGAAGCCTAAATGAGCATTAATTTGACTACACAACTCATTCCTATGAAGGTACATTCAAAGTCACAAAACGTGCTCAACTAGGCCTGAAAGTGCATTTAAAGCAATAAAAACTCAAAATGAGTGTCACGCCTAAACCAAAGGACTTATGCACACATTTCAACATGTATTTAGTTCAGGTTGACCTCCTGAAGCCTAAATCACCATTAATTTGACTACACAACTTATTCCTATGAAGATACATTCAAAGTAAAAAAACGGGCTCAACTCGGACTGAAAGTGCATTTAAAGCAATAAAAACTGAAAATGATTGTCACGCCTAAACCAAACGACTTATGCACACATTTCAACATGTATTTAGTTCAGGTTGACCTCCTGAAGCCTAAATGAGCATTAATTTGACTACACAACTTATTCCTATGAAGGAACATTCAAAGTAAAAAAACGGGCTCAACTCGGACTGAAAGTGCATTTAAAGCAATAAAAACTGAAAATGTGTGTCACGCCTAAACCAAAGGACTTATGCACACATTTCAACATGTATTTAGTTCAGGTTGACCTACTGAAGCCTAAATGAGCATTAATTTGACTACACAACTCATTCCTATGAAGGTACATTCAAAGTCACAAAACGTGCTCAACTAAGCCTGAAAGTGCATTTAAAGCAATAAAAACTCAAAATGAGTGTCACGCCTAAACCAAAGGACTTATGCACACATTTCAACATGTATTTAGTTCAGGTTGACATTCTGAAGCCTAAATGAGCATTAATTTGATCACACAACTCATTCCTATGAAGATACATTCAAACTCAGAAACGTGCTCTACTCGGCCTGAAAATGCATTTAAAGCAATAAAAACTCAAATTGAGTGTCACGCCTAAACCAAAGGACTTATACACACATTTCAACATGTATTTAGTTCAGGTTGACCTCCTGAAGCCTAAATGAGCATTAATTTGACTACACAACTTATTCCTATGAAGGAACATTCAAAGTAAAAAAACGGGCTCAATTCGGACTGAAAGTGCATTTAAAGCAATAAAAACTGAAAATGAGTGTCACGCCTAAACCAAAGGACTTATGCACACATTTCAACATGTATTTAGTTCAGGTTAACCTCCTGAAGCCTAAATGAGCATTAATTTGACTACACAACTCATTCCTATGAAGGTACATTCAAAGTCACAAAACGTGCTCAACTAGGCCTGAAAGTGCATTTAAAGCAATAAAAACTCAAAATGAGTGTCACGCCTAAACCAAAGGACTTATGCACACATTTCAACATGTATTTAGTTCAGGTTGACCTCCTGAAGCCTAAATCACCAATAATTTGACTACACAACTTAATCCTATGAAGATACATTCAAAGTAAAAAAACGGACTCAACTCGGACTGAAAGTGCATTTAAAGCAATAAAAACTGAAAATGAGTGTCACGCCTAAACCAAAGGACTTATGCACACATTTCAACATGTATTTAGTTCAGGTTGACGTCCTGAAGCCTAAATGAGCATTAATTTGACTACACAACTTATTCCTATGAAGATACATTCAAAGTAAAAAAACGTGCTCTACTCGGCCTGAAAATGCATTTAAAGCAATAAAAACTCAAAATGAGTGTCACGCCTAAACCAAAGGCCTTATGCACACATTTCAACATGTATTTAGTTCAGGTTGACCTCCTGAAGCCTAAATGAGCATTAATTTGACTACACAACTCATTCCTATGAAGGAACATTCAAAGTAAAAAAACGGGCTCAACTCGGACTGAAAGTGCATTTAAAGCAATAAAAACTGAAAATGAGTGTCACGCCTAAACCAAAGGACTTATGCACACATTTCAACATGTATTTAGTTCAGGTTGACCTCCTGAAGCCTAAATGAGTATAATTTGACTACACAACTCATTCCTATGAAGGTACATTAAAAGTCACAAAACGTGCTCAACTAGGCCTGAAAGTGCATTTAAAGCAATAAAAACTCAAAATGAGTGTCACGCCTAAACCAAAGGACTTATGCACACATTTCAACATGTATTTAGTTCAGGTTGACATTCTGAAGCCTAAATGAGCATTATTTGGTCTATACAACTCATTCCTATGAAGGTACATTCAAAGTCACAAAACGTGCTCAACTAGGCCTGAAAGTGCATTTAAAGCAATAAAATCTCAAAATGAGTTTCACGCCTAAATCAAAGGACTTATGCACACATTTCAACATGTATTTAGTTTAGGTTGACCTCCTGAAGCCTAAATGAGCATTAATTTGATCACACAACTCATTCCCATGAAGATACATTCAAAGTCAGCAAGTGCCCTGCTCTGTCTGAAAATGCATTTGAATCAATAAAAACTAAAATTGAGTGTCATGCCTAAACCAAAGGACGTCTGCACACATTTCAACGTCTAAAGTGTTGTTTCCGATGCCTGCTAGTGTATGTGTGCGTGCGTGTGTGAGAGTGTGTAAGTGTGTGCGTGTGTTTGTGTGTGTTTGTGTGGGTGCGTGCGTGTGTGTTGTGCGCACCCCCCCCCCCCAAAAAAGTACTGTATTCGGATAAAAATGACGAATTACTCAGAGGTTTTAACTTTTGCTTGCACTTGATTTGTTCTGACACCGACGACGTCCACCAATGACAGCCCGAGTGGATCTAGCCCACGTGGTGTGAGAGCAGGGGGAGGTGAAAAGATGCAAAGCCTAGGTGATTGGCTGTGCATCTTTCAGTCTTCCACGTGGGTTAGTCTTTGATCTTCAATCAGTGTCCAAATGTTGTTTACATGCGTAGCGTGTGCGGATGTGTGTGCCTCTCATGAGTTTGTGTGTGTGTTTGCGCGCGCGTGATCGTGTGCCCATACATGTGTGAGTGTTTCTTTGATCTAAATCATCGTTGGTGTGTTGTTTACGATACGTGCTCGTCTGTGCGTACGTTTGTGTGAGTGTGTGTGCGTGCGTTTGTGTGTGTGCTTGCTGCGTGCTGGCGCGCTCGGAAGCGTGTGTGTCACAGAGAAAGAGAGGGAGCGGGATCGCTGGCCTGTATGTACTCTATGTGAAACACACAGGACATTTGTAATTTCGTCCCTTTCACATTTTTTGGCTTTTTTAAAAATAAAACTTATTTCATCAATGGTTCATAATGAGTGTCACGCCTAGACCAAATGACTTATGCACACATTTCAACATTTATTTAGTTCAGGTTGACCTCCTGAAGCCTAAATGAGCATTAATTTGACAACACAACTCATTCCTATGAAGGTACATTCAAAGTCACAAAACGTGCTCAACTAGGCCTGAAAGTGCATTTAAAGCAATAAAAAACTCAAAAATGAGTGTGACGCCTAAACCAAAGGACTTATGCACACATTTCAACATGTATTTAGTTCAGGTTGACCTCCTGAAGCCTAAATCACCATTAATTTGACTACACAACTTATTCCTATGAAGATACATTCAAAGTAAAAAAACGGGCTCAACTCGGACTGAAAGTGCATTTAAAGCAATAAAAACTGAAAATGAGTGTCACGCCTAAACCAAAGGACTTATGCACACATTTCAACATGTATTTAGTTCAGGTTGACCTCCTGAAGCCTAAATGAGCATTAATTTGACTACACAACTTATTCCTATGAAGGAACATTCAAAGTAAAAAAACGGGCTCAACTCGGACTGAAAGTGAATTTAAAGCAATAAAAACTGAAAATGAGTGTCACGCCTAAACCAAAGGACTTATGCACACATTTCAACATGTATGTAGTTCAGGTTGACCTCCTGAAGCCTAAATGAGCATTAATTTGACTACACAACTCATTCCTATGAAGGTACATTCAAAGTCACAAAACGTGCTCAACTAGGCCTGAAAGTGCATTTAAAGCAATAAAAACTCAAAATGAGTGTCACGCCTAAACCAAAGGACTTATGCACACATTTCAACATGTATTTAGTTCAGGTTGACCTCCTGAAGCCTAAATCACCATTAATTTGACTACACAACTCATTCCTATGAAGGTACATTCAAACTCAGAAACGTGCTCTACTCGGCCTGAAAATGCATTTAAAGCAATAAAAACTCAAATTGAGTGTCACGCCTAAACCAAAGGACTTATACACACATTTCAACATGTATTTAGTTCAGGTTGACCTCCTGAAGCCTAAATGAGCATTAATTTGACTACACAACTCATTCCTATGAAGGAACATTCAAAGTAAAAAAACGGGCTCAACTCGGACTGAAAGTGCATTTAAAGCAATAAAAACTGAAAATGAGTGTCACGCCTAAACCAAAGGACTTATGCACACATTTCAACATGTATTTAGTTCAGGTTGACCTCCTGAAGCCTAAATGAACATTAATTTGACTACACAACTCATTCCTATGAAGGTACATTCAAAGTCACAAAACGTGCTCAACTAGGCCTGAAAGTGCATTTAAAGCAATAAAAACTCAAAATGAGTGTCACGCCTAAACCAAAGGACTTATGCACACATTTCAACATGTATTTAGTTCAGGTTGACATTCTGAAGCCTAAATGAGCATTAATTTGACTACACAACTTATTCCTATGAAGATACATTCAAAGTAAAAAAACGGGCTCAACTCGGACTGAAAGTGCATTTAAAGCAATAAAAACTGAAAATGAGTGTCACGCCTAAACCAAAGGACT
Source organism: Hippocampus zosterae (assembly GCF_025434085.1). Lineage (NCBI taxonomy): Eukaryota > Metazoa > Chordata > Actinopteri > Syngnathiformes > Syngnathidae > Hippocampus > Hippocampus zosterae. The sequence goes on along the minus strand of NW_026262854.1, from coordinate 687,456 downwards.
TATGCACACATTTCAACATGTATTTAGTTCAGGTTGACCTCCTGAAGCCTAAATGAGCATTAATTTGACTACACAACTCATTCCTATGAAGGTACATTCAAAGTCACAAAACGTGCTCAACTAGGCCTGAAAGTGCATTTAAAGCAATAAAAACTCAAAATGAGTGTCACGCCTAAACCAAAGGACTTATGCACACATTTCAACATGTATTTAGTTCAGGTTGACCTCCTGAAGCCTAAATCACCATTAATTTGACTACACAACTTAATCCTATGAAGATACATTCAAAGTAAAAAAACGGGCTCAACTCGGACTGAAAGTGCATTTAAAGCAATAAAAACTGAAAATGAGTGTCACGCCTAAACCAAAGGACTTATGCACACATTTCAACATGTATTTAGTTCAGGTTGACGTCCTGAAGCCTAAATGAGCATTAATTTGACTACACAACTTATTCCTATGAAGATACATTCAAAGTAAAAAAACATGCTCTACTCGGCCTGAAAATGCATTTAAAGCAATAAAAACTCAAAATGAGTGTCACGCCTAAACCAAAGGCCTTATGCACACATTTCAACATGTATTTAGTTCAGGTTGACCTCCTGAAGCCTAAATGAGCATTAATTTGACTATACAACTCATTCCTATGAAGGAACATTCAAAGTAAAAAAACGGGCTCAACTCGGACTGAAAGTGCATTTAAAGCAATAAAAACTGAAAATGAGTGTCACGCCTAAACCAATAGACTTATGCACAAATTTCAACATGTATTTAGTTCAGGTTGACCTCCTGAAGCCTAAATGAGTATAATTTGACTACACAACTCATTCCTATGAAGGTACATTAAAAGTCACAAAACGTGCTCAACTAGGCCTGAAAGTGCATTTAAAGCAATAAAAACTCAAAATGAGTGTCACGCCTAAACCAAAGGACTTATGCACACATTTCAACATGTATTTAGTTCAGGTTGACATTCTGAAGCCTAAATGAGCATTAATTTGATCACAGAACTCAAACCAAAGGACGTCTGCACACATTTCGACGTCTAAAGTGTTGTTTCCGAAGCCTGCTAGTGTGTGTGTGCGTGCGTGTGTGAGAGTGTGTAAGTGTGTGCGTGTGTTTGTGTGTGTTTGTGTGGGTGCGTGCGTGTGTGTGTGTTGTGCGCACCCCCCCCCCCCCCAAAAAAAAGTACTGTATTCGCATAAAAATGACGAATTACTCAGAGGTTTTAACTTTTGCTTGCACTTGATTTGTTCTGACACCGACGACGTCCACCAATGACAGCCCGAGTGGATCTAGCCCACGTGGTGTGAGAGCAGGGGGAGGTGAAAAGATGCAAAGCCTAGGTGATTGGCTGTGCATCTTTCAGTCTTCCACGTGGGTTAGTCTTTGATCTTCAATCAGTGTCCAAATGTTGTTTACATGCGTAGCGTGTGCGGATGTGTGTGCCTCTCATGAGTTTGTGTGTGTGTTTGCGCGCGCGTGACCGTGTGCCCATACATGTGTGAGTGTTTCTTTGATCTAAATCATCGTTGGTGTGTTGTTTACGATACGTGCTCGTCTGTGCGTACGTTTGTGTGAGTGTGTGTGCGTGCGTTTGTGTGTGTGCTTGCTGCGTGCTGGCGCGCTCGGAAGCGTGTGTGTCACAGAGAAAGAGAGGGAGCGGGATCGCTGGCCTCTATGTACTCTATGTGAAACACACAGGACATTTGTAATTTCGTCCCTTTCACATTTTTTGGCTTTTTTAAAAATAAAACTTATTTCATCAATGGTTCATAATGAGTGTCACGCCTAGACCAAATGACTTATGCACACATTTCAACATTTATTTAGTTCAGGTTGACCTCCTGAAGCCTAAATGAGCATTTATTTGACTACACAACTCATTCCTATGAAGGTACATTCAAAGTCACAAAACGTGCTCAACTAGGCCTGAAAGTGCATTTAAAGCAATAAAAACTCAAAATGAGTGTCACGCCTAAACCAAAGGACTTATGCACACATTTCAACATGTATTTAGTTCAGGTTGACCTCCTGAAGCCTAAATCACCATTAATTTGATCACACAACTCATTCCTATGAAGATACATTCAAACTCAGAAACGTGCTCTACTCGGCCTGAAAATGCATTTAAAGCAATAAAAACTCAAAATGAGTGTCACACCTAAACCAAAGGACTTATGCACACATTTCAACATGTATTTAGTTCAGGTTGACCTCCTGAAGCCTAAATGAGCATTAATTTGACTACACAACTCAATCCTATGAAGGTACATTCAAAGTCACAAAACGTGCTCAACTAGGCCTGAAAGTGCATTTAAAGCAATAAAAACTCAAAATGAGTGTCACGCCTAAACCAAAGGACTTATGCACACATTTCAACATGTATTTAGTTCAGGTTGACCTCCTGAAGCCTAAATCACCATTAATTTGACTACACAACTTATTCCTATGAAGATACATTCAAAGTAAAAAAACGGGCTCAACTCGGACTGAAAGTGCATTTAAAGCAATAAAAACTGAAAATGAGTGTCACGCCTAAACCAAAGGACTTATGCACACATTTCAACATGTATTTAGTTCAGGTTGACGTCCTGAAGCCTAAATGAGCATTAATTTGACTACACAACTTATTCCTATGAAGATACATTCAAAGTAAAAAAACGTGCTCTACTCGGCCTGAAAATGCATTTAAAGCAATAAAAACTCAAAATGAGTGTCGCGCCTAAAGCAAAGGCCTTATGCACACATTTCAACATGTATTTAGTTCAGGTTGACCTCCTGAAGCCTAAATGAGCATTAATTTGATCACACAACTCATTCCTATGAAGATACATTCAAACTCAGAAACGTGCTCTACTCGGCCTGAAAGTGCATTTAAAGCAATAAAAACTGAAAATGAGTGTCACGCCTAAACCAATAGACTTATGCACAAATTTCAACATGTATTTAGTTCAGGTTGACCTCCTGAAGCCTAAATGAGTATAATTTGACTACACAACTCATTCCTATGAAGGTACATTAAAAGTCACAAAACGTGCTCAACTAGGCCTGAAAGTGCATTTAAAGCAATAAAAACTCAAAATGAGTGTCACGCCTAAACCAAAGGACTTATGCACACATTTCAACATGTATTTAGTTCAGGTTGACATTCTGAAGCCTAAATGAGCATTAATTTGATCACAGAACTCAAACCAAAGGACGTCTGCACACATTTCGACGTCTAAAGTGTTGTTTCCGAAGCCTGCTAGTGTGTGTGTGCGTGCGTGTGTGAGAGTGTGTAAGTGTGTGCGTGTGTTTGTGTGTGTTTGTGTGGGTGCGTGCGTGTGTGTGTGTGTTGTGCGCACCCCCCCCCCCCCAAAAAAAGTACTGTATTCGCATAAAAATGACGAATTACTCAGAGGTTTTAACTTTTGCTTGCACTTGATTTGTTCTGACACCGACGACGTCCACCAATGACAGCCCGAGTGGATCTAGCCCACGTGGTGTGAGAGCAGGGGGAGGTGAAAAGATGCAAAGCCTAGGTGATTGGCTGTGCATCTTTCAGTCTTCCACGTGGGTTAGTCTTTGATCTTCAATCAGTGTCCAAATGTTGTTTACATGCGTAGCGTGTGCGGATGTGTGTGCCTCTCATGAGTTTGTGTGTGTGTTTGCGCGCGCGTGATCGTGTGCCCATACATGTGTGAGTGTTTCTTTGATCTAAATCATCGTTGGTGTGTTGTTTACGATACGTGCTCGTCTGTGCGTACGTTTGTGTGAGTGTGTGTGCGTGCGTTTGTGTGTGTGCTTGCTGCGTGCTGGCGCGCTCGGAAGCGTGTGTGTCACAGAGAAAGAGAGGGAGCGGGATCGCTGGCCTCTATGTACTCTATGTGAAACACACAGGACATTTGTAATTTCGTCCCTTTCACATTTTTTGGCTTTTTTAAAAATAAAACTTATTTCATCAATGGTTCATAATGAGTGTCACGCCTAGACCAAATGACTTATGCACACATTTCAACATTTATTTAGTTCAGGTTGACCTCCTGAAGCCTAAATGAGCATTTATTTGACTACACAACTCATTCCTATGAAGGTACATTCAAAGTCACAAAACGTGCTCAACTAGGCCTGAAAGTGCATTTAAAGCAATAAAAACTCAAAATGAGTGTCACGCCTAAACCAAAGGACTTATGCACACATTTCAACATGTATTTAGTTCAGGTTGACCTCCTGAAGCCTAAATCACCATTAATTTGATCACACAACTCATTCCTATGAAGATACATTCAAACTCAGAAACGTGCTCTACTCGGCCTGAAAATGCATTTAAAGCAATAAAAACTCAAAATGAGTGTCACACCTAAACCAAAGGACTTATGCACACATTTCAACATGTATTTAGTTCAGGTTGACCTCCTGAAGCCTAAATGAGCATTAATTTGACTACACAACTCAATCCTATGAAGGTACATTCAAAGTCACAAAACGTGCTCAACTAGGCCTGAAAGTGCATTTAAAGCAATAAAAACTCAAAATGAGTGTCACGCCTAAACCAAAGGACTTATGCACACATTTCAACATGTATTTAGTTCAGGTTGACCTCCTGAAGCCTAAATCACCATTAATTTGACTGCACAACTTATTCCTATGAAGATACATTCAAAGTAAAAAAACGGGCTCAACTCGGACTGAAAGTGCATTTAAAGCAATAAAAACTGAAAATGAGTGTCACGCCTAAACCAAAGGACTTATGCACACATTTCAACATGTATTTAGTTCAGGTTGACGTCCTGAAGCCTAAATGAGCATTAATTTGACTACACAACTTATTCCTATGAAGATACATTCAAAGTAAAAAAACGTGCTCTACTCGGCCTGAAAATGCATTTAAAGCAATAAAAACTCAAAATGAGTGTCGCGCCTAAAGCAAAGGCCTTATGCACACATTTCAACATGTATTTAGTTCAGGTTGACCTCCTGAAGCCTAAATGAGCATTAATTTGATCACACAACTCATTCCTATGAAGATACATTCAAACTCAGAAACGTGCTCTACTCGGCCTGAAAATGCATTTAAAGCAATAAAAACTCAAATTGAGTGTCACGCCTAAACCAAAGGACTTATACACACATTTCAACATGTATTTAATTCAGGTTGACCTCCTGAAGCCTAAATGAGCATTAATTTGACTACACAACTTATTCCTATGAAGGAACATTCAAAGTAAAAAAACGGGCTCAATTCGGACTGAAAGTGCATTTAAAGCAATAAAAACTGAAAATGAGTGTCACGCCTAAACCAAAGGACTTATGCACACATTTCAACATGTATTTAGTTCAGGTTGACCTCCTGAAGCCTAAATGAGCCTTAATTTGACTACACAACTCATTCCTATGAAGGTACATTCAAAGTCACAAAACGTGCTCAACTAGGCCTGAAAGTGCATTTAAAGCAATAAAAACTCAAAATGAGTGTCACGCCTAAACCAAAGGACTTATGCACACATTTCAACATGTATTTAGTTCAGGTTGACATTCTGAAGCCTAAATGAGCATTAATTTGACTACACAACTTATTCCTATGAAGATACATTCAAAGGAAAAAAACGGCTCAACTCGGACTGAAAGTGCATTTAAAGCAATAAAAACTGAAAATGAGTGTCACGCCTAAACCAAAGGACTTATGCACACATTTCAACATGTATTTAGTTCAGGTTGACCTCCTGAAGCCTAAATGAGCATTAATTTGACTACACAACTCATTCCTATGAAGGTACATTCAAAGTCACAAAACGTGCTCAACTAGGCCTGAAAGTGCATTTAAAGCAATAAAAACTCAAAATGAGTGTCACGCCTAAACCAAAGGACTTATGCACACATTTCAACATGTATTTAGTTCAGGTTGACCTCCTGAAGCCTAAATCACCATTAATTTGACTACACAACTTAATCCTATGAAGATACATTCAAAGTAAAAAAACGGGCTCAACTCGGACTGAAAGTGCATTTAAAGCAATAAAAACTGAAAATGAGTGTCACGCCTAAACCAAAGGACTTATGCACACATTTCAACATTTATTTAGTTCAGGTTGACCTCCTGAAGCCTAAATCACCATTAATTTGACTACACAACTTATTCCTATGAAGATAGATTCAAAGTAAAAAAACGGGCTCAACTCGGACTGAAAGTGCATTTAAAGCAAAAAAAACTGAAAATGAGTGTCACGCCTAAACCAAAGGACTTATGCACACATTTCAACATGTATTTAGTTCAGGTTGACGTCCTGAAGCCTAAATGAGCATTAATTTGACTACACAACTTATTCCTATGAAGATACATTCAAAGTAAAAAAACGTGCTCTACTCGGCCTGAAAATGCATTTAAAGCAATAAAAACTCAAAATGAGTGTCGCGCCTAAACCAAAGGCCTTACGCACACATTTCAACATGTATTTAGTTCAGGTTGACCTCCTGAAGCCTAAATGAGCATTAATTTGACTACACAACTCATTCCTATGAAGGAACATTCAAAGTAAAAAAACGGGCTCAACTCGGACTGAAAGTGCATTTAAAGCAATAAAAACTGAAAATGAGTGTCACGCCTAAACCAAAGGACTTATGCACACATTTCAACATGTATTTAGTTCAGGTTGACCTCCTGAAGCCTAAATGAGCATTAATTTGACTACACAACTCATTCCTATGAAGGTACATTCAAAGTCACAAAACGTGCTCAACTAGGCCTGAAAGTGCATTTAAAGCAATAAAAACTCAAAATGAGTGTCACGCCTAAACCAAAGGACTTATGCACACATTTCAACATGTATTTAGTTCAGGTTGACATTCTGAAGCCTAAATGAGCATTAATTTGACTACACAACTTATTCCTATGAAGATACATTCAAAGTAAAAAAACGGGCTCAACTCGGACTGAAAGTGCATTTAAAGCAATAAAAACTGAAAATGAGTGTCACGCCTAAACCAAAGGACTTATGCACACATTTCAACATGTATTTAGTTCAGGTTGACCTCCTGAAGCCTAAATGAGCATTAATTTGACTACACAACTCATTCCTATGAAGGTACATTCAAAGTCACAAAACGTGCTCAACTAGGCCTGAAAGTGCATTTAAAGCAATAAAAACTCAAAATGAGTGTCACGCCTAAACCAAAGGACTTATGCACACATTTCAACATGTATTTAGTTCAGGTTGACCTCCTGAAGCCTAAATCACCATTAATTTGACTACACAACTTAATCCTATGAAGATACATTCAAAGTAAAAAAACGGGCTCAACTCGGACTGAAAGTGCATTTAAAGCAATAAAAACTGAAAATGAGTGTCACGCCTAAACCAAAGGACTTATGCACACATTTCAACATGTATTTAGTTCAGGTTGACGTCCTGAAGCCTAAATGAGCATTAATTTGACTACACAACTTATTCCTATGAAGATACATTCAAAGTAAAAAAACGTGCTCTACTCGGCCTGAAAATGCATTTAAAGCAATAAAAACTCAAAATGAGTGTCACGCCTAAACCAAAGGCCTTATGCACACATTTCAACATGTATTTAGTTCAGGTTGACCTCCTGAAGCCTAAATGAGCATTAATTTGACTATACAACTCATTCCTATGAAGGAACATTCAAAGTAAAAAAACGGGCTCAACTCGGACTGAAAGTGCATTTAAAGCAATAAAAACTGAAAATGAGTGTCACGCCTAAACCAATAGACTTATGCACAAATTTCAACATGTATTTAGTTCAGGTTGACCTCCTGAAGCCTAAATGAGTATAATTTGACTACACAACTCATTCCTATGAAGGTACATTAAAAGTCACAAAACGTGCTCAACTAGGCCTGAAAGTGCATTTAAAGCAATAAAAACTCAAAATGAGTGTCACGCCTAAACCAAAGGACTTATGCACACATTTCAACATGTATTTAGTTCAGGTTGACATTCTGAAGCCTAAATGAGCATTAATTTGATCACAGAACTCAAACCAAAGGACGTCTGCACACATTTCGACGTCTAAAGTGTTGTTTCCGAAGCCTGCTAGTGTGTGTGTGCGTGCGTGTGTGAGAGTGTGTAAGTGTGTGCGTGTGTTTGTGTGTGTTTGTGTGGGTGCGTGCGTGTGTGTGTGTGTTGTGCGCACCCCCCCCCCCCAAAAAAAGTACTGTATTCGCATAAAAATGACGAATTACTCAGAGGTTTTAACTTTTGCTTGCACTTGATTTGTTCTGACACCGACGACGTCCACCAATGACAGCCCGAGTGGATCTAGCCCACGTGGTGTGAGAGCAGGGGGAGGTGAAAAGATGCAAAGCCTAGGTGATTGGCTGTGCATCTTTCAGTCTTCCACGTGGGTTAGTCTTTGATCTTCAATCAGTGTCCAAATGTTGTTTACATGCGTAGCGTGTGCGGATGTGTGTGCCTCTCATGAGTTTGTGTGTGTGTTTGCGCGCGCGTGATCGTGTGCCCATACAGGTGTGAGTGTTTCTTGGATCTAAATCATCGTTGGTGTGTTGTTTACGATACGTGCTCGTCTGTGCGTACGTTTGTGTGAGTGTGTGTGCGTGCGTTTGTGTGTGTGCTTGCTGCGTGCTGGCGCGCTCGGAAGCGTGTGTGTCACAAAGAAAGAGAGGGAGCGGGATCGCTGGCCTGTATGTACTCTATGTGAAACACACAGGACATTTGTAATTTCGTCCCTTTCACATTTTTTGGCTTTTTTAAAAATAAAACTTATTTTCATCAATGGTTCATAATGAGTGTCACGCCTAGACCAAATGACTTATGCACACATTTCAACATTTATTTAGTTCAGGTTGACCTCCTGAAGCCTAAATGAGCATTAATTTGACTACACAACTCATTCCTATGAAGGTACATTCAAAGTCACAAAACGTGCTCAACTAGGCCTGAAAGTGCATTTAAAGCAATAAAAACTCAAAATGAGTGTCACGCCTAAACCAAAGGACTTATGCACACATTTCAACATGTATTTAGTTCAGGTTGACATTCTGAAGCCTAAATGAGCATTAATTTGACTACACAACTTATTCCTATGAAGATACATTCAAAGTAAAAAAACGTGCTCTACTCGGCCTGAAAATGCATTTAAAGCAATAAAAACTCAAAATGAGTGTCGCGCCTAAACCAAAGGCCTTACGCACACATTTCAACATGTATTTAGTTCAGGTTGACCTCCTGAAGCCTAAATCACCATTAATTTGACTACACAACTCATTCCTATGAAGGTACATTCAAAGTAAAAAAACGTGCTCTACTCGGCCTGAAAATGCATTTAAAGCAATAAAAACTCAAATTGAGTGTCACGCCTAAACCAAAGGACTTATACACACATTTCAACATGTATTTAGTTCAGGTTGACCTCCTGAAGCCTAAATCACCATTAATTTGACTACACAACTCATTCCTATGAAGGTACATTCAAACTCAGAAACGTGCTCTACTCGGCCTGAAAATGCATTTAAAGCAATAAAAACTCAAATTGAGTGTCACGCCTAAACCAAAGGACTTATACACACATTTCAACATGTATTTAGTTCAGGTTGACCTCCTGAAGCCTAAATGAGCATTAATTTGACTACACAACTTATTCCTATGAAGGAACATTCAAAGTAAAAAAACGGGCTCAATTCGGACTGAAAGTGCATTTAAAGCAATAAAAACTGAAAATGAGTGTCACGCCTAAACCAAAGGACTTATGCACACATTTCAACATGTATTTAGTTCAGGTTGACCTCCTGAAGCCTAAATGAGCATTAATTTGACTACACAACTCATTCCTATGAAGGTACATTCAAAGTCACAAAACGTGCTCAACTAGGCCTAAAAGTGCATTTAAAGCAATAAAAACTCAAAATGAGTGTCACGCCTAAACCAAAGGATTTATGCACACATTTCAACATGTATTTAGTTCAGGTTGACATTCTGAAGCCTAAATGAGCATTAATTTGACTACACAACTTATTCCTATGAAGATACATTCAAAGTAAAAAAACGGCTCAACTCGGACTGAAAGTGCATTTAAAGCAATAAAAACTGAAAATGAGTGTCACGCCTAAACCAAAGGACTTATGCACACATTTCAACATGTATTTAGTTCAGGTTGACCTCCTGAAGCCTAAATGAGCATTAATTTGACTACACAACTCATTCCTATGAAGGTACATTCAAAGTCACAAAACGTGCTCAACTAGGCCTGAAAGTGCATTTAAAGCAATAAAAACTCAAAATGAGTGTCACGCCTAAACCAAAGGACTTATGCACACATTTCAACATGTATTTAGTTCAGGTTGACCTCCTGAAGCCTAAATCACCATTAATTTGACTACACAACTTATTCCTATGAAGATACATTCAAAGTAAAAAAACGGCTCAACTCGGACTGAAAGTGCATTTAAAGCAATAAAAACTGAAAATGAGTGTCACGCCTAAACCAAAGGACTTATGCACACATTTCAACATGTATTTAGTTCAGGTTGACGTCCTGAAGCCTAAATGAGCATTAATTTGACTACACAACTTATTCCTATGAAGATACATTCAAAGTAAAAAAACGTGCTCTACTCGGCCTGAAAATGCATTTAAAGCAATAAAAACTCAAAATGAGTGTCACGCCTAAACCAAAGGCCTTATGCACACATTTCAACATGTATTTAGTTCAGGTTGACCTCCTGAAGCCTAAATGAGCATTAATTTGACTATACAACTCATTCCTATGAAGGAACATTCAAAGTAAAAAAACGGGCTCAACTCGGACTGAAAGTGCATTTAAAGCAATAAAAACTGAAAATGAGTGTCACGCCTAAACCAATAGACTTATGCACAAATTTCAACATGTATTTAGTTCAGGTTGACCTCCTGAAGCCTAAATGAGTATAATTTGACTACACAACTCATTCCTATGAAGGTACATTAAAAGTCACAAAACGTGCTCAACTAGGCCTGAAAGTGCATTTAAAGCAATAAAAACTCAAAATGAGTGTCACGCCTAAACCAAAGGACTTATGCACACATTTCAACATGTATTTAGTTCAGGTTGACATTCTGAAGCCTAAATGAGCATTAATTTGATCACAGAACTCAAACCAAAGGACGTCTGCACACATTTCGACGTCTAAAGTGTTGTTTCCGAAGCCTGCTAGTGTGTGTGTGCGTGCGTGTGTGAGAGTGTGTAAGTGTGTGCGTGTGTTTGTGTGTGTTTGTGTGGGTGCGTGCGTGTGTGTGTGTGTTGTGCGCACCCCCCCCCCCCAAAAAAAGTACTGTATTCGCATAAAAATGACGAATTACTCAGAGGTTTTAACTTTTGCTTGCACTTGATTTGTTCTGACACCGACGACGTCCACCAATGACAGCCCGAGTGGATCTAGCCCACGTGGTGTGAGAGCAGGGGGAGGTGAAAAGATGCAAAGCCTAGGTGATTGGCTGTGCATCTTTCAGTCTTCCACGTGGGTTAGTCTTTGATCTTCAATCAGTGTCCAAATGTTGTTTACATGCGTAGCGTGTGCGGATGTGTGTGCCTCTCATGAGTTTGTGTGTGTGTTTGCGCGCGCGTGATCGTGTGCCCATACATGTGTGAGTGTTTCTTTGATCTAAATCATCGTTGGTGTGTTGTTTACGATACGTGCTCGTCTGTGCGTACGTTTGTGTGAGTGTGTGTGCGTGCGTTTGTGTGTGTGCTTGCTGCGTGCTGGCGCGCTCGGAAGCGTGTGTGTCACAGAGAAAGAGAGGGAGCGGGATCGCTGGCCTCTATGTACTCTATGTGAAACACACAGGACATTTGTAATTTCGTCCCTTTCACATTTTTTGGCTTTTTTAAAAATAAAACTTATTTCATCAATGGTTCATAATGAGTGTCACGCCTAGACCAAATGACTTATGCACACATTTCAACATTTATTTAGTTCAGGTTGACCTCCTGAAGCCTAAATGAGCATTTATTTGACTACACAACTCATTCCTATGAAGGTACATTCAAAGTCACAAAACGTGCTCAACTAGGCCTGAAAGTGCATTTAAAGCAATAAAAACTCAAAATGAGTGTCACGCCTAAACCAAAGGACTTATGCACACATTTCAACATGTATTTAGTTCAGGTTGACCTCCTGAAGCCTAAATCACCATTAATTTGATCACACAACTCATTCCTATGAAGATACATTCAAACTCAGAAACGTGCTCTACTCGGCCTGAAAATGCATTTAAAGCAATAAAAACTCAAAATGAGTGTCACACCTAAACCAAAGGACTTATGCACACATTTCAACATGTATTTAGTTCAGGTTGACCTCCTGAAGCCTAAATGAGCATTAATTTGACTACACAACTCAATCCTATGAAGGTACATTCAAAGTCACAAAACGTGCTCAACTAGGCCTGAAAGTGCATTTAAAGCAATAAAAACTCAAAATGAGTGTCACGCCTAAACCAAAGGACTTATGCACACATTTCAACATGTATTTAGTTCAGGTTGACCTCCTGAAGCCTAAATCACCATTAATTTGACTGCACAACTTATTCCTATGAAGATACATTCAAAGTAAAAAAACGGGCTCAACTCGGACTGAAAGTGCATTTAAAGCAATAAAAACTGAAAATGAGTGTCACGCCTAAACCAAAGGACTTATGCACACATTTCAACATGTATTTAGTTCAGGTTGACGTCCTGAAGCCTAAATGAGCATTAATTTGACTACACAACTTATTCCTATGAAGATACATTCAAAGTAAAAAAACGTGCTCTACTCGGCCTGAAAATGCATTTAAAGCAATAAAAACTCAAAATGAGTGTCGCGCCTAAAGCAAAGGCCTTATGCACACATTTCAACATGTATTTAGTTCAGGTTGACCTCCTGAAGCCTAAATGAGCATTAATTTGATCACACAACTCATTCCTATGAAGATACATTCAAACTCAGAAACGTGCTCTACTCGGCCTGAAAATGCATTTAAAGCAATAAAAACTCAAATTGAGTGTCACGCCTAAACCAAAGGACTTATACACACATTTCAACATGTATTTAATTCAGGTTGACCTCCTGAAGCCTAAATGAGCATTAATTTGACTACACAACTTATTCCTATGAAGGAACATTCAAAGTAAAAAAACGGGCTCAATTCGGACTGAAAGTGCATTTAAAGCAATAAAAACTGAAAATGAGTGTCACGCCTAAACCAAAGGACTTATGCACACATTTCAACATGTATTTAGTTCAGGTTGACCTCCTGAAGCCTAAATGAGCCTTAATTTGACTACACAACTCATTCCTATGAAGGTACATTCAAAGTCACAAAACGTGCTCAACTAGGCCTGAAAGTGCATTTAAAGCAATAAAAACTCAAAATGAGTGTCACGCCTAAACCAAAGGACTTATGCACACATTTCAACATGTATTTAGTTCAGGTTGACATTCTGAAGCCTAAATGAGCATTAATTTGACTACACAACTTATTCCTATGAAGATACATTCAAAGGAAAAAAACGGCTCAACTCGGACTGAAAGTGCATTTAAAGCAATAAAAACTGAAAATGAGTGTCACGCCTAAACCAAAGGACTTATGCACACATTTCAACATGTATTTAGTTCAGGTTGACCTCCTGAAGCCTAAATGAGCATTAATTTGACAACACAACTCATTCCTATGAAGGTACATTCAAAGTCACAAAACGTGCTCAACTAGGCCTGAAAGTGCATTTAAAGCAATAAAAACTCAAAATGAGTGTCACGCCTAAACCAAAGGACTTATGCACACATTTCAACATGTATTTAGTTCAGGTTGACCTCCTGAAGCCTAAATCACCATTAATTTGACTACACAACTTAATCCTATGAAGATACATTCAAAGTAAAAAAACGGGCTCAACTCGGACTGAAAGTGCATTTAAAGCAATAAAAACTGAAAATGAGTGTCACGCCTAAACCAAAGGACTTATGCACACATTTCAACATTTATTTAGTTCAGGTTGACCTCCTGAAGCCTAAATCACCATTAATTTGACTACACAACTTATTCCTATGAAGATAGATTCAAAGTAAAAAAACGGGCTCAACTCGGACTGAAAGTGCATTTAAAGCAAAAAAAACTGAAAATGAGTGTCACGCCTAAACCAAAGGACTTATGCACACATTTCAACATGTATTTAGTTCAGGTTGACGTCCTGAAGCCTAAATGAGCATTAATTTGACTACACAACTTATTCCTATGAAGATACATTCAAAGTAAAAAAACGTGCTCTACTCGGCCTGAAAATGCATTTAAAGCAATAAAAACTCAAAATGAGTGTCGCGCCTAAACCAAAGGCCTTACGCACACATTTCAACATGTATTTAGTTCAGGTTGACCTCCTGAAGCCTAAATGAGCATTAATTTGACTACACAACTCATTCCTATGAAGGAACATTCAAAGTAAAAAAACGGGCTCAACTCGGACTGAAAGTGCATTTAAAGCAATAAAAACTGAAAATGAGTGTCACGCCTAAACCAAAGGACTTATGCACACATTTCAACATGTATTTAGTTCAGGTTGACCTCCTGAAGCCTAAATGAGCATTAATTTGACTACACAACTCATTCCTATGAAGGTACATTCAAAGTCACAAAACGTGCTCAACTAGGCCTGAAAGTGCATTTAAAGCAATAAAAACTCAAAATGAGTGTCACGCCTAAACCAAAGGACTTATGCACACATTTCAACATGTATTTAGTTCAGGTTGACATTCTGAAGCCTAAATGAGCATTAATTTGACTACACAACTTATTCCTATGAAGATACATTCAAAGTAAAAAAACGGGCTCAACTCGGACTGAAAGTGCATTTAAAGCAATAAAAACTGAAAATGAGTGTCACGCCTAAACCAAAGGACTTATGCACACATTTCAACATGTATTTAGTTCAGGTTGACCTCCTGAAGCCTAAATGAGCATTAATTTGACTACACAACTCATTCCTATGAAGGTACATTCAAAGTCACAAAACGTGCTCAACTAGGCCTGAAAGTGCATTTAAAGCAATAAAAACTCAAAATGAGTGTCACGCCTAAACCAAAGGACTTATGCACACATTTCAACATGTATTTAGTTCAGGTTGACCTCCTGAAGCCTAAATCACCATTAATTTGACTACACAACTTAATCCTATGAAGATACATTCAAAGTAAAAAAACGGGCTCAACTCGGACTGAAAGTGCATTTAAAGCAATAAAAACTGAAAATGAGTGTCACGCCTAAACCAAAGGACTTATGCACACATTTCAACATGTATTTAGTTCAGGTTGACGTCCTGAAGCCTAAATGAGCATTAATTTGACTACACAACTTATTCCTATGAAGATACATTCAAAGTAAAAAAACGTGCTCTACTCGGCCTGAAAATGCATTTAAAGCAATAAAAACTCAAAATGAGTGTCACGCCTAAACCAAAGGCCTTATGCACACATTTCAACATGTATTTAGTTCAGGTTGACCTCCTGAAGCCTAAATGAGCATTAATTTGACTATACAACTCATTCCTATGAAGGAACATTCAAAGTAAAAAAACGGGCTCAACTCGGACTGAAAGTGCATTTAAAGCAATAAAAACTGAAAATGAGTGTCACGCCTAAACCAATAGACTTATGCACAAATTTCAACATGTATTTAGTTCAGGTTGACCTCCTGAAGCCTAAATGAGTATAATTTGACTACACAACTCATTCCTATGAAGGTACATTAAAAGTCACAAAACGTGCTCAACTAGGCCTGAAAGTGCATTTAAAGCAATAAAAACTCAAAATGAGTGTCACGCCTAAACCAAAGGACTTATGCACACATTTCAACATGTATTTAGTTCAGGTTGACATTCTGAAGCCTAAATGAGCATTAATTTGATCACAGAACTCAAACCAAAGGACGTCTGCACACATTTCGACGTCTAAAGTGTTGTTTCCGAAGCCTGCTAGTGTGTGTGTGCGTGCGTGTGTGAGAGTGTGTAAGTGTGTGCGTGTGTTTGTGTGTGTTTGTGTGGGTGCGTGCGTGTGTGTGTGTTGTGCGCACCCCCCCCCCCCCAAAAAAAGTACTGTATTCGCATAAAAATGACGAATTACTCAGAGGTTTTAACTTTTGCTTGCACTTGATTTGTTCTGACACCGACGACGTCCACCAATGACAGCCCGAGTGGATCTAGCCCACGTGGTGTGAGAGCAGGGGGAGGTGAAAAGATGCAAAGCCTAGGTGATTGGCTGTGCATCTTTCAGTCTTCCACGTGGGTTAGTCTTTGATCTTCAATCAGTGTCCAAATGTTGTTTACATGCGTAGCGTGTGCGGATGTGTGTGCCTCTCATGAGTTTGTGTGTGTGTTTGCGCGCGCGTGATCGTGTGCCCATACATGTGTGAGTGTTTCTTTGATCTAAATCATCGTTGGTGTGTTGTTTACGATACGTGCTCGTCTGTGCGTACGTTTGTGTGAGTGTGTGTGCGTGCGTTTGTGTGTGTGCTTGCTGCGTGCTGGCGCGCTCGGAAGCGTGTGTGTCACAAAGAAAGAGAGGGAGCGGGATCGCTGGCCTGTATGTACTCTATGTGAAACACACAGGACATTTGTAATTTCGTCCCTTTCACATTTTTTGGCTTTTTTAAAAATAAAACTTATTTTCATCAATGGTTCATAATGAGTGTCACGCCTAGACCAAATGACTTATGCACACATTTCAACATTTATTTAGTTCAGGTTGACCTCCTGAAGCCTAAATGAGCATTAATTTGACTACACAACTCATTCCTATGAAGGTACATTCAAAGTCACAAAACGTGCTCAACTAGGCCTGAAAGTGCATTTAAAGCAATAAAAACTCAAAATGAGTGTCACGCCTAAACCAAAGGACTTATGCACACATTTCAACATGTATTTAGTTCAGGTTGACATTCTGAAGCCTAAATGAGCATTAATTTGACTACACAACTTATTCCTATGAAGATACATTCAAAGTAAAAAAACGTGCTCTACTCGGCCTGAAAATGCATTTAAAGCAATAAAAACTCAAAATGAGTGTCGCGCCTAAACCAAAGGCCTTACGCACACATTTCAACATGTATTTAGTTCAGGTTGACCTCCTGAAGCCTAAATCACCATTAATTTGACTACACAACTCATTCCTATGAAGGTACATTCAAAGTAAAAAAACGTGCTCTACTCGGCCTGAAAATGCATTTAAAGCAATAAAAACTCAAATTGAGTGTCACGCCTAAACCAAAGGACTTATACACACATTTCAACATGTATTTAGTTCAGGTTGACCTCCTGAAGCCTAAATCACCATTAATTTGACTACACAACTCATTCCTATGAAGGTACATTCAAACTCAGAAACGTGCTCTACTCGGCCTGAAAATGCATTTAAAGCAATAAAAACTCAAATTGAGTGTCACGCCTAAACCAAAGGACTTATACACACATTTCAACATGTATTTAGTTCAGGTTGACCTCCTGAAGCCTAAATGAGCATTAATTTGACTACACAACTTATTCCTATGAAGGAACATTCAAAGTAAAAAAACGGGCTCAATTCGGACTGAAAGTGCATTTAAAGCAATAAAAACTGAAAATGAGTGTCACGCCTAAACCAAAGGACTTATGCACACATTTCAACATGTATTTAGTTCAGGTTGACCTCCTGAAGCCTAAATGAGCATTAATTTGACTACACAACTCATTCCTATGAAGGTACATTCAAAGTCACAAAACGTGCTCAACTAGGCCTAAAAGTGCATTTAAAGCAATAAAAACTCAAAATGAGTGTCACGCCTAAACCAAAGGATTTATGCACACATTTCAACATGTATTTAGTTCAGGTTGACATTCTGAAGCCTAAATGAGCATTAATTTGACTACACAACTTATTCCTATGAAGATACATTCAAAGTAAAAAAACGGCTCAACTCGGACTGAAAGTGCATTTAAAGCAATAAAAACTGAAAATGAGTGTCACGCCTAAACCAAAGGACTTATGCACACATTTCAACATGTATTTAGTTCAGGTTGACCTCCTGAAGCCTAAATGAGCATTAATTTGACTACACAACTCATTCCTATGAAGGTACATTCAAAGTCACAAAACGTGCTCAACTAGGCCTGAAAGTGCATTTAAAGCAATAAAAACTCAAAATGAGTGTCACGCCTAAACCAAAGGACTTATGCACACATTTCAACATGTATTTAGTTCAGGTTGACCTCCTGAAGCCTAAATCACCATTAATTTGACTACACAACTTATTCCTATGAAGATACATTCAAAGTAAAAAAACGGCTCAACTCGGACTGAAAGTGCATTTAAAGCAATAAAAACTGAAAATGAGTGTCACGCCTAAACCAAAGGACTTATGCACACATTTCAACATGTATTTAGTTCAGGTTGACGTCCTGAAGCCTAAATGAGCATTAATTTGACTACACAACTTATTCCTATGAAGATACATTCAAAGTAAAAAAACGTGCTCTACTCGGCCTGAAAATGCATTTAAAGCAATAAAAACTCAAAATGAGTGTCACGCCTAAACCAAAGGCCTTATGCACACATTTCAACATGTATTTAGTTCAGGTTGACATCCTGAAGCCTAAAAGAGCATTAATTTGACTATACAACTCATTCCTATGAAGGAACATTCAAAGTAAAAAAACGGGCTCAACTCGGACTGAAAGTGCATTTAAAGCAATAAAAACTGAAAATGAGTGTCACGCCTAAACCAAAGGACTTATGCACACATTTCAACATGTATTTAGTTCAGGTTGACCTCCTGAAGCCTAAATGAGTATAATTTGACTACCCAACTCATTCCTATGAAGGTACATTAAAAGTCACAAAACGTGCTCAACTAGGCCTGAAAGTGCATTTAAAGCAATAAAAACTCAAAATGAGTGTCACGCCTAAACCAAAGGACTTATGCACACATTTCAACATGTATTTAGTTCAGGTTGACATTCTGAAGCCTAAATGAGCATTAATTTGATCACAGAACTCATTCCTATGAAGATATATTCAAACTCAGAAACGTGCTCTACTCGGCCTGAAAATGCATTTAAAGCAATAAAAACTCAAAATGAGTGTCACGCCTAAACCAAAGGACTTATGCACACATTTCAACATGTATTTAGTTCAGGTTGACCTCCTGAAGCCTAAATGAGCATTAATTTGACTACACAACTTATTCCTATGAAGATACATTCAAAGTAAAAAAACGTGCTCTACTCGGACTGAAAATGCATTTAAAGCAATAAAAACTCAAATTGAGTGTCACGCCTAAACCAAAGGACTTATACACACATTTCAACATGTATTTAGTTCAGGTTGACATTCTGAAGCCTAAATGAGCATTGTTTTGTCTATACAACTCATTCCTATGAAGGTACATTCAAAGTCACAAAACGTGCTCAACTAGGCCTGAAAGTGCATTTAAAGCAATAAAATCTCAAAATGAGTGTCACGCCTAAATCAAAGGACTTATGCACACATTTCAACATGTATTTAGTTTAGGTTGACCTCCTGAAGCCTAAATGAGCATTAATTTGATCACACAACTCATTCCCATGAAGATACATTCAAAGTCAGTAAGTGCCCTGCTCTGTCTGAAAATGCATTTGAATCAATAAAAACTAAAATTGAGTGTCATGCCTAAACCAAAGGACGTCTGCACACATTTCAACGTCTAAAGTGTTGTTTCCGATGCCTGCTAGTGTATGTGTGCGTGCGTGTGTGAGAGTGTGTAAGTGTGTGCGTGTGTTTGTGTGTGTTTGTGTGGGTGCGTGCGTGTGTGTGTATTGTGCGCACCCCCCCCCCAAAAAAAGTACTGTATTCGGATAAAAATGACGAATTACTCAGAGGTTTTAACTTTTGCTTGCACTTGATTTGTTCTGACACCGACGACGTCCACCAATGACAGCCCGAGTGGATCTAGCCCACGTGGTGTGAGAGCAGGGGGAGGTGAAAAGATGCAAAGCCTAGGTGATTGGCTGTGCATCTTTCAGTCTTCCACGTGGGTTAGTCTTTGATCTTCAATCAGTGTCCAAATGTTGTTTACATGCGTAGCGTGTGCGGATGTGTGTGCCTCTCATGAGTTTGTGTTTGTGTTTGCGCGCGCGTGATCGTGTGCCCATACATGTGTGAGTGTTTCTTTGATCTAAATCATCGTTGGTGTGTTGTTTACGATACGTGCTCGTCTGTGCGTACGTTTGTGTGAGTGTGTGTGCGTGCGTTTGTGTGTGTGCTTGCTGCGTGCTGGCGCGCTCGGAAGCGTGTGTGTCACAAAGAAAGAGAGGGAGCGGATCGCTGGCCTGTATGTACTCTATGTGAAACACGCAGGACATTTGTAATTTCGTCCCTTTCACATTTTTTGGCTTTTTTAAAAATAAAACTTATTTTCATCAATGGTTCATAATGAGTGTCACGCCTAGACCAAATGACTTATGCACACATTTCAACATGTATTTAGTTCAGGTTGACCTCCTGAAGCCTAAATGAGCATTAATTTGACTACACAACTCATTCCTATGAAGGTACATTCAAAGTCACAAAACGTGCTCAACTAGGCCTGAAAGTGCATTTAAAGCAATAAAAACTCAAAATGAGTGTCACGCCTAAACCAAAGGACTTATGCACACATTTCAACATGTATTTAGTTCAGGTTGACGTCCTGAAGCCTAAATGAGCATTAATTTGACTACACAACTTATTCCTATGAAGATACATTCAAAGTTAAAAAACGTGCTCTACTCGGCCTGAAAATGCATTTAAAGCAATAAAAACTCAAAATGAGTGTCACGCCTAAACCAAAGGCCTTATGCACACATTTCAACATGTATTTAGTTCAGGTTGACCTCCTGAAGCCTAAATGAGCATTAATTTGACTACACAACTCATTCCTATGAAGGAACATTCAAAGTAAAAAAACGGGCTCAACTCGGACTGAAAGTGCATTTAAAGCAATAAAAACTCAAAATGAGTGTCACGCCTAAACCAAATGACTTATGCACACATTTCAACATGTATTTAGTTCAGGTTGACATTCTGAAGCCTAAATGAGCATTAATTTGATCACAGAACTCATTCCTATGAAGATATATTCAAACTCAGAAACGTGCTCTACTCGGCCTGAAAATGCATTTAAAGCAATAAAAACTCAAAATGAGTGTCACGCCTAAACCAAAGGACTTATGCACACATTTCAACATGTATTTAGTTCAGGTTGACCTCCTGAAGCCTAAATGAGCATTAATTTGACTACACAACTCATTCCTATGAAGATACATTCAAAGTAAAAAAACGTGCTCTACTCGGACTGAAAATGCATTTAAAGCAATAAAAACTCAAATTGAGTGTCACGCCTAAACCAAAGGACTTATACACACATTTCAACATGTATTTAGTTCAGGTTGACATTCTGAAGCCTAAATGAGCATTGTTTTGTCTATACAACTCATTCCTATGAAGGTACATTCAAAGTCACAAAACGTGCTCAACTAGGCCTGAAAGTGCATTTAAAGCAATAAAATCTCAAAATGAGTGTCACGCCTAAATCAAAGGACTTATGCACACATTTCAACATGTATTTAGTTTAGGTTGACCTCCTGAAGCCTAAATGAGCATTAATTTGATCACACAACTCATTCCCATGAAGATACATTCAAAGTCAGTAAGTGCCCTGCTCTGTCTGAAAATGCATTTGAATCAATAAAAACTAAAATTGAGTGTCATGCCTAAACCAAAGGACGTCTGCACACATTTCAACGTCTAAAGTGTTGTTTCCGATGCCTGCTAGTGTATGTGTGCGTGCGTGTGTGAGAGTGTGTAAGTGTGTGCGTGTGTTTGTGTGTGTTTGTGTGGGTGCGTGCGTGTGTGTATTGTGCGCACCCCCCCCCCCCAAAAAAAGTACTGTATTCGGATAAAAATGACGAATTACTCAGAGGTTTTAACTTTTGCTTGCACTTGATTTGTTCTGACACCGACGACGTCCACCAATGACAGCCCGAGTGGATCTAGCCCACGTGGTGTGAGAGCAGGGGGAGGTGAAAAGATGCAAAGCCTAGGTGATTGGCTGTGCATCTTTCAGTCTTCCACGTGGGTTAGTCTTTGATCTTCAATCAGTGTCCAAATGTTGTTTACATGCGTAGCGTGTGCGGATGTGTGTGCCTCTCATGAGTTTGTGTGTGTGTTTGCGCGCGCGTGATCGTGTGCCCATACATGTGTGAGTGTTTCTTTGATCTAAATCATCGTTGGTGTGTTGTTTACGATACGTGCTCGTCTGTGCGTACGTTTGTGTGAGTGTGTGTGCGTGCGTTTGTGTGTGTGCTTGCTGCGTGCTGGCGCGCTCGGAAGCGTGTGTGTCACAAAGAAAGAGAGGGAGCGGATCGCTGGCCTGTATGTACTCTATGTGAAACACGCAGGACATTTGTAATTTCGTCCCTTTCACATTTTTTGGCTTTTTTAAAAATAAAACTTATTTTCATCAATGGTTCATAATGAGTGTCACGCCTAGACCAAATGACTTATGCACACATTTCAACATGTATTTAGTTCAGGTTGACCTCCTGAAGCCTAAATGAGCATTAATTTGACTACACAACTCATTCCTATGAAGGTACATTCAAAGTCACAAAACGTGCTCAACTAGGCCTGAAAGTGCATTTAAAGCAATAAAAACTCAAAATGAGTGTCACGCCTAAACCAAAGGACTTATGCACACATTTCAACATGTATTTAGTTCAGGTTGACGTCCTGAAGCCTAAATGAGCATTAATTTGACTACACAACTTATTCCTATGAAGATACATTCAAAGTTAAAAAACGTGCTCTACTCGGCCTGAAAATGCATTTAAAGCAATAAAAACTCAAAATGAGTGTCACGCCTAAACCAAAGGCCTTATGCACACATTTCAACATGTATTTAGTTCAGGTTGACCTCCTGAAGCCTAAATGAGCATTAATTTGACTACACAACTCATTCCTATGAAGGAACATTCAAAGTAAAAAAACGGGCTCAACTCGGACTGAAAGTGCATTTAAAGCAATAAAAACTGAAAATGAGTGTCACGCCAAAACCAAAGGACTTATGCACACATTTCAACATGTATTTAGTTCAGGTTGACCTCCTGAAGCCTAAATGAGCATTTATTTGACTACACAACTCATTCCTATGAAGGTACATTCAAAGTCACAAAACGTGCTCAACTAGGCCTGAAAGTGCATTTAAAGCAATAAAAACTCAAAATGAGTGTCACACCTAAACCAAAGGATTTATGCACACATTTCAACATGTATTTTGTTCAGGTTGACCTCCTGAAGCCTAAATGAGCATTTATTTGACTACACAACTCATTCCTATGAAGGTACATTCAAAGTCACAAAACGTGCTCAACTAGGCCTGAAAGTGCATTTAAAGCAATAAAAACTGAAAATGAGTGTCACGCCTAAACCAAAGGACTTATGCACACATTTCAACATGTATTTAGTTCAGGTTGACCTCCTGAAGCCTAAATCACCATTAATTTGACTACACAACTTAATCCTATGAAGATACATTCAAAGTAAAAAAACGTGCTCAACTCGGACTGAAAGTGCATTTAAAGCAATAAAAACTGAAAATGAGTGTCACGCCTAAACCAAAGGACTTATGCACACATTTCAACATGTATTTAGTTCAGGTTGACCTCCTGAAGCCTAAATGAGCATTAATTTGACTACACAACTTATTCCTATGAAGGAACATTCAAAGTAAAAAAACGGGCTCAACTCGGACTGAAAGTGCATTTAAAGCAATAAAAACTCAAAATGAGTGTCACGCCTAAACCAAAGGACTTATGCACACATTTCAACATGTATTTAGTTCAGGTTGACATTCTGAAGCCTAAATGAGCATTAATTTGACTACACAACTTATTCCTATGAAGATACATTCAGAGTAAAAAAACGGGCTCAACTCGGACTGAAAGTGCATTTAAAGCAATAAAAACTGAAAATGAGTGTCACGCCTAAACCAAAGGACTTATGCACACATTTCAACATGTATTTAGTTCAGGTTGACATCCTGAAGCCTAAATCACCATTAATTTGACTACACAACTTATTCCTATGAAGATACATTCAAAGTAAAAAAACGGGCTCAACTCGGACTGAAAGTGCATTTAAAGCAATAAAAACTGAAAATGAGTGTCACGCCTAAACCAAAGGACTTATGCACACATTTCAACATGTATTTAGTTCAGGTTGACATCCTGAAGCGTAAATGAGCATTAATTTGACTACACAACTTATTCCTATGAAGATACATTCAAAGTAAAAAAACGTGCTCTACTCGGCCTGAAAATGCATTTAAAGCAATAAAAACTCAAAATGAGTGTCGCGCCTAAACCAAAGGCCTTACGCACACATTTCAACATGTATTTAGTTCAGGTTGACCTCCTGAAGCCTAAATGAGCATTAATTTGACTACACAACTCATTCCTATGAAGGTACATTCAAAGTCACAAAACGTGCTCAACTAGGCCTGAAAGTGCATTTAAAGCAATAAAAACTGAAAATGAGTGTCACGCCTAAACCAAAGGACTTATGCACACATTTCAACATGTATTTAGTTCAGGTTGACATTCTGAAGCCTAAATGAGCATTAATTTGACTACACAACTTATTCCTAAGAAGATACATTCAAAGTAAAAAAACGGCTCAACTCGGACTGAAAGTGCATTTAAAGCAATAAAAACTGAAAATGAGTGTCACGCCTAAACCAAAGGACTTATGCACACATTTCAACATGTATTTAGTTCAGGTTGACCTCCTGAAGCCTAAATGAGCATTAATTTGACTACACAACTCATTCCTATGAAGGTACATTCAAAGTCACAAAACGTGCTCAACTAGGCCTGAAAGTGCATTTAAAGCAATAAAAACTCAAAATGAGTGTCACGCCTAAACCAAAGGACTTATGCACACATTTCAACATGTATTTAGTTCAGGTTGACCTCCTGAAGCCTAAATCACCATTAATTTGACTACACAACTTAATCCTATGAAGACACATTCAAAGTAAAAAAACGGGCTCAACTCGGACTGAAAGTGCATTTAAAGCAATAAAAACTGAAAATGAGTGTCACGCCTAAACCAAAGGACTTATGCACACATTTCAACATGTATTTAGTTCAGGTTGACCTCCTGAAGCCTAAATCACCATTAATTTGACTACACAACTTATTCCTATGAAGATACATTCAGAGTAAAAAAACGGGCTCAACTCGGACCGAAAGTGCATTTAAACAATAAAAACTGAAAATGAGTGTCACGCCTAAACCAAAGGACTTATGCACACATTTCAACATGTTTTTAGTTCAGGTTGACATCCTGAAGCCTAAATCACCATTAATTTGACTACACAACTTATTCCTATGAAGATACATTCAAAGTAAAAAAACGGGCTCAACTCGGACTGAAAGTGCATTTAAAGCAATAAAAACTGAAAATGAGTGTCACGCCTAAACCAAAGGACTTATGCACACATTTTAACATGTATTTAGTTCAGGTTGACCTCCTGAAGCCTAAATGAGCATTAATTTGACTACACAACTTATTCCTATGAAGGAACATTCAAAGTAAAAAAACGGGCTCAACTCGGACTGAAAGTGCATTTAAAGCAATAAAAACTGAAAATGAGTGTCACGCCTAAACCAAAGGACTTATGCACACATTTCAACATGTATTTAGTTCAGGTTGACCTCCTGAAGCCTAAATGAGCATTTATTTGACTGCACAACTCATTCCTATGAAGGTACATTCAAAGTCACAAAACGTGCTCAACTAGGCCTGAAAGTGCATTTAAAGCAATAAAAACTGAAAATGAGTGTCACGCCTAAACCAAAGGACTTATGCACACATTTCAACATGTATTTAGTTCAGGTTGACCTCCTGAAGCCTAAATCACCATTAATTTGACTACACAACTTAATCCTATGAAGATACATTCAAAGTCACAAAACGTGCTCAACTAGGCCTGAAAGTGCATTTAAAGCAATAAAAACTCAAAATGAGTGTCACGCCTAAACCAAAGGACTTATGCACACATTTCAACATGTATTTAGTTCAGGTTGACCTCCTGAAGCCTAAATCACCATTAATTTGACTACACAACTTAATCCTATGAAGATACATTCAAAGTAAAAAAACGGGCTCAACTCGGACTGAAAGTGCATTTAAAGCAATAAAAACTGAAAATGAGTGTCACGCCTAAACCAAAGGACTTATGCACACAATTCAACATGTATTTAGTTCAGGTTGACCTCCTGAAGCCTAAATGAGTATAATTTGACTACACAACTCATTCCTATGAAGGTACATTAAAAGTCACAAAACGTGCTCAACTAGGCCTGAAAGTGCATTTAAAGCAATAAAAACTCAAAATGAGTGTCACGCCTAAACCAAAGGACTTATGCACACATTTCAACATGTATTTAGTTCAGGTTGACATTCTGAAACCTAAATGAGCATTAATTTGATCACACAACTCATTCCTATGAAGATACACTCAAACTCAGAAACGTGCTCTACTCGGCCTGAAAATGCATTTAAAGCAATAAAAACTCAAAATGAGTGTCACGCCTAAACCAAAGGCCTTATGCACACATTTCAACATGTATTTAGTTCAGGTTGACCTCCTGAAGCCTAAATGAGCATTAATTTGACTACACAACTCATTCCTATGAAGATACATTCAAAGTAAAAAAACGTGCTCTACTCGGCCTGAAAATGCATTCAAAGCAATAAAAACTCAAATTGAGTGTCACGCCTAAACTAAAGGACTTATACACACATTTCAACATGTATTTAGTTCAGGTTGACATTCTGAAGCCTAAATGAGCATTATTTTGTCTATACAACTCATTCCTATGAAGGTACATTCAAAGTCACAAAACGTGCTCAACTAGGCCTGAAAGTGCATTTAAAGCAATAAAATCTCAAAATGAGTTTCACGCCTAAATCAAAGGACTTATGCACACATTTTAACATGTATTTAGTTTAGGTTGACCTCCTGAAGCCTAAATGAGCATTAATTTGATCACACAACTCATTCCCATGAAGATACATTCAAAGTCAGTAAGTGCCCTGCTCTGTCTGAAAATGCATTTGAATCAATAAAAACTAAAATTGAGTGTCATGCCTAAACCAAAGGACGTCTGCACACATTTCAACGTCTAAAGTGTTGTTTCCGATGCCTGCTAGTGTATGTGTGCGTGCGTGTGTGAGAGTGTGTAAGTGTGTGCGTGTGTTTGTGTGTGTTTGTGTGGGTGCGTGCGTGTGTGTGTTGTGCGCACCCCCCCCCCCCCAAAAAAGTACTGTATTCGGATAAAAATGACGAATTACTCAGAGGTTTTAACTTTTGCTTGCACTTGATTTGTTCTGACACCGACGACGTCCACCAATGAGACAGCCCGAGTGGATCTAGCCCACGTGGTGTGAGAGCAGGGGGAGGTGAAAAGATGCAAAGCCTAGGTGATTGGCTGTGCATCTTTCAGTCTTCCACGTGGGTTAGTCTTTGATCTTCAATCAGTGTCCAAATGTTGTTTACATGCGTAGCGTGTGCGGATGTGTGTGCCTCTCATGAGTTTGTGTGTGTGTTTGCGCGCGCGTGATCGTGTGCCCATACATGTGTGAGTGTTTCTTTGATCTAAATCATCGTTGGTGTGTTGTTTACGATACGTGCTCGTCTGTGCGTACGTTTGTGTGAGTGTGTGTGCGTGCGTTTGTGTGTGTGCTTGCTGCGTGCTGGCGCGCTCGGAAGCGTGTGTGTCACAGAGAAAGAGAGGGAGCGGGATCGCTGGCCTGTATGTACTCTATGTGAAACACCAGGACATTTGTAATTTCGTCCCTTTCACATTTTTTGGCTTTTTAAAAAATAAAACTTATTTTCATCAATGGTTCATAATGAGTGTCACGCCTAGACCAAATGACTTATGCACACATTTCAACATTTATTTAGTTCAGGTTGACCTCCTGAAGCCTAAATGAGCATTAATTTGACTACACAACTTAATCCTATGAAGATACATTCAAAGTCACAAAACGTGCTCAACTAGGCCTGAAAGTGCATTTAAAGCAATAAAAACTCAAAATGAGTGTCACGCATAAACCAAAGGACTTATGCACACATTTCAACATGTATTTAGTTCAGGTTGACCTCCTGAAGCCTAAATCACCATTAATTTGACTACACAACTTATTCCTATGAAGATACATTCAAAGTAAAAAAACGGGCTCAACTCGGACTGAAAGTGCATTTAAAGCAATAAAAACTGAAAATGAGTGTCACGCCTAAACCAAAGGACTTATGCACACATTTCAACATGTATTTAGTTCAGGTTGACGTCCTGAAGCCTAAATGAGCATTAATTTGACTACACAACTTATTCCTATGAAGATACATTCAAAGTAAAAAAACGTGCTCTACTCGGCCTGAAAATGCATTTAAAGCAATAAAAACTCAAAATGAGTGTCGCGCCTAAACCAAAGGCCTTATGCACACATTTCAACATGTATTTAGTTCAGGTTGACCTCCTGAAGCCTAAATCATCATTAATTTGACTACACAACTCATTCCTATGAAGGAACATTCAAAGTAAAAAAACGGGCTCAACTCGGACTGAAAGTGCATTTAAAGCAATAAAAACTGAAAATGAGTGTCACGCCTAAACCAAAGGACTTATGCACACATTTCAACATGTATTTAGTTCAGGTTGACCTCCTGAAGCCTAAATGAGCATTAATTTGACTACACAACTCATTCCTATGAAGGTACATTCAAAGTCACAAAACGTGCTCAACTAGGCCTGAAAGTGCATTTAAAGCAATAAAAACTCAAAATGAGTGTCACGCCTAAACCAAAGGACTTATGCACACATTTCAACATGTATTTAGTTCAGGTTGACATGCTGAAGCCTAAATGAGCATTAATTTGACTACACAACTTATTCCTATGAAGATACATTCAAAGTAAAAAAACGGCTCAACTCGGACTGAAAGTGCATTTAAAGCAATAAAAACTGAAATTGAGTGTCACGCCTAAACCAAAGGACTTATGCACACATTTCAACATGTATTTAGTTCAGGTTGACCTCCTGAAGCCTAAATGAGCATTAATTTGACTACACAACTCATTCCTATGAAGGTACATTCAAAGTCACAAAACGTGCTCAACTAGGCCTGAAAGTGCATTTAAAGCAATAAAAACTGAAAATGAGTGTCACGCCTAAACCAAAGGCCTTATGCACACATTTCAACATGTATTTAGTTCAGGTTGACCTCCTGAAGCCTAAATCACCATTAATTTGACTACACAACTTATTCCTATGAAGATACATTCAAAGTAAAAAAACGGGCTCAACTCGGACTGAAAGTGCATTTAAAGCAATAAAAACTGAAAATGAGTGTCACGCCTAAACCAAAGGACTTATGCACACATTTCAACATGTATTTAGTTCAGGTTGACGTCCTGAAGCCTAAATGAGCATTAATTTGACTACACAACTTATTCCTATGAAGATACATTCAAAGTAAAAAAACGTGCTCTACTCGGCCTGAAAATGCATTTAAAGCAATAAAAACTCAAAATGAGTGTCGCGCCTAAACCAAAGGCCTTATGCACACATTTCAACATGTATTTAGTTCAGGTTGACGTCCTGAAGCCTAAATCACCATTAATTTGACTACACAACTTAATCCTATGAAGATACATTCAAAGTAAAAAAACGGGCTCAACTCGGACTGAAAGTGCATTTAAAGCAATAAAAACTGAAAATGAGTGTCACGCCTAAACCAAAGGACTTATGCACACATTTCAACATGTATTTAGTTCAGGTTGACCTCCTGAAGCCTAAATGAGTATAATTTGACTACACAACTCATTCCTATGAAGGTACATTAAAAGTCACAAAACGTGCTCAACTAGGCCTGAAAGTGCATTTAAAGCAATAAAAACTCAAAATGAGTGTCACGCCTAAACCAAAGGACTTATGCACACATTTCAACATGTATTTAGTTCAGGTTGACATTCTGAAACCTAAATGAGCATTAATTTGATCACACAACTCATTCCTATGAAGATACACTCAAACTCAGAAACGTGCTCTACTCGGCCTGAAAATGCATTTAAAGCAATAAAAACTCAAATTGAGTGTCACGCCTAAACTAAAGGACTTATACACACATTTCAACATGTATTTAGTTCAGGTTGACCTCCTGAAGCCTAAATGAGCATTAATTTGACTACACAACTTATTCCTATGAAGATACATTCAAAGTAAAAAAACGTGCTCTACTCGGCCTGAAAATGCATTCAAAGCAATAAAAACTCAAATTGAGTGTCACGCCTAAACTAAAGGACTTATACACACATTTCAACATGTATTTAGTTCAGGTTGACATTCTGAAGCCTAAATGAGCATTATTTTGTCTATACAACTCATTCCTATGAAGGTACATTCAAAGTCACAAAACGTGCTCAACTAGGCCTGAAAGTGCATTTAAAGCAATAAAATCTCAAAATGAGTTTCACGCCTAAATCAAAGGACTTATGCACACATTTTAACATGTATTTAGTTTAGGTTGACCTCCTGAAGCCTAAATGAGCATTAATTTGATCACACAACTCATTCCCATGAAGATACATTCAAAGTCAGTAAGTGCCCTGCTCTGTCTGAAAATGCATTTGAATCAATAAAAACTAAAATTGAGTGTCATGCCTAAACCAAAGGACGTCTGCACACATTTCAACGTCTAAAGTGTTGTTTCCGATGCCTGCTAGTGTATGTGTGCGTGCGTGTGTGAGAGTGTGTAAGTGTGTGCGTGTGTTTGTGTGTGTTTGTGTGGGTGCGTGCGTGTGTGTGTTGTGCGCACCCCCCCCCCCAAAAAAGTACTGTATTCGGATAAAAATGACGAATTACTCAGAGGTTTTAACTTTTGCTTGCACTTGATTTGTTCTGACACCGACGACGTCCACCAATGAGACAGCCCGAGTGGATCTAGCCCACGTGGTGTGAGAGCAGGGGGAGGTGAAAAGATGCAAAGCCTAGGTGATTGGCTGTGCATCTTTCAGTCTTCCACGTGGGTTAGTCTTTGATCTTCAATCAGTGTCCAAATGTTGTTTACATGCGTAGCGTGTGCGGATGTGTGTGCCTCTCATGAGTTTGTGTGTGTGTTTGCGCGCGCGTGATCGTGTGCCCATACATGTGTGAGTGTTTCTTTGATCTAAATCATCGTTGATGTGTTGTTTACGATACGTGCTCGTCTGTGCGTACGTTTGTGTGAGTGTGTGTGCGTGCGTTTGTGTGTGTGCTTGCTGCGTGCTGGCGCGCTCGGAAGCGTGTGTGTCACAGAGAAAGAGAGGGAGCGGGATCGCTGGCCTGTATGTACTCTAGGTGATACACCAGGACATTTGTAATTTCGTCCCTTTCACATTTTTTGGCTTTTTAAAAAATAAAACTTATTTTCATCAATGGTTCATAATGAGTGTCACGCCTAGACCAAATGACTTATGCACACATTTCAACATTTATTTAGTTCAGGTTGACCTCCTGAAGCCTAAATGAGCATTAATTTGACTACACAACTTAATCCTATGAAGATACATTCAAAGTCACAAAACGTGCTCAACTAGGCCTGAAAGTGCATTTAAAGCAATAAAAACTCAAAATGAGTGTCACGCATAAACCAAAGGACTTATGCACACATTTCAACATGTATTTAGTTCAGGTTGACCTCCTGAAGCCTAAATCACCATTAATTTGACTACACAACTTATTCCTATGAAGATACATTCAAAGTAAAAAAACGGGCTCAACTCGGACTGAAAGTGCATTTAAAGCAATAAAAACTGAAAATGAGTGTCACGCCTAAACCAAAGGACTTATGCACACATTTCAACATGTATTTAGTTCAGGTTGACGTCCTGAAGCCTAAATGAGCATTAATTTGACTACACAACTTATTCCTATGAAGATACATTCAAAGTAAAAAAACGTGCTCTACTCGGCCTGAAAATGCATTTAAAGCAATAAAAACTCAAAATGAGTGTCGCGCCTAAACCAAAGGCCTTATGCACACATTTCAACATGTATTTAGTTCAGGTTGACCTCCTGAAGCCTAAATCATCATTAATTTGACTACACAACTCATTCCTATGAAGGAACATTCAAAGTAAAAAAACGGGCTCAACTCGGACTGAAAGTGCATTTAAAGCAATAAAAACTGAAAATGAGTGTCACGCCTAAACCAAAGGACTTATGCACACATTTCAACATGTATTTAGTTCAGGTTGACCTCCTGAAGCCTAAATGAGCATTAATTTGACTACACAACTCATTCCTATGAAGGTACATTCAAAGTCACAAAACGTGCTCAACTAGGCCTGAAAGTGCATTTAAAGCAATAAAAACTCAAAATGAGTGTCACGCCTAAACCAAAGGACTTATGCACACATTTCAACATGTATTTAGTTCGGGTTGACCTCCTGAAGCTTAAATCACCATTAATCTGACTACACAACTTATTCCTAAGAAGATACATTCAAAGTAAAAAAACGGCTCAACTCGGACTGAAAGTGCATTTAAAGCAATAAAAACTGAAAATGAGTGTCACGCCTAAACCAAAGGACTTATGCACACATTTCAACATGTCTTTAGTTCAGGTTGACATGCTGAAGCCTAAATGAGCATTAATTTGACTACACAACTTATTCCTATGAAGATACATTCAAAGTAAAAAAACGGCTCAACTCGGACTGAAAGTGCATTTAAAGCAATAAAAACTGAAATTGAGTGTCACGCCTAAACCAAAGGACTTATGCACACATTTCAACATGTATTTAGTTCAGGTTGACGTCCTGAAGCCTAAATGAGCATTAATTTGACTACACAACTCATTCCTATGAAGATACATTCAAAGTAAAAAAACGTGCTCTACTCGGCCTGAAAATGCATTTAAAGCAATAAAAACTCAAAATGAGTGTCGCGCCTAAACCAAAGGCCTTATGCACACATTTCAACATGTATTTAGTTCAGGTTGACGTCCTGAAGCCTAAATCACCATTAATTTGACTACACAACTTAATCCTATGAAGATACATTCAAAGTAAAAAAACGGGCTCAACTCGGACTGAAAGTGCATTTAAAGCAATAAAAACTGAAAATGAGTGTCACGCCTAAACCAAAGGACTTATGCACACATTTCAACATGTATTTAGTTCAGGTTGACCTCCTGAAGCCTAAATGAGTATAATTTGACTACACAACTCATTCCTATGAAGGTACATTAAAAGTCACAAAACGTGCTCAACTAGGCCTGAAAGTGCATTTAAAGCAATAAAAACTCAAAATGAGTGTCACGCCTAAACCAAAGGACTTATGCACACATTTCAACATGTATTTAGTTCAGGTTGACATTCTGAAACCTAAATGAGCATTAATTTGATCACACAACTCATTCCTATGAAGATACACTCAAACTCAGAAACGTGCTCTACTCGGCCTGAAAATGCATTTAAAGCAATAAAAACTCAAATTGAGTGTCACGCCTAAACTAAAGGACTTATACACACATTTCAACATGTATTTAGTTCAGGTTGACCTCCTGAAGCCTAAATGAGCATTAATTTGACTACACAACTTATTCCTATGAAGATACATTCAAAGTAAAAAAACGTGCTCTACTCGGCCTGAAAATGCATTCAAAGCAATAAAAACTCAAATTGAGTGTCACGCCTAAACTAAAGGACTTATACACACATTTCAACATGTATTTAGTTCAGGTTGACATTCTGAAGCCTAAATGAGCATTATTTTGTCTATACAACTCATTCCTATGAAGGTACATTCAAAGTCACAAAACGTGCTCAACTAGGCCTGAAAGTGCATTTAAAGCAATAAAATCTCAAAATGAGTTTCACGCCTAAATCAAAGGACTTATGCACACATTTTAACATGTATTTAGTTTAGGTTGACCTCCTGAAGCCTAAATGAGCATTAATTTGATCACACAACTCATTCCCATGAAGATACATTCAAAGTCAGTAAGTGCCCTGCTCTGTCTGAAAATGCATTTGAATCAATAAAAACTAAAATTGAGTGTCATGCCTAAACCAAAGGACGTCTGCACACATTTCAACGTCTAAAGTGTTGTTTCCGATGCCTGCTAGTGTATGTGTGCGTGCGTGTGTGAGAGTGTGTAAGTGTGTGCGTGTGTTTGTGTGTGTTTGTGTGGGTGCGTGCGTGTGTGTGTTGTGCGCACCCCCCCCCCCAAAAAAGTATTGTATTCGGATAAAAATGACGAATTACTCAGAGGTTTTAACTTTTGCTTGCACTTGATTTGTTCTGACACCGACGACGTCCACCAATGAGACAGCCCGAGTGGATCTAGCCCACGTGGTGTGAGAGCAGGGGGAGGTGAAAAGATGCAAAGCCTAGGTGATTGGCTGTGCATCTTTCAGTCTTCCACGTGGGTTAGTCTTTGATCTTCAATCAGTGTCCAAATGTTGTTTACATGCGTAGCGTGTGCGGATGTGTGTGCCTCTCATGAGTTTGTGTGTGTGTTTGCGCGCGCGTGATCGTGTGCCCATACATGTGTGAGTGTTTCTTTGATCTAAATCATCGTTGATGTGTTGTTTACGATACGTGCTCGTCTGTGCGTACGTTTGTGTGAGTGTGTGTGCGTGCGTTTGTGTGTGTGCTTGCTGCGTGCTGGCGCGCTCGGAAGCGTGTGTGTCACAGAGAAAGAGAGGGAGCGGGATCGCTGGCCTGTATGTACTCTAGGTGATACACCAGGACATTTGTAATTTCGTCCCTTTCACATTTTTTGGCTTTTTAAAAAATAAAACTTATTTTCATCAATGGTTCATAATGAGTGTCACGCCTAGACCAAATGACTTATGCACACATTTCAACATTTATTTAGTTCAGGTTGACCTCCTGAAGCCTAAATGAGCATTAATTTGACTACACAACTTAATCCTATGAAGATACATTCAAAGTCACAAAACGTGCTCAACTAGGCCTGAAAGTGCATTTAAAGCAATAAAAACTCAAAATGAGTGTCACGCATAAACCAAAGGACTTATGCACACATTTCAACATGTATTTAGTTCAGGTTGACCTCCTGAAGCCTAAATCACCATTAATTTGACTACACAACTTATTCCTATGAAGATACATTCAAAGTAAAAAAACGGGCTCAACTCGGACTGAAAGTGCATTTAAAGCAATAAAAACTGAAAATGAGTGTCACGCCTAAACCAAAGGACTTATGCACACATTTCAACATGTATTTAGTTCAGGTTGACGTCCTGAAGCCTAAATGAGCATTAATTTGACTACACAACTTATTCCTATGAAGATACATTCAAAGTAAAAAAACGTGCTCTACTCGGCCTGAAAATGCATTTAAAGCAATAAAAACTCAAAATGAGTGTCGCGCCTAAACCAAAGGCCTTATGCACACATTTCAACATGTATTTAGTTCAGGTTGACCTCCTGAAGCCTAAATCATCATTAATTTGACTACACAACTCATTCCTATGAAGGAACATTCAAAGTAAAAAAACGGGCTCAACTCGGACTGAAAGTGCATTTAAAGCAATAAAAACTGAAAATGAGTGTCACGCCTAAACCAAAGGACTTATGCACACATTTCAACATGTATTTAGTTCAGGTTGACCTCCTGAAGCCTAAATGAGCATTAATTTGACTACACAACTTATTCCTATGAAGGAACATTCAAAGTAAAAAAACGGGCTCAACTCGGACTGAAAGTGCATTTAAAGCAATAAAAACTGAAAATGAGTGTCACGCCTAAACCAAAGGACTTATGCACACATTTCAACATGTCTTTAGTTCAGGTTGACATGCTGAAGCCTAAATGAGCATTAATTTGACTACACAACTTATTCCTATGAAGATACATTCAAAGTAAAAAAACGGCTCAACTCGGACTGAAAGTGCATTTAAAGCAATAAAAACTGAAATTGAGTGTCACGCCTAAACCAAAGGACTTATGCACACATTTCAACATGTATTTAGTTCAGGTTGACCTCCTGAAGCCTAAATGAGCATTAATTTGACTACACAACTCATTCCTATGAAGGTACATTCAAAGTCACAAAACGTGCTCAACTAGGCCTGAAAGTGCATTTAAAGCAATAAAAACTCAAAATGAGTGTCACGCCTAAACCAAAGGACTTATGCACACATTTCAACATGTATTTAGTTCAGGTTGACCTCCTGAAGCTTAAATCACCATTAATTTGACTACACAACTTATTCCTAAGAAGATACATTCAAAGTAAAAAAACGGCTCAACTCGGACTGAAAGTGCATTTAAAGCAATAAAAACTGAAAATGAGTGTCACGCCTAAACCAAAGGACTTATGCACACATTTCAACATGTATTTAGTTCAGGTTGACCTCCTGAAGCCTAAATGAGCATTAATTTGACTACACAACTCATTCCTATGAAGGTACATTCAAAGTCACAAAACGTGCTCAACTAGGCCTGAAAGTGCATTTAAAGCAATAAAAACTCAAAATGAGTGTCACGCCTAAACCAAAGGACTTATGCACACATTTCAACATGTATTTAGTTCAGGTTGACCTCCTGAAGCCTAAATCACCATTAATTTGACTACACAACTTAATCATATGAAGACACATTCAAAGTAAAAAAACGGGCTCAACTCGGACTGAAAGTGCATTTAAAGCAATAAAAACTGAAAATGAGTGTCACGCCTAAACCAAAGGACTTATGCACACATTTCAACATGTATTTAGTTCAGGTTGACCTCCTGAAGCCTAAATGAGCATTAATTTGACTACACAACTTATTCCTATGAAGGAACATTCAAAGTAAAAAAACGGGCTCAACTCGGACTGAAAGTGCATTTAAAGCAATAAAAACTGAAAATGAGTGTCACGCCTAAACCAAAGGACTTATGCACACATTTCAACATGTATTTAGTTCAGGTTGACCTCCTGAAGCCTAAATCACCATTAATTTGACTACACAACTTAATCCTATGAAGATACATTCAAAGTCACAAAACGTGCTCAACTAGGCCTGAAAGTGCATTTAAAGCAATAAAAACTCAAAATGAGTGTCACGCCTAAACCAAAGGACTTATGCACACATTTCAACATGTATTTAGTTCAGGTTGACCTCCTGAAGCCTAAATCACCATTAATTTGACTACACAACTTAATCCTATGAAGATACATTCAAAGTAAAAAAACGGGCTCAACTCGGACTGAAAGTGCATTTAAAGCAATAAAAACTGAAAATGAGTGTCACGCCTAAAACAAAGGACTTATGCACACATTTCAACATGTATTTAGTTCAGGTTGACCTCCTGAAGCCTAAATGAGCATTAATTTGACTACACAACTCATTCCTATGAAGGTACATTCAAAGTCACAAAACGTGCTCAACTAGGCCTGAAAGTGCATTTAAAGCAATAAAAATTCAAAATCAGTGTCACGCCTAAACCAAAGGACTTATGCACACATTTCAACATGTATTTAGTTCAGGTTGACATTCTGAAGCCTAAATGAGCATTAATTTGACTACACAACTTATTCCTAAGAAGATACATTCAAAGTAAAAAAACGGCTCAACTCGGACTGAAAGTGCATTTAAAGCAATAAAAACTGAAAATGAGTGTCACGCCTAAACCAAAGGACTTATGCACACATTTCAACATGTATTTAGTTCAGGTTGACCTCCTGAAGCCTAAATGAGCATTAATTTGACTACACAACTCATTCCTATGAAGGTACATTCAAAGTCACAAAACGTGCTCAACTAGGCCTGAAAGTGCATTTAAAGCAATAAAAACTCAAAAGGAGTGTCACGCCTAAACCAAAGGACTTATGCACACATTTCAACATGTATTTAGTTCAGGTTGACCTCCTGAAGCCTAAATCACCATTAATTTGACTACACAACTTATTCCTATGAAGATACATTCAGAGTAAAAAAACGGGCTCAACTCGGACTGAAAGTGCATTTAAAGCAATAAAAACTGAAAATGAGTGTCACGCCTAAACCAAAGGACTTATGCACACATTTCAACATGTATTTAGTTCAGGTTGACCTCCTGAAGCCTAAATCACCATTAATTTGACTACACAACTTATTCCTATGAAGATACATTCAGAGTAAAAAAACGGGCTCAACTCGGACTGAAAGTGCATTTAAAGCAATAAAAACTGAAAATGAGTGTCACGCCTAAACCAAAGGACTTATGCACACATTTCAACATGTATTTAGTTCAGGTTGACGTCCTGAAGCCTAAATGAGCATTAATTTGACTACACAACTTATTCCTATGAAGATACATTCAAAGTAAAAAAACGTGCTCTACTCGGCCTGAAAATGCATTTAAAGCAATAAAAACTCAAAATGAGTGTCGCGCCTAAACCAAAGGCCTTACGCACACATTTCAACATGTATTTAGTTCAGGTTGACCTCCTGAAGCCTAAATGAGCATTAATTTGACTACACAACTCATTCCTATGAAGGTACATTCAAAGTCACAAAACGTGCTCAACTAGGCCTGAAAGTGCATTTAAAGCAATAAAAATTCAAAATCAGTGTCACGCCTAAACCAAAGGACTTATGCACACATTTCAACATGTATTTAGTTCAGGTTGACATTCTGAAGCCTAAATGAGCATTAATTTGACTACACAACTTATTCCTAAGAAGATACATTCAAAGTAAAAAAACGGCTCAACTCGGACTGAAAGTGCATTTAAAGCAATAAAAACTGAAAATGAGTGTCACGCCTAAACCAAAGGACTTATGCACACATTTCAACATGTATTTAGTTCAGGTTGACCTCCTGAAGCCTAAATGAGCATTAATTTGACTACACAACTCATTCCTATGAAGGTACATTCAAAGTCACAAAACGTGCTCAACTAGGCCTGAAAGTGCATTTAAAGCAATAAAAACTCAAAATGAGTGTCACGCCTAAACCAAAGGACTTATGCACACATTTCAACATGTATTTAGTTCAGGTTGACCTCCTGAAGCCTAAATCACCATTAATTTGACTACACAACTTAATCCTATGAAGACACATTCAAAGTAAAAAAACGGGCTCAACTCGGACTGAAAGTGCATTTAAAGCAATAAAAACTGAAAATGAGTGTCACGCCTAAACCAAAGGACTTATGCACACATTTTAACATGTATTTAGTTCAGGTTGACCTCCTGAAGCCTAAATGAGCATTAATTTGACTACACAACTTATTCCTATGAAGGAACATTCAAAGTAAAAAAACGGGCTCAACTCGGACTGAAAGTGCATTTAAAGCAATAAAAACTGAAAATGAGTGTCACGCCTAAACCAAAGGACTTATGCACACATTTCAACATGTATTTAGTTCAGGTTGACCTCCTGAAGCCTAAATGAGCATTTATTTGACTGCACAACTCATTCCTATGAAGGTACATTCAAAGTCACAAAACGTGCTCAACTAGGCCTGAAAGTGCATTTAAAGCAATAAAAACTGAAAATGAGTGTCACGCCTAAACCAAAGGACTTATGCACACATTTCAACATGTATTTAGTTCAGGTTGACCTCCTGAAGCCTAAATCACCATTAATTTGACTACACAACTTAATCCTATGAAGATACATTCAAAGTCACAAAACGTGCTCAACTAGGCCTGAAAGTGCATTTAAAGCAATAAAAACTCAAAATGAGTGTCACGCCTAAACCAAAGGACTTATGCACACATTTCAACATGTATTTAGTTCAGGTTGACATTCTGAAACCTAAATGAGCATTAATTTGATCACACAACTCATTCCTATGAAGATACACTCAAACTCAGAAACGTGCTCTACTCGGCCTGAAAATGCATTTAAAGCAATAAAAACTCAAAATGAGTGTCACGCCTAAACCAAAGGACTTATGCACACATTTCAACATGTATTTAGTTCAGGTTGACCTCCTGAAGCCTAAATGAGCATTAATTTGACTACACAACTCATTCCTATGAAGATACATTCAAAGTAAAAAAACGTGCTCTACTCGGCCTGAAAATGCATTCAAAGCAATAAAAACTCAAATTGAGTGTCACGCCTAAACTAAAGGACTTATACACACATTTCAACATGTATTTAGTTCAGGTTGACATTCTGAAGCCTAAATGAGCATTATTTTGTCTATACAACTCATTCCTATGAAGGTACATTCAAAGTCACAAAACGTGCTCAACTAGGCCTGAAAGTGCATTTAAAGCAATAAAATCTCAAAATGAGTTTCACGCCTAAATCAAAGGACTTATGCACACATTTTAACATGTATTTAGTTTAGGTTGACCTCCTGAAGCCTAAATGAGCATTAATTTGATCACACAACTCATTCCCATGAAGATACATTCAAAGTCAGTAAGTGCCCTGCTCTGTCTGAAAATGCATTTGAATCAATAAAAACTAAAATTGAGTGTCATGCCTAAACCAAAGGACGTCTGCACACATTTCAACGTCTAAAGTGTTGTTTCCGATGCCTGCTAGTGTATGTGTGCGTGCGTGTGTGAGAGTGTGTAAGTGTGTGCGTGTGTTTGTGTGTGTTTGTGTGGGTGCGTGCGTGTGTGTGTTGTGCGCACCCCCCCCCCCCAAAAAAAGTACTGTATTCGGATAAAAATGACGAATTACTCAGAGGTTTTAACTTTTGCTTGCACTTGATTTGTTCTGACACCGACGACGTCCACCAATGACAGCCCGAGTGGATCTAGCCCACGTGGTGTGAGAGCAGGGGGAGGTGAAAAGATGCAAAGCCTAGGTGATTGGCTGTGCATCTTTCAGTCTTCCACGTGGGTTAGTCTTTGATCTTCAATCAGTGTCCAAATGTTGTTTACATGCGTAGCGTGTGCGGATGTGTGTGCCTCTCATGAGTTTGTGTGTGTGTTTGCGCGCGCGTGATCGTGTGCCCATACATGTGTGAGTGTTTCTTTGATCTAAATCATCGTTGGTGTGTTGTTTACGATACGTGCTCGTCTGTGCGTACGTTTGTGTGAGTGTGTGTGCGTGCGTTTGTGTGTGTGCTTGCTGCGTGCTGGCGCGCTCGGAAGCGTGTGTGTCACAGAGAAAGAGAGGGAGCGGGATCGCTGGCCTGTATGTACTCTATGTGAAACACCAGGACATTTGTAATTTCGTCCCTTTCACATTTTTTGGCTTTTTAAAAAATAAAACTTATTTTCATCAATGGTTCATAATGAGTGTCACGCCTAGACCAAATGACTTATGCACACATTTCAACATTTATTTAGTTCAGGTTGACCTCCTGAAGCCTAAATGAGCATTAATTTGACTACACAACTTAATCCTATGAAGATACATTCAAAATCACAAAACGTGCTCAACTAGGCCTGAAAGTGCATTTAAAGCAATAAAAACTCAAAATGAGTGTCACGCCTAAACCAAAGGACTTATGCACACATTTCAACATGTATTTAGTTCAGGTTGACCTCCTGAAGCCTAAATCACCATTAATTTGACTACACAACTTAATCATATGAAGACACATTCAAAGTAAAAAAACGGGCTCAACTCGGACTGAAAGTGCATTTAAAGCAATAAAAACTGAAAATGAGTGTCACGCCT
This sequence comes from Hippocampus zosterae, assembly GCF_025434085.1. NCBI lineage: Eukaryota > Metazoa > Chordata > Actinopteri > Syngnathiformes > Syngnathidae > Hippocampus > Hippocampus zosterae. The sequence goes on along the minus strand of NW_026262854.1, from coordinate 645,784 downwards.
AAACCAAAGGACTTATGCACACATTTCAACATGTATTTAGTTCAGGTTGACCTCCTGAAGCCTAAATGAGCATTAATTTGACTACACAACTTATTCCTATGAAGGAACATTCAAAGTAAAAAAACGGGCTCAACTAGGCCTGAAAGTGCATTTAAAGCAATAAAATCTCAAAATGAGTTTCACGCCTAAATCAAAGGACTTATGCACACATTTTAACATGTATTTAGTTTAGGTTGACCTCCTGAAGCCTAAATGAGCATTAATTTGATCACACAACGCATTCCCATGAAGATACATTCAAAGTCAGTAAGTGCCCTGCTCTGTCTGAAAATGCATTTGAATCAATAAAAACTAAAATTGAGTGTCATGCCTAAACCAAAGGACGTCTGCACACATTTCAACGTCTAAAGTGTTGTTTCCGATGCCTGCTAGTGTATGTGTGCGTGCGTGTGTGAGAGTGTGTAAGTGTGTGCGTGTGTTTGTGTGTGTTTGTGTGGGTGCGTGCGTGTGTGTGTTGTGCGCACCCCCCCCCAAAAAAGTACTGTATTCGGATAAAAATGACGAATTACTCAGAGGTTTTAACTTTTGCTTGCACTTGATTTGTTCTGACACCGACGACGTCCACCAATGACAGCCCGAGTGGATCTAGCCCACGTGGTGTGAGAGCAGGGGGAGGTGAAAAGATGCAAAGCCTAGGTGATTGGCTGTGCATCTTTCAGTCTTCCACGTGGGTTAGTCTTTGATCTTCAATCAGTGTCCAAATGTTGTTTACATGCGTAGCGTGTGCGGATGTGTGTGCCTCTCATGAGTTTGTGTGTGTGTTTGCGCGCGCGTGATCGTGTGCCCATACATGTGTGAGTGTTTCTTTGATCTAAATCATCGTTGGTGTGTTGTTTACGATACGTGCTCGTCTGTGCGTACGTTTGTGTGAGTGTGTGTGCGTGCGTTTGTGTGTGTGCTTGCTGCGTGCTGGCGCGCTCGGAAGCGTGTGTGTCACAGAGAAAGAGAGGGAGCGGGATCGCTGGCCTGTATGTACTCTATGTGAAACACCAGGACATTTGTAATTTCGTCCCTTTCACATTTTTTGGCTTTTTAAAAAATAAAACTTATTTTCATCAATGGTTCATAATGAGTGTCACGCCTAGACCAAATGACTTATGCACACATTTCAACATTTATTTAGTTCAGGTTGACCTCCTGAAGCCTAAATGAGCATTAATTTGACTACACAACTTAATCCTATGAAGATACATTCAAAATCACAAAACGTGCTCAACTAGGCCTGAAAGTGCATTTAAAGCAATAAAAACTCAAAATGAGTGTCACGCATAAACCAAAGGACTTATGCACACATTTCAACATGTATTTAGTTCAGGTTGACCTCCTGAAGCCTAAATCACCATTAATTTGACTACACAACTTATTCCTATGAAGATACATTCAAAGTAAAAAAACGGGCTCAACTCGGACTGAAAGTGCATTTAAAGCAATAAAAACTGAAAATGAGTGTCACGCCTAAACCAAAGGACTTATGCACACATTTCAACATGTATTTAGTTCAGGTTGACGTCCTGAAGCCTAAATGAGCATTAATTTGACTACACAACTTATTCCTATGAAGATACATTCAAAGTAAAAAAACGTGCTCTACTCGGCCTGAAAATGCATTTAAAGCAATAAAAACTCAAAATGAGTGTCGCGCCTAAACCAAAGGCCTTATGCACACATTTCAACATGTATTTAGTTCAGGTTGACCTCCTGAAGCCTAAATCATCATTAATTTGACTACACAACTCATTCCTATGAAGGAACATTCAAAGTAAAAAAACGGGCTCAACTCGGACTGAAAGTGCATTTAAAGCAATAAAAACTGAAAATGAGTGTCACGCCTAAACCAAAGGACTTATGCACACATTTCAACATGTATTTAGTTCAGGTTGACCTCCTGAAGCCTAAATGAGCATTAATTTGACTACACAACTCATTCCTATGAAGGTACATTCAAAGTCACAAAACGTGCTCAACTAGGCCTGAAAGTGCATTTAAAGCAATAAAAACTCAAAATGAGTGTCACGCCTAAACCAAAGGACTTATGCACACATTTCAACATGTATTTAGTTCAGGTTGACATGCTGAAGCCTAAATGAGCATTAATTTGACTACACAACTTATTCCTATGAAGATACATTCAAAGTAAAAAAACGGCTCAACTCGGACTGAAAGTGCATTTAAAGCAATAAAAACTGAAATTGAGTGTCACGCCTAAACCAAAGGACTTATGCACACATTTCAACATGTATTTAGTTCAGGTTGACCTCCTGAAGCCTAAATGAGCATTAATTTGACTACACAACTCATTCCTATGAAGGTACATTCAAAGTCACAAAACGTGCTCAACTAGGCCTGAAAGTGCATTTAAAGCAATAAAAACTCAAAATGAGTGTCACGCCTAAACCAAAGGACTTATACACACATTTCAACATGTATTTAGTTCAGGTTGACATTCTGAAGCCTAAATGAGCATTATTTTGTCTATACAACTCATTCCTATGAAGGTACATTCAAAGTCACAAAACGTGCTCAACTAGGCCTGAAAGTGCATTTAAAGCAATAAAATCTCAAAATGAGTTTCACGCCTAAACCAAAGGACTTATGCACACATTTTAACATGTATTTAGTTCAGGTTGACATTCTGAAGCCTAAATGAGCATTAATTTGAAAATGCATTTGAATCAATAAAAACTAAAATTGAGTGTCATGCCTAAACCAAAGGACGTCTGCACACATTTCAACGTCTAAAGTGTTGTTTCCGATGCCTGCTAGTGTATGTGTGCGTGCGTGTGTGAGAGTGTGTAAGTGTGTGCGTGTGTTTGTGTGTGTTTGTGTGGGTGCGTGCGTGTGTGTGTTGTGCGCACCCCCCCCCCCCAAAAAAGTACTGTATTCGGATAAAAATGACGAATTACTCAGAGGTTTTAACTTTTGCTTGCACTTGATTTGTTCTGACACCGACGACGTCCACCAATGACAGCCCGAGTGGATCTAGCCCACGTGGTGTGAGAGCAGGGGGAGGTGAAAAGATGCAAAGCCTAGGTGATTGGCTGTGCATCTTTCAGTCTTCCACGTGGGTTAGTCTTTGATCTTCAATCAGTGTCCAAATGTTGTTTACATGCGTAGCGTGTGCGGATGTGTGTGCCTCTCATGAGTTTGTGTGTGTGTTTGCGCGCGCGTGATCGTGTGCCCATACATGTGTGAGTGTTTCTTTGATCTAAATCATCGTTGGTGTGTTGTTTACGATACGTGCTCGTCTGTGCGTACGTTTGTGTGAGTGTGTGTGCGTGCGTTTGTGTGTGTGCTTGCTGCGTGCTGGCGCGCTCGGAAGCGTGTGTGTCACAGAGAAAGAGAGGGAGCGGGATCGCTGGCCTGTATGTACTCTATGTGAAACACCAGGACATTTGTAATTTCGTCCCTTTCACATTTTTTGGCTTTTTAAAAAATAAAACTTATTTTCATCAATGGTTCATAATGAGTGTCACGCCTAGACCAAATGACTTATGCACACATTTCAACATTTATTTAGTTCAGGTTGACCTCCTGAAGCCTAAATGAGCATTAATTTGACTACACAACTTAATCCTATGAAGATACATTCAAAATCACAAAACGTGCTCAACTAGGCCTGAAAGTGCATTTAAAGCAATAAAAACTCAAAATGAGTGTCACGCATAAACCAAAGGACTTATGCACACATTTCAACATGTATTTAGTTCAGGTTGACCTCCTGAAGCCTAAATCACCATTAATTTGACTACACAACTTATTCCTATGAAGATACATTCAAAGTAAAAAAACGGGCTCAACTCGGACTGAAAGTGCATTTAAAGCAATAAAAACTGAAAATGAGTGTCACGCCTAAACCAAAGGACTTATGCACACATTTCAACATGTATTTAGTTCAGGTTGACGTCCTGAAGCCTAAATGAGCATTAATTTGACTACACAACTTATTCCTATGAAGATACATTCAAAGTAAAAAAACGTGCTCTACTCGGCCTGAAAATGCATTTAAAGCAATAAAAACTCAAAATGAGTGTCGCGCCTAAACCAAAGGCCTTATGCACACATTTCAACATGTATTTAGTTCAGGTTGACCTCCTGAAGCCTAAATCATCATTAATTTGACTACACAACTCATTCCTATGAAGGAACATTCAAAGTAAAAAAACGGGCTCAACTCGGACTGAAAGTGCATTTAAAGCAATAAAAACTGAAAATGAGTGTCACGCCTAAACCAAAGGACTTATGCACACATTTCAACATGTATTTAGTTCAGGTTGACCTCCTGAAGCCTAAATGAGCATTAATTTGACTACACAACTCATTCCTATGAAGGTACATTCAAAGTCACAAAACGTGCTCAACTAGGCCTGAAAGTGCATTTAAAGCAATAAAAACTCAAAATGAGTGTCACGCCTAAACCAAAGGACTTATGCACACATTTCAACATGTATTTAGTTCAGGTTGACATGCTGAAGCCTAAATGAGCATTAATTTGACTACACAACTTATTCCTATGAAGATACATTCAAAGTAAAAAAACGGCTCAACTCGGACTGAAAGTGCATTTAAAGCAATAAAAACTGAAATTGAGTGTCACGCCTAAACCAAAGGACTTATGCACACATTTCAACATGTATTTAGTTCAGGTTGACCTCCTGAAGCCTAAATGAGCATTAATTTGACTACACAACTCATTCCTATGAAGGTACATTCAAAGTCACAAAACGTGCTCAACTAGGCCTGAAAGTGCATTTAAAGCAATAAAAACTCAAAATGAGTGTCACGCCTAAACCAAAGGACTTATACACACATTTCAACATGTATTTAGTTCAGGTTGACATTCTGAAGCCTAAATGAGCATTATTTTGTCTATACAACTCATTCCTATGAAGGTACATTCAAAGTCACAAAACGTGCTCAACTAGGCCTGAAAGTGCATTTAAAGCAATAAAATCTCAAAATGAGTTTCACGCCTAAATCAAAGGACTTATGTACAAATTTTAACATGTATTTAGTTTAGGTTGACCTCCTGAAGCCTAAATGAGCATTAATTTGATCACACAACGCATTCCCATGAAGATACATTCAAAGTCAGTAAGTGCCCTGCTCTGTCTGAAAATGCATTTGAATCAATAAAAACTAAAATTGAGTGTCATGCCTAAACCAAAGGACGTCTGCACACATTTCAACGTCTAAAGTGTTGTTTCCGATGCCTGCTAGTGTATGTGTGCGTGCGTGTGTGAGAGTGTGTAAGTGTGTGCGTGTGTTTGTGTGTGTTTGTGTGGGTGCGTGCGTGTGTGTGTTGTGCGCACCCCCCCCCAAAAAAGTACTGTATTCGGATAAAAATGACGAATTACTCAGAGGTTTTAACTTTTGCTTGCACTTGATTTGTTCTGACACCGACGACGTCCACCAATGACAGCCCGAGTGGATCTAGCCCACGTGGTGTGAGAGCAGGGGGAGGTGAAAAGATGCAAAGCCTAGGTGATTGGCTGTGCATCTTTCAGTCTTCCACGTGGGTTAGTCTTTGATCTTCAATCAGTGTCCAAATGTTGTTTACATGCGTAGCGTGTGCGGATGTGTGTGCCTCTCATGAGTTTGTGTGTGTGTTTGCGCGCGCGTGATCGTGTGCCCATACATGTGTGAGTGTTTCTTTGATCTAAATCATCGTTGGTGTGTTGTTTACGATACGTGCTCGTCTGTGCGTACGTTTGTGTGAGTGTGTGTGCGTGCGTTTGTGTGTGTGCTTGCTGCGTGCTGGCGCGCTCGGAAGCGTGTGTGTCACAGAGAAAGAGAGGGAGCGGGATCGCTGGCCTGTATGTACTCTATGTGAAACACCAGGACATTTGTAATTTCGTCCCTTTCACATTTTTTGGCTTTTTAAAAAATAAAACTTATTTTCATCAATGGTTCATAATGAGTGTCACGCCTAGACCAAATGACTTATGCACACATTTCAACATTTATTTAGTTCAGGTTGACCTCCTGAAGCCTAAATGAGCATTAATTTGACTACACAACTTAATCCTATGAAGATACATTCAAAATCACAAAACGTGCTCAACTAGGCCTGAAAGTGCATTTAAAGCAATAAAAACTCAAAATGAGTGTCACGCATAAACCAAAGGACTTATGCACACATTTCAACATGTATTTAGTTCAGGTTGACCTCCTGAAGCCTAAATCACCATTAATTTGACTACACAACTTATTCCTATGAAGATACATTCAAAGTAAAAAAACGGGCTCAACTCGGACTGAAAGTGCATTTAAAGCAATAAAAACTGAAAATGAGTGTCACGCCTAAACCAAAGGACTTATGCACACATTTCAACATGTATTTAGTTCAGGTTGACGTCCTGAAGCCTAAATGAGCATTAATTTGACTACACAACTTATTCCTATGAAGATACATTCAAAGTTAAAAAACGTGCTCTACTCGGCCTGAAAATGCATTTAAAGCAATAAAAACTCAAAATGAGTGTCACGCCTAAACCAAAGGCCTTATGCACACATTTCAACATGTATTTAGTTCAGGTTGACCTCCTGAAGCCTAAATGAGCATTAATTTGACTACACAACTCATTCCTATGAAGGAACATTCAAAGTAAAAAAACGGGCTCAACTCGGACTGAAAGTGCATTTAAAGCAATAAAAACTGAAAATGAGTGTCACGCCAAAACCAAAGGACTTATGCACACATTTCAACATGTATTTAGTTCAGGTTGACCTCCTGAAGCCTAAATGAGCATTTATTTGACTACACAACTCATTCCTATGAAGGTACATTCAAAGTCACAAAACGTGCTCAACTAGGCCTGAAAGTGCATTTAAAGCAATAAAAACTCAAAATGAGTGTCACACCTAAACCAAAGGATTTATGCACACATTTCAACATGTATTTTGTTCAGGTTGACCTCCTGAAGCCTAAATGAGCATTTATTTGACTACACAACTCATTCCTATGAAGGTACATTCAAAGTCACAAAACGTGCTCAACTAGGCCTGAAAGTGCATTTAAAGCAATAAAAACTGAAAATGAGTGTCACGCCTAAACCAAAGGACTTATGCACACATTTCAACATGTATTTAGTTCAGGTTGACCTCCTGAAGCCTAAATCACCATTAATTTGACTACACAACTTAATCCTATGAAGATACATTCAAAGTAAAAAAACGTGCTCAACTCGGACTGAAAGTGCATTTAAAGCAATAAAAACTGAAAATGAGTGTCACGCCTAAACCAAAGGACTTATGCACACATTTCAACATGTATTTAGTTCAGGTTGACCTCCTGAAGCCTAAATGAGCATTAATTTGACTACACAACTTATTCCTATGAAGGAACATTCAAAGTAAAAAAACGGGCTCAACTCGGACTGAAAGTGCATTTAAAGCAATAAAAACTGAAAATGAGTGTCACGCCTAAACCAAAGGACTTATGCACACATTTCAACATGTATTTAGTTCAGGTTGACCTCCTGAAGCCTAAATGAGCATTTATTTGACTACACAACTCATTCCTATGAAGGTACATTCAAAGTCACAAAACGTGCTCAACTAGGCCTGAAAGTGCATTTAAAGCAATAAAAACTCAAAATGAGTGTCACGCCTAAACCAAAGGACTTATGCACACATTTCAACATGTATTTAGTTCAGGTTGACATTCTGAAGCCTAAATGAGCATTAATTTGACTACACAACTTATTCCTATGAAGATACATTCAGAGTAAAAAAACGGGCTCAACTCGGACTGAAAGTGCATTTAAAGCAATAAAAACTGAAAATGAGTGTCACGCCTAAACCAAAGGACTTATGCACACATTTCAACATGTATTTAGTTCAGGTTGACATCCTGAAGCCTAAATCACCATTAATTTGACTACACAACTTATTCCTATGAAGATACATTCAAAGTAAAAAAACGGGCTCAACTCGGACTGAAAGTGCATTTAAAGCAATAAAAACTGAAAATGAGTGTCACGCCTAAACCAAAGGACTTATGCACACATTTCAACATGTATTTAGTTCAGGTTGACATCCTGAAGCCTAAATGAGCATTAATTTGACTACACAACTTATTCCTATGAAGATACATTCAAAGTAAAAAAACGTGCTCTACTCGGCCTGAAAATGCATTTAAAGCAATAAAAACTCAAAATGAGTGTCGCGCCTAAACCAAAGGCCTTACGCACACATTTCAACATGTATTTAGTTCAGGTTGACCTCCTGAAGCCTAAATGAGCATTAATTTGACTACACAACTCATTCCTATGAAGGTACATTCAAAGTCACAAAACGTGCTCAACTAGGCCTGAAAGTGCATTTAAAGCAATAAAAATTCAAAATCAGTGTCACGCCTAAACCAAAGGACTTATGCACACATTTCAACATGTATTTAGTTCAGGTTGACATTCTGAAGCCTAAATGAGCATTAATTTGACTACACAACTTATTCCTAAGGCGGCCCGGTAGTCCAGTGGTTAGCACGTCGGCTTCACAGTGCAGAGGTACCGGGTTCGATTCCAGCTCCGGCCTCCATGTGTGGAGTTTGCATGTTCTCCCCGGGCCTGCGTGGGTTTTCTCCGGGTGCTCCGGTTTCCTCCCACATTCCAAAAACATGCGTGGCAGGCTGATTGAACACTCTAAATTGTCCCTAGGTGTGGGTGTGAGTGCGAATGGTTGTTCGTCTCTGTGTGCCCTGCGATTGGCTGGCAACTGATCCAGGGTGTCCCCCGCCTACTGCCCGAAGACGGCTGGGATAGGCTCCAGCACCCCCCGCGACCCTAGTGAGGATTAAGCGGCTCCGAAAATGGATGGATGAACTTATTCCTAAGAAGATACATTCAAAGTAAAAAAACGGCTCAACTCGGACTGAAAGTGCATTTAAAGCTTTAAAAACTGAAAATGAGTGTCACGCCTAAACCAAAGGACTTATGCACACATTTCAACATGTATTTAGTTCAGGTTGACCTCCTGAAGCCTAAATGAGCATTAATTTGACTACACAACTCATTCCTATGAAGGTACATTCAAAGTCACAAAACGTGCTCAACTAGGCCTGAAAGTGCATTTAAAGCAATAAAAACTCAAAATGAGTGTCACGCCTAAACCAAAGGACTTATGCACACATTTCAACATGTATTTAGTTCAGGTTGACCTCCTGAAGCCTAAATCACCATTAATTTGACTACACAACTTAATCATATGAAGACACATTCAAAGTAAAAAAACGGGCTCAACTCGGACTGAAAGTGCATTTAAAGCAATAAAAACTGAAAATGAGTGTCACGCCTAAACCAAAGGACTTATGCACACATTTCAACATGTATTTAGTTCAGGTTGACCTCCTGAAGCCTAAATGAGCATTAATTTGACTACACAACTTATTCCTATGAAGGAACATTCAAAGTAAAAAAACGGGCTCAACTAGGCCTGAAAGTGCATTTAAAGCAATAAAATCTCAAAATGAGTTTCACGCCTAAATCAAAGGACTTATGCACACATTTTAACATGTATTTAGTTTAGGTTGACCTCCTGAAGCCTAAATGAGCATTAATTTGATCACACAACGCATTCCCATGAAGATACATTCAAAGTCAGTAAGTGCCCTGCTCTGTCTGAAAATGCATTTGAATCAATAAAAACTAAAATTGAGTGTCATGCCTAAACCAAAGGACGTCTGCACACATTTCAACGTCTAAAGTGTTGTTTCCGATGCCTGCTAGTGTATGTGTGCGTGCGTGTGTGAGAGTGTGTAAGTGTGTGCGTGTGTTTGTGTGTGTTTGTGTGGGTGCGTGCGTGTGTGTGTTGTGCGCACCCCCCCCCCCCAAAAAAGTACTGTATTCGGATAAAAATGACGAATTACTCAGAGGTTTTAACTTTTGCTTGCACTTGATTTGTTCTGACACCGACGACGTCCACCAATGACAGCCCGAGTGGATCTAGCCCACGTGGTGTGAGAGCAGGGGGAGGTGAAAAGATGCAAAGCCTAGGTGATTGGCTGTGCATCTTTCAGTCTTCCACGTGGGTTAGTCTTTGATCTTCAATCAGTGTCCAAATGTTGTTTACATGCGTAGCGTGTGCGGATGTGTGTGCCTCTCATGAGTTTGTGTGTGTGTTTGCGCGCGCGTGATCGTGTGCCCATACATGTGTGAGTGTTTCTTTGATCTAAATCATCGTTGGTGTGTTGTTTACGATACGTGCTCGTCTGTGCGTACGTTTGTGTGAGTGTGTGTGCGTGCGTTTGTGTGTGTGCTTGCTGCGTGCTGGCGCGCTCGGAAGCGTGTGTGTCACAGAGAAAGAGAGGGAGCGGGATCGCTGGCCTGTATGTACTCTATGTGAAACACCAGGACATTTGTAATTTCGTCCCTTTCACATTTTTTGGCTTTTTAAAAAATAAAACTTATTTTCATCAATGGTTCATAATGAGTGTCACGCCTAGACCAAATGACTTATGCACACATTTCAACATTTATTTAGTTCAGGTTGACCTCCTGAAGCCTAAATGAGCATTAATTTGACTACACAACTTAATCCTATGAAGATACATTCAAAATCACAAAACGTGCTCAACTAGGCCTGAAAGTGCATTTAAAGCAATAAAAACTCAAAATGAGTGTCACGCATAAACCAAAGGACTTATGCACACATTTCAACATGTATTTAGTTCAGGTTGACCTCCTGAAGCCTAAATCACCATTAATTTGACTACACAACTTATTCCTATGAAGATACATTCAAAGTAAAAAAACGGGCTCAACTCGGACTGAAAGTGCATTTAAAGCAATAAAAACTGAAAATGAGTGTCACGCCTAAACCAAAGGACTTATGCACACATTTCAACATGTATTTAGTTCAGGTTGACGTCCTGAAGCCTAAATGAGCATTAATTTGACTACACAACTTATTCCTATGAAGATACATTCAAAGTTAAAAAACGTGCTCTACTCGGCCTGAAAATGCATTTAAAGCAATAAAAACTCAAAATGAGTGTCACGCCTAAACCAAAGGCCTTATGCACACATTTCAACATGTATTTAGTTCAGGTTGACCTCCTGAAGCCTAAATGAGCATTCATTTGACTACACAACTCATTCCTATGAAGGAACATTCAAAGTAAAAAAACGGGCTCAACTCGGACTGAAAGTGCATTTAAAGCAATAAAAACTGAAAATGAGTGTCACGCCAAAACCAAAGGACTTATGCACACATTTCAACATGTATTTAGTTCAGGTTGACGTCCTGAAGCCTAAATGAGCATTTATTTGACTACACAACTCATTCCTATGAAGGTACATTCAAAGTCACAAAACGTGCTCAACTAGGCCTGAAAGTGCATTTAAAGCAATAAAAACTCAAAATGAGTGTCACACCTAAACCAAAGGATTTATGCACACATTTCAACATGTATTTTGTTCAGGTTGACCTCCTGAAGCCTAAATGAGCATTTATTTGACTACACAACTCATTCCTATGAAGGTACATTCAAAGTCACAAAACGTGCTCAACTAGGCCTGAAAGTGCATTTAAAGCAATAAAAACTGAAAATGAGTGTCACGCCTAAACCAAAGGACTTATGCACACATTTCAACATGTATTTAGTTCAGGTTGACCTCCTGAAGCCTAAATCACCATTAATTTGACTACACAACTTAATCCTATGAAGATACATTCAAAGTAAAAAAACGTGCTCAACTCGGACTGAAAGTGCATTTAAAGCAATAAAAACTGAAAATGAGTGTCACGCCTAAACCAAAGGACTTATGCACACATTTCAACATGTATTTAGTTCAGGTTGACCTCCTGAAGCCTAAATGAGCATTAATTTGACTACACAACTTATTCCTATGAAGGAACATTCAAAGTAAAAAAACGGGCTCAACTCGGACTGAAAGTGCATTTAAAGCAATAAAAACTGAAAATGAGTGTCACGCCTAAACCAAAGGACTTATGCACACATTTCAACATGTATTTAGTTCAGGTTGACCTCCTGAAGCCTAAATGAGCATTTATTTGACTACACAACTCATTCCTATGAAGGTACATTCAAAGTCACAAAACGTGCTCAACTAGGCCTGAAAGTGCATTTAAAGCAATAAAAACTCAAAATGAGTGTCACGCCTAAACCAAAGGACTTATGCACACATTTCAACATGTATTTAGTTCAGGTTGACATTCTGAAGCCTAAATGAGCATTAATTTGACTACACAACTTATTCCTATGAAGATACATTCAGAGTAAAAAAACGGGCTCAACTCGGACTGAAAGTGCATTTAAAGCAATAAAAACTGAAAATGAGTGTCACGCCTAAACCAAAGGACTTATGCACACATTTCAACATGTATTTAGTTCAGGTTGACATCCTGAAGCCTAAATCACCATTAATTTGACTACACAACTTATTCCTATGAAGATACATTCAAAGTAAAAAAACGGGCTCAACTCGGACTGAAAGTGCATTTAAAGCAATAAAAACTGAAAATGAGTGTCACGCCTAAACCAAAGGACTTATGCACACATTTCAACATGTATTTAGTTCAGGTTGACATCCTGAAGCCTAAATGAGCATTAATTTGACTACACAACTTATTCCTATGAAGATACATTCAAAGTAAAAAAACGTGCTCTACTCGGCCTGAAAATGCATTTAAAGCAATAAAAACTCAAAATGAGTGTCGCGCCTAAACCAAAGGCCTTACGCACACATTTCAACATGTATTTAGTTCAGGTTGACCTCCTGAAGCCTAAATGAGCATTAATTTGACTACACAACTCATTCCTATGAAGGTACATTCAAAGTCACAAAACGTGCTCAACTAGGCCTGAAAGTGCATTTAAAGCAATAAAAATTCAAAATCAGTGTCACGCCTAAACCAAAGGACTTATGCACACATTTCAACATGTATTTAGTTCAGGTTGACATTCTGAAGCCTAAATGAGCATTAATTTGACTACACAACTTATTCCTAAGGCGGCCCGGTAGTCCAGTGGTTAGCACGTCGGCTTCACAGTGCAGAGGTACCGGGTTCGATTCCAGCTCCGGCCTCCATGTGTGGAGTTTGCATGTTCTCCCCGGGCCTGCGTGGGTTTTCTCCGGGTGCTCCGGTTTCCTCCCACATTCCAAAAACATGCGTGGCAGGCTGATTGAACACTCTAAATTGTCCCTAGGTGTGGGTGTGAGTGCGAATGGTTGTTCGTCTCTGTGTGCCCTGCGATTGGCTGGCAACTGATCCAGGGTGTCCCCCGCCTACTGCCCGAAGACGGCTGGGATAGGCTCCAGCACCCCCCGCGACCCTAGTGAGGATTAAGCGGCTCCGAAAATGGATGGATGAACTTATTCCTAAGAAGATACATTCAAAGTAAAAAAACGGCTCAACTCGGACTGAAAGTGCATTTAAAGCAATAAAAACTGAAAATGAGTGTCACGCCTAAACCAAAGGACTTATGCACACATTTCAACATGTATTTAGTTCAGGTTGACCTCCTGAAGCCTAAATGAGCATTAATTTGACTACACAACTCATTCCTATGAAGGTACATTCAAAGTCACAAAACGTGCTCAACTAGGCCTGAAAGTGCACTTAAAGCAATAAAAACTCAAAATGAGTGTCACGCCTAAACCAAAGGACTTATGCACACATTTCAACATGTATTTAGTTCAGGTTGACCTCCTGAAGCCTAAATCACCATTAATTTGACTACACAACTTAATCCTATGAAGACACATTCAAAGTAAAAAAACGGGCTCAACTCGGACTGAAAGTGCATTTAAAGCAATAAAAACTGAAAATGAGTGTCACGCCTAAACCAAAGGACTTATGCACACATTTCAACATGTATTTAGTTCAGGTTGACCTCCTGAAGCCTAAATCACCATTAATTTGACTACACAACTTATTCCTATGAAGATACATTCAGAGTAAAAAAACGGGCTCAACTCGGACCGAAAGTGCATTTAAAGCAATAAAAACTGAAAATGAGTGTCACGCCTAAACCAAAGGACTTATGCACACATTTCAACATGTTTTTAGTTCAGGTTGACATCCTGAAGCCTAAATCACCATTAATTTGACTACACAACTTATTCCTATGAAGATACATTCAAAGTAAAAAAACGGGCTCAACTCGGACTGAAAGTGCATTTAAAGCAATAAAAACTGAAAATGAGTGTCACGCCTAAACCAAAGGACTTATGCACACATTTTAACATGTATTTAGTTCAGGTTGACCTCCTGAAGCCTAAATGAGCATTAATTTGACTACACAACTTATTCCTATGAAGGAACATTCAAAGTAAAAAAACGGGCTCAACTCGGACTGAAAGTGCATTTAAAGCAATAAAAACTGAAAATGAGTGTCACGCCTAAACCAAAGGACTTATGCACACATTTCAACATGTATTTAGTTCAGGTTGACCTCCTGAAGCCTAAATGAGCATTTATTTGACTGCACAACTCATTCCTATGAAGGTACATTCAAAGTCACAAAACGTGCTCAACTAGGCCTGAAAGTGCATTTAAAGCAATAAAAACTGAAAATGAGTGTCACGCCTAAACCAAAGGACTTATGCACACATTTCAACATGTATTTAGTTCAGGTTGACCTCCTGAAGCCTAAATCACCATTAATTTGACTACACAACTTAATCCTATGAAGATACATTCAAAGTCACAAAACGTGCTCAACTAGGCCTGAAAGTGCATTTAAAGCAATAAAAACTCAAAATGAGTGTCACGCCTAAACCAAAGGACTTATGCACACATTTCAACATGTATTTAGTTCAGGTTGACCTCCTGAAGCCTAAATCACCATTAATTTGACTACACAACTTAATCCTATGAAGATACATTCAAAGTAAAAAAACAAGCTCAACTCGGACTGAAAGTGCATTTAAAGCAATAAAAACTGAAAATGAGTGTCACGCCTAAACCAAAGGACTTATGCACACATTTCAACATGTATTTAGTTCAGGTTGACCTCCTGAAGCCTAAATGAGTATAATTTGACTACACAACTCATTCCTATGAAGGTACATTAAAAGTCACAAAACGTGCTCAACTAGGCCTGAAAGTGCATTTAAAGCAATAAAAACTCAAAATGAGTGTCACGCCTAAACCAAAGGACTTATGCACACATTTCAACATGTATTTAGTTCAGGTTGACATTCTGAAACCTAAATGAGCATTAATTTGATCACACAACTCATTCCTATGAAGATACACTCAAACTCAGAAACGTGCTCTACTCGGCCTGAAAATGCATTTAAAGCAATAAAAACTCAAAATGAGTGTCACGCCTAAACCAAAGGACTTATGCACACATTTCAACATGTATTTAGTTCAGGTTGACCTCCTGAAGCCTAAATGAGCATTAATTTGACTACACAACTCATTCCTATGAAGATACATTCAAAGTAAAAAAACGTGCTCTACTCGGCCTGAAAATGCATTCAAAGCAATAAAAACTCAAATTGAGTGTCACGCCTAAACTAAAGGACTTATACACACATTTCAACATGTATTTAGTTCAGGTTGACATTCTGAAGCCTAAATGAGCATTATTTTGTCTATACAACTCATTCCTATGAAGGTACATTCAAAGTCACAAAACGTGCTCAACTAGGCCTGAAAGTGCATTTAAAGCAATAAAATCTCAAAATGAGTTTCACGCCTAAATCAAAGGACTTATGCACACATTTTAACATGTATTTAGTTTAGGTTGACCTCCTGAAGCCTAAATGAGCATTAATTTGATCACACAACTCATTCCCATGAAGATACATTCAAAGTCAGTAAGTGCCCTGCTCTGTCTGAAAATGCATTTGAATCAATAAAAACTAAAATTGAGTGTCATGCCTAAACCAAAGGACGTCTGCACACATTTCAACGTCTAAAGTGTTGTTTCCGATGCCTGCTAGTGTATGTGTGCGTGCGTGTGTGAGAGTGTGTAAGTGTGTGCGTGTGTTTGTGTGTGTTTGTGTGGGTGCGTGCGTGTGTGTGTTGTGCGCACCCCCCCCCCAAAAAAGTACTGTATTCGGATAAAAATGACGAATTACTCAGAGGTTTTAACTTTTGCTTGCACTTGATTTGTTCTGACACCGACGACGTCCACCAATGAGACAGCCCGAGTGGATCTAGCCCACGTGGTGTGAGAGCAGGGGGAGGTGAAAAGATGCAAAGCCTAGGTGATTGGCTGTGCATCTTTCAGTCTTCCACGTGGGTTAGTCTTTGATCTTCAATCAGTGTCCAAATGTTGTTTACATGCGTAGCGTGTGCGGATGTGTGTGCCTCTCATGAGTTTGTGTGTGTGTTTGCGCGCGCGTGATCGTGTGCCCATACATGTGTGAGTGTTTCTTTGATCTAAATCATCGTTGGTGTGTTGTTTACGATACGTGCTCGTCTGTGCGTACGTTTGTGTGAGTGTGTGTGCGTGCGTTTGTGTGTGTGCTTGCTGCGTGCTGGCGCGCTCGGAAGCGTGTGTGTCACAGAGAAAGAGAGGGAGCGGGATCGCTGGCCTGTATGTACTCTATGTGAAACACCAGGACATTTGTAATTTCGTCCCTTTCACATTTTTTGGCTTTTTAAAAAATAAAACTTATTTTCATCAATGGTTCATAATGAGTGTCACGCCTAGACCAAATGACTTATGCACACATTTCAACATTTATTTAGTTCAGGTTGACCTCCTGAAGCCTAAATGAGCATTAATTTGACTACACAACTTAATCCTATGAAGATACATTCAAAGTCACAAAACGTGCTCAACTAGGCCTGAAAGTGCATTTAAAGCAATAAAAACTCAAAATGAGTGTCACGCATAAACCAAAGGACTTATGCACACATTTCAACATGTATTTAGTTCAGGTTGACCTCCTGAAGCCTAAATCACCATTAATTTGACTACACAACTTATTCCTATGAAGATACATTCAAAGTAAAAAAACGGGCTCAACTCGGACTGAAAGTGCATTTAAAGCAATAAAAACTGAAAATGAGTGTCACGCCTAAACCAAAGGACTTATGCACACATTTCAACATGTATTTAGTTCAGGTTGACGTCCTGAAGCCTAAATGAGCATTAATTTGACTACACAACTTATTCCTATGAAGATACATTCAAAGTAAAAAAACGTGCTCTACTCGGCCTGAAAATGCATTTAAAGCAATAAAAACTCAAAATGAGTGTCGCGCCTAAACCAAAGGCCTTATGCACACATTTCAACATGTATTTAGTTCAGGTTGACCTCCTGAAGCCTAAATCATCATTAATTTGACTACACAACTCATTCCTATGAAGGAACATTCAAAGTAAAAAAACGGGCTCAACTCGGACTGAAAGTGCATTTAAAGCAATAAAAACTGAAAATGAGTGTCACGCCTAAACCAAAGGACTTATGCACACATTTCAACATGTATTTAGTTCAGGTTGACCTCCTGAAGCCTAAATGAGCATTAATTTGACTACACAACTCATTCCTATGAAGGTACATTCAAAGTCACAAAACGTGCTCAACTAGGCCTGAAAGTGCATTTAAAGCAATAAAAACTCAAAATGAGTGTCACGCCTAAACCAAAGGACTTATGCACACATTTCAACATGTATTTAGTTCAGGTTGACATGCTGAAGCCTAAATGAGCATTAATTTGACTACACAACTTATTCCTATGAAGATACATTCAAAGTAAAAAAACGGCTCAACTCGGACTGAAAGTGCATTTAAAGCAATAAAAACTGAAATTGAGTGTCACGCCTAAACCAAAGGACTTATGCACACATTTCAACATGTATTTAGTTCAGGTTGACCTCCTGAAGCCTAAATGAGCATTAATTTGACTACACAACTCATTCCTATGAAGGTACATTCAAAGTCACAAAACGTGCTCAACTAGGCCTGAAAGTGCATTTAAAGCAATAAAAACTCAAAATGAGTGTCACGCCTAAACCAAAGGACTTATGCACACATTTCAACATGTATTTAGTTCAGGTTGACCTCCTGAAGCTTAAATCACCATTAATTTGACTACACAACTTAATCCTATGAAGATACATTCAAAGTAAAAAAACGGGCTCAACTCGGACTGAAAGTGCATTTAAAGCAATAAAAACTGAAAATGAGTGTCACGCCTAAACCAAAGGCCTTATGCACACATTTCAACATGTATTTAGTTCAGGTTGACCTCCTGAAGCCTAAATCACCATTAATTTGACTACACAACTTATTCCTATGAAGATACATTCAAAGTAAAAAAACGGGCTCAACTCGGACTGAAAGTGCATTTAAAGCAATAAAAACTGAAAATGAGTGTCACGCCTAAACCAAAGGACTTATGCACACATTTCAACATGTATTTAGTTCAGGTTGACGTCCTGAAGCCTAAATGAGCATTAATTTGACTACACAACTCATTCCTATGAAGGAACATTCAAAGTAAAAAAACGGGCTCAACTCGGACTGAAAGTGCATTAAAGCAATAAAAACTGAAAATGAGTGTCACGCCTAAACCAAAGGACTTATGCACACATTTCAACATGTATTTAGTTCAGGTTGACCTCCTGAAGCCTAAATGAGCATTAATTTGACTACACAACTCATTCCTATGAAGGTACATTCAAAGTCACAAAACGTGCTCAACTAGGCCTGAAAGTGCATTTAAAGCAATAAAAACTCAAAATGAGTGTCACGCCTAAACCAAAGGACTTATGCACACATTTCAACATGTATTTAGTTCAGGTTGACATGCTGAAGCCTAAATGAGCATTAATTTGACTACACAACTTATTCCTATGAAGATACATTCAAAGTAAAAAAACGGCTCAACTCGGACTGAAAGTGCATTTAAAGCAATAAAAACTGAAATTGAGTGTCACGCCTAAACCAAAGGACTTATGCACACATTTCAACATGTATTTAGTTCAGGTTGACCTCCTGAAGCCTAAATGAGCATTAATTTGA